>NW_006793934.1:644285-653625 GCF_000442215.2 Lipotes vexillifer
GCGGGGAGCGGTCTTGAAAAAAACTGTAAGTGAGGCCGCTGGCACATGGATCTAACTGGAATCAAATAAATATAAAGCCAACAGTGTGGTGTGTGTGGTGTGGGGGAGAGAGAAACAGAGACAGAGATTGTCAAAGGAGCCACCAGCTTGAATTTTAAAAAAAGACCGTTCAAGACATAAAAGCAAACCTTTGGGTCCCTGAATGTCTACAGGCAGAAAGCAGGCTGAGAAGGATGGTGACAAAGACCCTTAGGAGCCTCTCTTTTTGACTGGTTCCCCTCCCCACCCACAACTCTAGTGAGAATTCCTCCCATTTTTGATATCTGATCGCCCTCAATATCTGGATCAAATAATTCCTCATAGCCCTACCCTTGCTGTCTTCCTCTTAGTAATTTTCCACCCACTGACCCCCCTCATTCTGTTTATTGACTGTAAATCCCTACTTGTGCTTGCTGTATTCAGGTTGAGCCCAATTTCTCTCCCCTAGTGCAATATTCTTGACGACTATTGAAATAGTCCCAAATAAAGTCTTCCTCACCATTTTAACCAGTGTCAGAGTAATTTTTTCTTGAGCAATGCTCGGCCACAAAATGGGGACAGATTGTCCGGTGGCCTCTGCAGATGTAGCCGAGGAGGATAGTGACAAAAGAGAGTCCTCGGGGAGGGCAGAGGCAAGAGCCATGTAGAAGGTGGACCGGAGAATGACTTCCAGGAAGTAGAACTAGGGCTGAGTCCAGGAGGCTTCTTCCCCGTGGAGGAGGAGGAGGCCTTTGCAACATTTTGCCCTGGATAGTGGCATTGCTCCCAGTAAGTGACTGCTTATGTATCTCCCTGTCTTTCTGAAGAGGGTTTCTTACTGATCTTATTTCTGAGCTACTACTATGTCTTATGTACGTTAACTTGTGTTTTGGTCCATGTCTCTGAAGAAAGACGAGACATACCCAGATGTGGAATAGAGAGTATTAGGAGATCCTGGACTTCAGGTGTGCTTCACAATTGGATGGAATTGTGCATGTGCCGGGGAGGAAGGCAGCTCTGTAATTCAGAGGTTAAACTGCGGCAGACTGTGCCATTGTCCCCGCTCTATTTACTCTCCGTTTCCTCAAAGAAGATGGTTCATTCATCCTCACTCATTGCCGTGTGATTTGCAGGAACCCTTCCCACCCTCCCCTGCCACCATAGGAGGGGTGTATTTTGTGGAAATAAGCAAAGACCACCCAGAGGAGAACGAACAAACAGAGGCTATTTATTCAGAGTTTGTTACATAGCAAGGCAGTCAGCCTCCATCACTTGCATTTGGCAGAGAGTCAAGGGCAGGCCGGGGAGTAGGAGAGCTATTTTATAGTGAACGAAAGGGAAGGCTTCAGGTATGCTGATTGAGGTTGTTGGCTGGGAGAGAAGCTGGAGGCAGGCTCACCGGAAATGGGGAAAGTTATGTGATTGGTTTGCGAGGACATTTGGCTTCTCTGGTTAATCCTGAGTTGGAAGCAGGGGCAAAAAATATCTGGCAGTCGTTGACCAAGTGCTGTCCATGTGGAGCCAATTGCTACAATGTTGTGGTTTGGCTTCCTGGGCTGGTTGCTGCCGGGGTTGGAGGTCAGAGCTTTATTGCATAGGTCTGGCCATTATCCACTTCTGTGTTCAGTCTCTCCACTTTATCTCGTTGACATTGAGTTTAGCAGTGGGACTTCTTCAGCCAATAGGATGTGAGTGGGCATCGCATATGTCATGTTCAAGCAGAAGGCTTGAGAGTCATTGTGTATTTGACTCTGGAGTTCTTTCCCCTCTGCTGTGAGATTGGCATGTCTGATGCAGGAGCTGCTGCTTTAGCCTGGGTTCCAGAATGTGAGGACTCACGGAGCAGAGCCACAGCCTACCCACTGCCAAAAACACAGCTGCAGTGGACCTGGAGTTCCCGTGAAATGTCAATGAAAAATATAAACCTTTGTTTTGTGAGCCATTATCAACTGAGTTTCCGTGTTTAGGAAACAAAGCTAACTAATGCACTCATCCTCTGGTTTGCATCAGAGAGACTCTGAGGAGAGGATGGTTCCTAAACCTAAACGCTGAAGAATTAAAGGCATTTTTTAAAAAAGAAACAGAGTATCTGCACCAATGAATAATCATAATAAAAATATTGATAATAGCAGCTACCATCTATACTTAGTGATTTTCAAATTTTCATGTAGTTCACTGAGAAAATGTAATTCACCAGAATTCCTCTGAAAAATCTGTCTTTCTTAGAAAAATACTTCAATGACTGGTAAGGTGAGACAGTGACAGGATGTAGGTGGGGCAGAACTACTCTTAATAAGTGGAGAGAGGGTTTGTTTTGTTGTGTTTAGTTTGGGTTTGGTCATTATTGTTGAACCAGAGAGAAAAGTGGACTAGGAAAAGAGGCAGACAGGAGGCAGAACCAATGAGATGGTGGGAGACCACGGGGCTCAGTGTAGTCAGCCCTCCCTGTGAGCCCTTTCCTCCAAATCTCAAGTATATTTGTGAAACTGATGCAACGTCTGGGTCAGGAAACTTGGTGAGCCTGCAAAGGGGCTGGGCTTCCCTCCAGATTGACCTGCTGAGGTTGCCTGGTGGGTGCAGAAATATCAAAGTAGAGATAATTATGGCCGTGAGCCATGGAAAGTTAACAAGAAGTTGTGGGAAGGGCTTTCAGTGGTCACAGGTTGAAGAGCTGGGCCAAATTCAACCAGATTTCTAAGTCTTAGAGGGCTCCTGTTGGTAGACAAATTGTATTAACCAAAGCCTACAAGTAAATACTATTCCTATTTCACTGATGAGGATGTTGAGACCCATAGCAATGACATAACTTGCCTCGAATCATGTAGTGAGTAAATCTGAACAACTAGGATGAAAGTCTGATACGAATTCTCCCAAGGCTATTCTCTTTGTTCTCTGTTATTCTGGTTCCACGTGAAATTTAAATTTTGATGATACATTTACAGCCTCTCAGAGAAATTTTAATAAAGGTAATTATTTAGGGAGCTCTTTACTAAAAATTTTCCTTTCTGAATGAAATTTTAGTATTGTGCCTTCTTTAACGTATTCAACACACCTTTTAAAAAACCACAAATTGTTCCTATCGCTTCTGGCTTAAAACTCGGTGGCGGTGAAGGATCAAGTCCAAATCCCTTGCCAGGGCCCCCATGCCCAGTCTGACCTGGGCCACTAGGCCCCCACTCCCATTTCAGCTCACACCACACTCTGCCTCTGTCTGGGTTCCAGCTGCACGGGCTTCCTCAAAGGCACCACTCTACTCTTGCATTTACCCTTTTCCTAGAAGGTTCTTTCCACTGTCCCCGCACTCTTGTCAAAAAAGAAAAAAACTTTCATGGAAGTAAACCCTGCTCATCTTTCAGATTTCAGCTTAAATGTTTCTCTTCAAAGCCACTTTTCCTAGCTACCTGTCCACTCCCTCCAGATGAGGCCCTGTCCTCTGGTTAAATATTCTCCTAGCTCTTTGTCCGCCTTCTTTGTAAATACTCGTCTTCAGTTGTAACTATGAATTCCTGTGACCATTAGTTTAATGAGAGGCTATAGAGTTGTACTGGTTACAAAGGGAAAGTGAACCCACGTTGTGTGGATTCAAGCCTCAGTCTGGCCATTTCTTACCAGGGTGGGCCTGGCCCTGTTACTTAAGCTCTGTGTCTCCTTTTCCTCTTCTTTATAATGAGCATGAAATAATAGTACACCTACTTCTTGGAAATCACTGTTTCTCTACCGTCTCACACAGATCACTTCTGACCCTAGATGTGTGGGGGTTTTTTCCCATAACAAGACAACTCAGTTCTCCGGTGGACATCTTCTGGGTGTCCTACAATTTAACTCAGTTATGACACTCACTGCCTGGAGTTTGCACTGACTTCACAGGTTAAGGGCTCAGTCCAGCAAAACTTCCCCCACTTCAGACACCAGTCACAAGTGGTGGATCCCTAGGGTACCCACAACTTCTGTCTGACTTGGCTACAAATCAGGGGTTTCCACCATCCCCTCCTCAGGTTTGATAATATGCTACGATGGCTCACAAAACTCCAGTAAACATTTACTTATGTTTATCAGTTTATTATAAAGGAAACAGAGGAATGGCCAGATGAAGAGGTCCATAAGTGAGGTCTGAAAGGGTCCTGAGTTTAGGAGCTCCTGTCCCTGTGGAGTTGAGGTTTGCCAACATGGTAACTTATCAAGTCTCTTCATTAAAGAGTTTTTTATAGGGTCTTAATTTCCAGCCCCAGCTCACCTCCCACCCCTTCTGAAAGATTGGTGGCTGGGGCTGACCGCTATCACTTAGGCTTTCTGGTGACCAGCCCCATCCTGAGGGTAAGTATGTAGATTCGGGTGTGATCAAAGGACTTGTTATTAACAGCAAAAGACACTTCTACCACTTAGGAAATTCCAGGAGTTTTAGGAACTCTGTACAAACCCAAATATTATAACTAAAGATGCTCTTAGCACTCAGGAAATTACAAAGGTTTTAGGAGCTCTGTGACAGAAACCGAGGATGAAAACCAAATCTATATTTATTATACTTTCTTCATATGGGTGTTACGAGCATTAAATGAGTCAGTTCTATGGAGTGCTTTGCATAAAGGGGGATCATTCTTAAATTTAAATGAAAAACAGACTTACTCTTAAAATAGCTTCCTTGGAGGTAAAGCAAATAGAAAGGAGAATTGGATATGCACAAGTCCATACACGTACACTTTCCGGGACTGAAGGAAAGTAGTAGACTCACATAAACAGATTGAAAGCGTCATTTTGTAATATGGCTTTTTCTTTGAGGCAGAATGGTATGGTCATGAAAACGTAAGTTTAAAAAATGGGTTTCAGTATCCACTGATCTACTTGTTGAATTATGTGTAGTTATTACTTTTTAACCAGTATGAAAGACAGCTATTTCAGTTGAAGGTCAAAAACGTAAAATAATAAATGGGCTTCCCTGGTGGCGCAGTGGTTGAGAGTCCGCCTGCCGATGCAGGGGACACGGGTTCGTGCCCCGGTCCGGGAAGATCCCACATGCTGCGGAGCGGCTGGGCCCGTGACCCGTGGCCGCTGAGCCTGCGCGTCCGGAGCCTGTGCTCCGCAGCTGGAGAGGGCACAACAGTGAAAGGCCCGCGTACCGCAAAAAAAAATCAAAACAAAACAACAACAACAAAAAAAACATAAAATAATAAATTTAGTCAGGGGAAAACATATTGATAGATTCTAGAAGGCAGTATTTTATTCGTTAGTCAGTCATGTGATACCCTCTAATCTCTCTCATTTTTTTGCAGTCCACAACTATAGCCTCTTGCGTGTCTAGAATAGCCAAAACAATTTTTGAGAGCCATGTTGTGAAACTTACCCTACCAGGTATTAAGGCTTATAAAAATTAAGGCAGTGTGATACTGCTTCAAGTATTGAAAAATAAGCAACCAAAGGCTAGAGGACCCAGAAAAAGACCTATGAGTATATAGAACCCTGGAATAGGACAGAAGCAGCATTAAAATTAGTGCAGTAAGGACGAGCTACTTAACAAACAGTTCTGGAATAATCAGTTATCCACATGCAAAACATAAAATCACATTTCTGTCTCATAGATCTACAAAAATAAATTCCTGTTACAGAGGTAAACATGAAAAAGTTCAAGACTTTAAAAGAATACATAGGAAAATATCTCTATGATATGTAAAAAAGGATTTCTTGGATAAGACACAAAAAGCATGAACAAGGAAGGAAAAGCTTGATACATTTAATGTGAAATTTTTTTGTATAGCAAAAATAACTTTAGTAAAATGAAAAGGCATGCTACTAGATAGAAGACATTTGCCATAGTCAAGATTTAGTAACCATAATATATAAAGAACTCACATAACTCAATAAAGAAATAAGAAATTCAACACAAAAATGAACAAGTTCAGTGAATTTGTTCCCTTTTGAATAACCAATCAACATATGAAAAAATCAGTAATCAGTAATTGCAAATTAAAACAAGATAATTTTTTGCACCCATCAATTTAACAAAAATTAAAGCGACAATGACAAATTTTGATGGAATTTTCTGTTGGGTATATAAATTGGCACAGTGGTTTGGAGGACATTTTGGTAATATCTAGTAAAGTTTAAAATGTATACAATTGTCCCTCGGTTCTGGTGAAGATTGGTTCCAGGACCCCAGCATATACCAAAATCTGTGGACACTTAAGTCCCTTATATAAAATGGCCTAGTATTTGCATAAAACCTATGCACATCCTCCTGTATAATTTAAATCAACTCTAGATTACTTGTAATACCTAATACAATATAAATAGTTGTTAATACCATGTAAAAGCTGTATAAATAGTTGCTGGTGTGTGACAAATTCAAGTTTTGCTTTCTGGAATTTTCTGGAATGGGGGAGGCGATATTTTCGATCTGTGGTTAGTTGAATCCATGGATGTGGAACCCACGGATATGGAGGGCCGACTGTATATACCATGACCCAATAATTACACTCCTGGGTATATACCCTGGAGAAACTTACATGCATGTGCTCTGTATCAGTCAGGGTTCATTTCTGAGGAAAAGAATCTATTCTAACTATGAAGCAGAAAGGCATTTATTAGAAATTACTTAATGACTTTAGAATTATCGAGTAGGCTAAAACCTCTAGGCTGTGCTTTAAGAAACGACTCCCCCATATCACAGAACTGGGCCAGCAAAGGAGCTGCTGCCTCTTCTATGATCAGGGAGCTGCTGGCTCCAGAATCGTATTGCCAGAGTCAGAACTTTGTCACAGCAAGTAACCGTCATAATCAGGAAACTGTCACGATCAGAAAGCTACTGCTATCGCTGCTGGATCCAGATCAATGCCATGTCTGCTGTGATCCACACCAACAAAACAGATACCTTGCCCTGGCTCTTGACACCTGCAAAGCTCATGACTAGCCCCTGGGACTTGGCCAGCACACGCTGCATGATCATGCTTGCCAGCAGAGAGCACAGAGCACAGAATGCAGGCTCTGCTTTACTTCTATGTCCCAAATCTTGTTGAGTTCATCTGATTGGCAGAATATAAATTACTAATATCTAATCACTGATCTCTGTGATTCCTCTTAGAGATGTGGTATTACCTTTGGTTTGCTGTTGTGGAAAGGTCTGGTGGTTCCGGAAGCTTCCTTTTGGCTTTCCTACCAGATAATAGCCATCACTCCACAGGTCAGGAAGCTAAGTGAGGATTCTTCTAGTTGTCAATTTTTTTTTTTCAAATCTGCATACAGGAATAGGGACATACCACAAGATGTGTTCAAGAACACACTGGGCCCAGTGAGAGATTGACTTTGGATCAAAATTCCATGTATCACTTGACCACAGTAAGTTTCCCTTCTTAATAGTTGACCACAGGAGTAATATAGGATCCCAGGGATTAGGATTTACCCAGAGCCAGAGCCCAATAATTCTTTAGATAAAGATCTGGGTAGTTCCCTTTTCCCAGGGAACAGGTGTACTAGTGAATATCAGCCGGTGCCTTTGGGGCAGCCTAGGTGCCATATTTACAGTATGAACCTGTGGCCGTGTCTCAGCTTTCTTCTTCAGGTGATCCTGGCTTCCTCATTCGTGGGACTCTGGTCTTCAGATCTGGGAATTGGCCCAGCACCCTTGGTTCCCTATCATTTTGACACAAGTCAGGCTGCCATTTATCAGCCAAAGAGGCTCTTTGACTTTGCTGGGGGGTATGGAGAATAGGGCAAGCTGTTCTGACTATCCCCAAAGTCCTGCTTTTTATGTAATGAGTCTACTCCCTTACCTCTAGTTGCTACCTGCTGCTACATGGTCTTTGCTACTCTGGGATGGCCTCATTCTTATGTAACTCAGGATTCTATGGGGAAATATCTGCTGCCTTGATCCCCAGCCTGCAAAAAATGAGGCTGCAGTGATTTTCAATGTTTTGGTAAAGAGAGGGTCCTCCGAGCCCTTTCAAGGCTCACAGCTGTGGGTGGGTAAGTCAAGCGTGTTAAATTTTCTCCAACATCCCTACCTCCCAAAGTCTCTGAAAACTTTTCTCTACCTTATATCAAGGAATTTCTAGTACCTAACTTTATTTAGTGTAGGCCACTGTTGAGTTCAGCTTCAGTTAACCAAATCAGTCAACACTTTAGATTACTTCCACTCTGTGAACTGGGACACTGAATCCAGAATCTCTGGTAAAAGCATCCGTGTTGATAAATTCATCCTCAACTATCGCTCTCAGAATTCATTCCCAGAATTCTCTAGGTATTTATTTATTTATTTAACTTTAAAAAATTTAATGAGTTTATTTTTTATTGACGTATAGCTGATTTCCAATTTTGCATTAGTTTCAGGTGTACGGAAAAGTGATCCAGTTATATATTTTTTTTTTCAGATGATTTTCCATTAGAAGTTATTACAAGATAATTGAATATAGTTGCTTATCTATTTTAGGTACAGTAGTTTGTATCTGTTATTCCCATACTCCTAATTTATCCCTTCCCTCCTCCCTTTCTCCTTTGGTAACCATAAGTTTGTTCTCCATGTCTGTGAATCTGTTTCTGCTTTTTTTTTTATAGATTCATTTGTATTATTTTTTAGATTCCAAAATAATACAAATGAATCTATATAAAAAATACTATATGAGTGACATATAATATTTGTCTTTCTCTGTCTTACTTTACTAAATTTAATATTCTCAGATCCATCCATGTTGCTGCAAATGGCAGTATTTCATTCTTTTTTATGGCTAATATTCCATTGTATATTTATACCACATCTTCTTAAGCCAACCATCTGTAGATGGGCACTTGGGTTGTTCCTGTGTTTTGGCTATTGTAAACAGTGTTTCTATGAACATTAGGGTACATATGTCTTTTCAAGTTCGAATGGTCATCTTTTCTGGATATATACCCAGGAGTGGGATTGCTGGATTGTATGATAGCTCTATTTTCAGTTTTTTAAGGTGCCTCCATACTGTTTTCCACAGTGACCGCAACAATTTATCTAGGTTTTTATTAATACAACTTAGCAAAATCTTAAGACTATTTTTTTGTGTAAGATTTCTCCTCTTCTGTCAGATTTTGTGCTTACCCCCTGGGGTCTGCTGGGATCTGACTCCATGTCTGGATTGAATGAGGTGTGGAAGGGTATAGCATAAGGAGAATTGGCATCTTCTTGCAAGATAATTACTGCAGGTGCAGTCAACATTGGGTCTGTAAACATGGCAGATTTATCTGATAGAATTGGGAGAGGCTAAACCTGCTAGAATGGAAAGCTCAGTGGACTTGGAGGTTCGGGTACTCAGAGTCATCTAAATCCATTCAAATACCCTTATTCCAATTCATAGTGTCCCACTCT
>NW_006793934.1:653657-666401 GCF_000442215.2 Lipotes vexillifer
TCTTTCCTAATTAATGTGCTTTCACATAAGAGGCCAAGTGAGGCTGTGAATTTGAGTTGTATTTCAGCAACTTGTTGCATCTGTAGTTAGTTATATCTGCCCTACAGGTAAGAGGTAAAGCATTCATTTAGGCCAGTGATTCTCAAAATGTGGTTTCTGGACCAACAGCATTAGCATTACCTTGAAACTTGTCGGAAATGTAAATTCTCAGGCTCCATCTTAGATCTACTCAATCAGAAACTCTGGGGGTTGGGGACCCAGCAGTCTGTATTTTAAACAAGCCCTCTAGGGGTTTCTTAATCATGCTGTAGTTTGAGAACCATTATTTTAGGGTAATTATAAAAGTTCTCTGATCTGTGCACTGAGTTAAGAATTTTAAATATGGTGCTTGCTCTTATCTTTTTCTAAACTCTCCAACGCAGTTAGAATTAGCCAACTCACCCCACATTTCTTTTATCCCTCATTCTCACCATAGGTGGTTATTCAAGTAGCCAGCTGATATACAAGGCTTCCATTTGATAGGTAATTCATTCTCAGCAGGCATAATTTATCATCTCTTGTTAATGGGATTGTCATGGCTTTCATACCCACACAGGTGAGATAACCAATTCCAAGAGTTCATTTCCTTGAAAATTTGTTGCATGCAACCCTACCTGATATTAATTACCCAATCATGTAGAATTCCACTGCAGAGAACAGAATTCACTTTAGCTAGTTTAAGCAATCGATCTATTACTGACAGAGAAGGATCTAGTTTTTGGGGGGGCATGAATTTAATATAAAAATTGGCAGCTTCTTTAGGAAAAAAATACAACTTTACAAATACAAAATTAGGTATGAAACTCAAAATTTATTCATAGTGAGAATTACAGCAAATGACGAATTCTAAAAAGCTGACATTTACCACAAACATCAAAAGTCTAGCAAACTGATACAGTATTTTTATTAATCAAAGGCTTAATGCACCTTTAAAGTTTATTTACATTTTTGCTTTTATTTGATAATAATTTTGTAGTGTCACTTTTATAGAATGAATAAGATATTTCTGTCTTTTTGTTGTAACTGAAATTTTGTTTTATTGATAGTTTAGAAAATGTCTTTCATCTTTCCAACTCATTATTGATAATGCCATGTAAAGTTCTAGAACTATTGTCAGACTGAGAAAACCATTGTCAAATCTCTTTTTTTATATGAACTATAAGATTTGAAAGTTTTCTACAGATTAGCCTCTGGCTCTGTCAATTTTAAACTTTGTGACTCTCCCACTGCCCAGTTGAAGGTGCAAGGCACCTTCAGACTGTGATGTGACCTCTGGATCTGTCGCCTCATGTCACAAAGCTGGACGAGTCCACACACTGGGCATTAGGAGAGATCACAAATACAAAACTATGTCTGTTAACCCAATCTAAATATGTACGTAACTCAATTTCTTCTTAGCTAGATCCACAAAATGCCTAAGGCCACTCCATCAACACTGGAGACAAATGTCACTGAGGGGAAGTTTAAGTGGAAAGAGACAGTAGCCTTAATTTATAGTATTTATAGTAGTTAAAATATCGTACTTTTGCAGTTTTTATAAAAAAACACACAAAAATCCATCTCTAATGATAGGGTATTCAGTGAAATCAGTAGGATGAAAAAATAGACTCTCGGTTGAGCTTTCAGTTATGATATCCAAAGCTTCACTACAGAATGGACTACTGAGGTCATCTCTTTTATGATCAGGAAGCTGCCAGCCATAGAACCAAACCACCCACTACCCTGAGCAAGCAACTGTCACAATCAGAAGATTATCATGTCATCAGGAAGCAGTTGCTGCCCCTGCCAGTTCTAGACCCATAGCAGAGCTGCATGGATTCACATTGACAAAATGGACACACGATGCCCTGCCTCTCAAACCTCATGAAGTAACTGGACATTAGGACCCCTTCCATCACTGTGTAGAAAAACCCAGTGTGTGTTAAATGATCCAGCTTCTAATGAAAATTTTTAAGAACTGACTCATGGCACATTTACTAAGCATTCTGAGGTCATTAATTTTCACTGGCATTGCTGCTTGGACTCAGGATTCTGATAGTTGAACAATAATTTTTTTAGTTGAATTTTTTTTGCCTTGGTCTAAGTACAACAATAATTACTGCTAACATTTACTGAGTACTTACCGATGTGCTAGGCACTGTGGTAAGTGCTTTATATACAGTAATTCATTTAGATCTCACAACAGTTTTAGGAGGTAGGTAGTATTTTTTTAAATAAATTTATTTGTTTTATTTATTTATTTTTGGCTGCATTGCGCCTTCGTTACTTCATGCGGGCTCTCTTTAGTTGTGGTGAGCGGGGGCTACTCTTCGTTGCGGTGTGCGGGCTTCTCACTGCGGTGGCTTCTCTTGTTGTGGAGCACGGGCTCTAGGTGCACAGGCTCCAGTAGTTGTGGTGTGTGGGCTCAGTAGTTGTGCCTCACGGGCTCTAGAGTTCAGGCTCAGTAGTTGTGGCACACAGGCTCAGTAGTTGTGGCGCATGGGCTTCGTTGCTCCGCGGCATGTGGGATCTTCCTGGACCAGGGATTGAACCGGTGTCCCCTGCATTGGCAGGTGGATTCTTAACCACTGCGCCACCAGGGAAGTCCCAGTAGGTACTATTATTGTCTTCATTTTACAGATGAGAACATTGAGTAATAAAGGTTGAAGAGCTTGTCCTAGGTCACATGACCAAAAAAGTGATAGGGCTGAATCCAAGTATAGCTGACCCTAAAGCTTGTGTAAATGCTCCATCTCTCAGACACACTTTCCTAAGTTCTCTTTGATAGTTTTGCACTCGGATGCTGTAGAATTAGATTTCCCCACTTTCCCTTAACCTCTACCTTCCAGATTTATTCACCTTAAGTGTTTAATACTCTACGAGATATAACTTCCATCCAGGGAAGAAAGTCATTCTAGACTATCAAGTTGAAGATTAGGCAGTAGACAGAAAGAGGACATTCTAATGTTACTCTGGAATTCACTAAAATTTATGCACACCACACCCACACATATATTAAATTCTCTTTAAAAGGAGGGTTTCTGAGTATTAATTTCATATTATTTACATAGTCTGGTGAGTATAGTTTTTTTAAAATTCCAGACCTATCTCTCATTCTATTTTGTGGTTTGTATAACTGATTGTTTGACCACTTCTGAAATAACTCTCCAAAGCTACATGGAAGAACCCACCTCAAACATTCCCATCTAGTGCATTTATCAGGGAGAAAAACATCTGGTAAGTAGCAAAGTGTATTCATGGAAATATTATGTTTTCAAAAAACAAACAAATACAAGCATTGAGACCTTGGGTCCTGGGTCAAAGATTTGGGGTATTTTGTGAATCATTTTCATGGGTGTGGGTCAAAGCCTTTCTATTTTAATAGTTCATTTTAGAGAGATTAAAAATGATTTCCCTGAATGTTGACAGAGAAAGAAAACTCACAGAGGCCCTTTACACTCAACCTTGGCCCAACAGCAGTAGCCTTGGAGGTTAGAGGTTGCTGTAGCAATGACCTATATTACATAATGCCTCCCATCTGCCCACAGATGTGAGAGTTTGCTCAAATGTTTTATTGGATTTTTATTACACTTTCATACAGCTCCAGCCCATCTGCATTTGCCAGGCTGGGTGCAATTTCTAAAATACCAAATCCATTAGCTCTTCAATACATGCAGATATATCTTGAGATATGTTCTCTGACCAGGTCCCTGGTGCCGTTTGGGTGATACTAACACATGTTTCATGGGTATAATAAATAAAATTGATAGGGTAGGCACTGCAGGCCTCCTGATTGGTGATGATGATGATGATGACAGGGATGTCTGTCTGGATCAGCTCGGAGCCAAAGCCTCTAAATGAGAGTCAGTGTTCTGTGGTTGGTAACATTAATCCTACTCCCATCCATTCATAATTGATCTACAGGGAGAGAAGACAAGAAAAACGTAATAAAACAAAACAAGAACAGTTCACATCAACTCTGCCTTAGTTCAGGCTGCTATAACAAAAATATCACAGACTCTATGGCTTAAGCAGACATTTATCTCTCTGTTCTGGAGGGTTCTGAAGTCCAGACTATTCTGCAGACAGTTCTGGAGGTTAGAAGTCCAAGATCGAGGTGCCAGAATGGGTGGGTTCTGGGGAGAGCCCTCTTCAGGGTACAGACTGTTGACTTCTCCTTGTATCCTCACATGTAGGAGAGCAGAGAGAGGAAGAAATCTCTCTTGAGACTCTTTTAAGAGCACTAATCCCATTCACAAAGGATGCACCTTCATGAACTCATCTAATTCTAAGTAACTCTCAAAGGCCTCACCTCCTAATACCATCAGTTCGGGAGGTATGGGATTTTTGGTTTTGTTTTAAAATATCCACCACTGTGGTTTATTCACATTAGCGGAACACTGTGCAGCAGTGAAAACAAGCTATAGCATCATGGATAAACACGAATGAAATTTTCAAACACAATAATGTGCAAAAAAGAAAGTTATAGAAGAACACATATAGTATACTCCTGGAAGACTTGAAAACGTGAATCACAATACCTTTTTTCTAAAAAAAAATTATTTATTTATTTTGGCTGTGCCAGGTCTTAGTTGCAGCACACGGGCTCTTAGTTGCAGCATGCGTGCAGGATCGAACCCAGGCCCCCTGTATTGGGAGAGTGGAGTCTTACCCACTAGACCACCAGGGAAGTCCCACAGTACCTTTATAAAATTGAAGTATAGTTGATTTACAGTGTTGTGTTAGTTTCAGGTGTACAGCAAAGTGATTCAGTTATATATATGTATTCTTTTTCAGATCCTTTTCCATTATAGACTATTATAAGATATTGAATATAGTTCCCTGTGCTATACAGTAGGTCCTTATTGTTTATCTATTTTATATATAGTAATGTGTATATGTTAATACCAAATTCCTAATTTATCCCTCCCCCTACCTTTTCCCCTTTGGTAACTATAAGTTTGTTTTCCATGTCTGTGAGTCTGTTTCTGTTTTGGAAATAAGATCATTTGTTTTAGATTCCACATGTAAGTGATATCATATGATATTTGTCTTTCTTTGTCAGACTTACTTCTCTTAGTATGATAATCTCTTGGTCCATCCATGTTGCTGCAAATGGCATTATTTCATTCTTTTTTATGGCTGAGTAGTATTCCATTGTTATATGTGCCACATCTTCTTTATGAGAGGTGGGGATTTAACATATATATTTGGTGGGGAGACACAAACATTCAGCCTATAGCAAACTCCATGTAAATTTTTTTTGACTAATAAAAGTGATTTGAACAAATGTTTTCTCTGTACCCCATCAATAGTTTGGTCTTGAGAGTAATGGAACTAAGAGTTCTCTCATTCTGACACCAATGATAATAGCACCTTCATCAATCTGAGATGTCACTACCATGTATAGCTTGGCAAGTACAGGATGACAGACTCAAACCCTTTTCCCTCTCCACAAGAAGAACCCATGTCTATCTCGTTCACACCCCAGCTTCCAGAATGATGCCCAGCATGTGGTAGGCCCTCAATAAATATGTATTGTGTCAATGATGGAACAGATATAGGTTTGTACTGGGTGTGTCTTTTCCGTCTGGCTCCTAGTTACCAAATGCTTCACGACTCAATAGATTTCTAGTCTACTGCCCACTTTATATTTTGTGGTAGAATTTTAGTTAGTCATAACCACCATTTGTCATGAAAAATGCAATCGTGGAACTCCTCTGAGATCCTAAGAAAACTTTCAGTTGCATATTAGAGATTCCATGCTGGATAATAGTGGCTTTCTTAGGCTGAATTATTCGTATGGTTAGTTGGAAAGGTCTGCATAATAAAGCTGGGTGATTTTCATCTTTCGATTAGGGGTAGGATTTGTAGGAGACTAATTTTATTCCTTAGCTTAAACTGAGAAAGCTTTTGTGTTTTTTAGTATCCATTTCTGGCAGCCCTCTATCAGTGGATGGGGTTTCTCTTTTTCACAGTCACATAAGCAACTGTTCTATTCAGATGCCATTTGTGAATGTAATACATTTTCAAGCTGTTTGTTCCAGTTCAAAATGTTTCATGTATACTCGAAAGCCAAGAAACAATGTCCTCTCTTTTATATTGTAGCACATGCAAAGTTCATCGAGGTGTTATCACATGACTCATTTCATTTTTACTTAAAAGGAAAATAACATCAAAGACATGCTGAGGTAGCATTCTTTTGGCAAGTAGGTCCCTGGCTTCCTAGTTCGGATTCCATGCTTCACTGTGCCAAATCCGCTCAGAAAAGCAGAAATGTTTGCAGGTGTCATGGAATTCCAGTGTTTCACTTGCACTGGGTAACCCTAGAAAGGAGAATTTCTGTACATGAAGCTAATGGTGATTTGTCCAAAGAAAGCATCCTTGAGTCTCAGGCTGAAAATAAGGTATTTGGTTGTGTGAGAGGATGAGCCCAGCAGCTGGTAACCCAGCAGGAGATTCTTCCCTGAAAAATTGTGATTATTTTCACATGTAAGGAAAGAGACAAATGAATATCATTTTCAAACCTCTATCTGACTAAACACACCAACCAGAAATGCATCTACCTACATCATTTTAAAAGAAATCCCGTGGGGCTTTGACAGCATGTGAGCTAT
This sequence comes from Lipotes vexillifer, assembly GCF_000442215.2. NCBI lineage: Eukaryota > Metazoa > Chordata > Mammalia > Artiodactyla > Lipotidae > Lipotes > Lipotes vexillifer. The sequence goes on from NW_006793934.1 coordinate 660,293, forward strand.
TCGCACTGACCTTCTTTCACTGAATGTTTCTCACACTTATTTGCTCTTTATTTTCTTGTTTATAAAATGTGTTCCCAAGCCCTTTAGGATAAAATCAACAATAGTGCCCGGGGCTTCAGCTAAATATTCCCAGTGGGAGGGTCTGAGCCTTTTGTTCCGAAGGATCTAATAGAGTGCGAAGCTGACACAGAAATGGGAGGACCATTCAGCTAAAATTAAAGTCTTTGTCCCTTCATTAGTTGAACTTGAACTTCACATTTCTGAAGTTCTGCTAGGTTACTTTTTTTAAAATTCTGATTTAATCAAGGTGAACAGGGAAGCTCGTTAATTTAAAATCTCTCTTATTTTTAAAAAGAGAGTGCAAAAAAAGCCCGTTTGTTTGGTACAGCTAACATTCCTGATTTTTTTAAATGAAATTTTGGAGAAATTGACTTGAATCTCAAGGGTACATTATTCTTAATCATTAATAAAGGGTTTTTTTAAAAAAAAATTCTGACAGAGACTTCATTTTATTTTATTAGTTTATTGACTTTCTTAGCCCCATTGGGAAAGGTGAAGTGTCAGCAGTCGGACCTTTATGTGATTAATGAGCTAATATGATTAAATAAAATTTATATTACTTTTGGTTTGAGGGAACCCTTGAAAGTGAGAGGAAACTTTCGACTGTAAGTTTTATATTGATCTCCTAACTTCCATATCAGACTTGCTGTATCTTATTTCTAATGTGAGCTCATTTCTGGCTTTCTTCAGTTAGCAGGAAAAAAGTGAGAAAATTAAAGTACAGTGATTGAGGATGTGCAGACAAGTGGCTCTGGCATTTCTGTGATCTCGATTATACAGTTATTTTGTATTTCCAAATTGCAAGAAGAACTTACTGCCAAAACCAGTGGAACTTTGTCAGATTCTGATGCCATAGAGTCTATGAGGTAGCAGTTTTCGTTCTCTTTGAGAATGGAAATTCCTCCCCTTTCTACCTCCCTTATCTCTCCAATCATCAAAACATATGATCTCAGTTCTTCTCTAATATCTTTCCAAGCAAAGGCTGGTAGGGGAAATTAAGGAAAAGCCCAATCAACTGAAAAGGAAATTTCTTTTCATAATTTTTGGGGGTTTTATTATATTCTTTGCATGACACAGACTTCCCTATATTACTTAACTCTGGGTATGCAAATTCTTGCTACTCACAGCAGGAGGTAATAAAGATTCTATAAGATCTTCCAATTTTAAGTAAATTAGACATGTAATAGGCCATTACAGTTTTATTACTCTGATCATAGCAGATGTTTAAGGTGATGACAGTGAACAGGGGGAATGAACTATGAACATGCCATTGGGTAAATTAACATCAAATTCAGGTTTTAAAAGGTACAATTATATACAAACAGTGACTTATCTGAAGCCAAAAAGAAACACCAAACCCAAACAAACAAACAAACCCCTTCAGAAAATGCTTAGGGGATACCTATTATGTGCAGAGCCTAGGGAAGAGTAGGGTACTGTGAGAATAAAAAGATGAATAAAGCTTTAATTAGTGGGGAAAAGATACTGGCTTATAAGGAGCTGTAGCAGGAGGCAAATTCTTCCATTTCTAGACCTCTTCTCTGATTTACCCAGAGGGTCATAAATTCAGATGCCTACAGGGAGCAGACAGGTAAATAAAATGAGTTAAACCAGTGAGACCAGTGGCTAACTGAGGGACACATGGTCATTGTAAAGGCAGCCATTGCTTCTGAGTTCCCTCTAGTTATTGCCAAGTGGAAACATGAGCCTGGTGTTATCATAATTTCTAATTTTTTCAAGAGAAGCTGGAAATCGATTTTGTTGGATGAAATCTCCCAACTTTTACATGTAGTTAGATAACACTGTTTTTAAAAACACTGCCCAGAGCAAATAAAACTCATGTGTTGGCTCAGCCAAAAACAGGCTGCCATCTGTGACCTGTGCTTTTCTCCCTGTCTTTGGGTTGACCTCATCCATTCCTATGGGCTATAGCTTATATGCCTATAATTTATAGCTTATATACCTATAGCTTACAAATTGGATATGTCTTGATAGCCATTGGTGCTAGCTGATCCTGCTTGGGTAGCTTTTGAGGGTATCTCTTAGGCTCGCCACTGTTTTCCTTCCTGCTTGGACAAGGTGTTGAATCAAGTAGCATTGATCTGGAGGAGGACAAGACGGCAGAGTAGAGGGACCTTGCACTCACCTCCTTTCACAGGCACACCAGGGTCACAACTAACTGCAGAACAACCATCAATAAAGACTGGAACCTACCAAAAACGGTATTCTATATCCAAAAACAAGGAAGAAACCACAACAAGATGGTAGCAGGGGCGCACTTGCGGCATAATCAAATCCCATGCCCTCCAGGTGGGCGACCCACAAACTGGAGAATGATTATATCGCGGAAGTTCTCCTATAGGAGTAAGAGTTCTGAGCCCCACATCAGGGTCCCCAGCCTGGGGGTCTGGCATTGGGATGAAGAGCCCCAGAGCATTTGGCTTTGAAGGCCAGTGGGGCTTGATTGCAGGAGCTCCATGGGACTGGGGGAAAGCAGAGACTCCACTCCTGGAGGGCACACACAAGGTCTTGTGTGCACTGGGATCCAGGGCAAAAGCAGTGACTTCGTAGAAGCCTGGGCCAGACCTTCCTGCTGGTCTTGGAGGGTCTACTGGGGAGGTGGGGGGTGGGGCGGACAGCCGTGGCTCTCTCTGGGGTCATAAAAGCTGTTGGCAGACATATCAGGTAGTATTCATCTGCATGAACCCTTGCCAGAGGCAGACATTTTGCTAGGGTCATTAGCACCAAGACCTGCCCCCCCCACCACAACAGCCTATAAGGCTCCAGTGCTGGAATGCCTCAGACCAAACAACCAACAGAATGGGAACACAGCTCCACCCATCTGTAGGCAGGCTGCCTAAAGACTTCCTGAGCCCTCAGCCACCTCTAGACACACCCCTTGACATGGCCCTGCCCACCAGAGGGCCAAGACCCTGCTCCACCCAACTGTGGGCAGCCACCAGCACCTCCCACCCGGAAGCCTACACAAGCACCTAGACCAGCCTCACCCACCAGGGGGCAGACACCAGAAGCAAGAAAACTATGATCCCACAGCCTGCGGAACAGAGTCTGCAAAAACAGGTCAGAACCTACCCTGGGACCAACTGGTCCCTGGCCCTTGGGTGATGAGAGGGGAGTGTACTGCTGGGACACATGGGACATCACCTATAGGGGGCCACTTCTCCATAAGAAACATGACTAACCTACTACATACATAAAAATACAAATAGAAATTTAAACAAAATGAGACAGCAAAGGAATATGTTCCAGACAAAGGAACAAGATAAAACCCCAGAAGAACAGCTAAGTGAAGTGGTGAAAGGCAATCTACCTGAGAGAGAGCTCAGAGTAATGATTGTAAAGATGATCCAAGAACTCAGGAAAAGAATGCATGCACAGAGCAAGAAGTTACAAGAAGTTTTTAACAAAGAGTTAGAAAATATAAAGAACAACCAAACAGAGTTGAAGAACACAACAACTGAAATGAAGCAGCACTGATCTGTGTGGAGCTGGTCTGCAAGAAGCATGTGCAGGACGTTGACAGCATGGAATGGAGACTCACATGCATCTGTAGTCCCTGTGGCAGAGTATTGCCCTCAACCCCAGCTTCGACTCACAGGACTTGGCTGGCAAGGACACCACTTTTGCTCTAGGTACTGAGAAAAGACTGATGAGTCTTCAAGCACCCTTTGACCAAGGTATGAATTCCTAAAATGACCTCAACATTTCATGGTTAGAACATATGTATAACCCTCAATTTTCTCATATATGCTGTACTTCCCCTGTAGACTCCTCAAATTCCTCAGAAATTATAGTCACTAAATCCCAAACCTTTACCATTTTTGTGAGCTCTAGGCTCCATAAATTTCTCTAAAAGTTAGCATTTTTTGGCAGTAGCTTGCCTACAAATGGTGGAGCAAATAACTTTGTGCTACCTCAGTAAACTCATCCCAGAAATCTTTTAAAACATTCCAGTCAAAGTAGCTGCTCCATCTTTGGATACACTACACAATTTTCTCTTAAAATATGTTTTTGCTAAATTTACTATTGACACTAATGAAAGCTCCATGAGTGTAAGAATAGGTACTCAGTAAATATTGGGTGAATGACTGCTATACATTCCCTAGTATATATATATTTTGTGGTGCCTGTGCACTGATGCATACACACAAATCATTGTGTATTTAACTATTGAAAAATATCTAGCAAGTACCATAACCTGAGATATGTAGAAACACCAGTACTTTCATTCATCTATAAATCAAAGTCCAACGTTGCACAACACACTTTAATTCTTATTTCTTAAAATTTTAGCATTTTTTCTATGTGACAAAGGAATATACCTTTATTTGTTGCCAGATTGTTATACATATATTATTTTGCCATTTTAATACAGGGGAAAGAAAAAATAAGGAGAACTCAATAGTTTGTGGCTTTTTGTATTTTGTTATTAATCAAAAATCTTGAAAGAGGCTTCTAAACATCTATCAACAAGGTTAGTAAATTTTTTCAAAGTAAGAGATTGGGTATAGCATGACTTTAAACTGCAGATAAAATTATAGAAGCTTGTATCTAGTTTATTTTACAGTTACTTAAATATTTTGCTAATTATGATATGTTCACATTCTTATAAGCAATGTTATATTATATATACATATAATGTATATATATATAAATATATATAGTAAGGTTCCTTATTATAAAAGTGGATGTAAACATGCATTTTAAATAAACTTACTTTCTTTGAAAAATTTTTTTTTTTTTTTTCTGGCGGTACGCGGGCCTCTCACTGTTGTGGCCTCTCCCATTGCAGAGCACAGGCTCCGGACGCGCAGGCTCAGCGGCCATGGCTCACGGGCCCAGCCGCTCCGCGGCACATGGGATCCTCCCGGACCGGGGCACAAACCCGTGTCCCCTGCCTCGGCAGGCGGACTCCCAACCACTGCGCCACCAGGGAAGCCCTCTTTGAAAATTTTTGATCTGCTTCTTTTCAGAAGTAATTTAAGAGTCTTTTTTTTTTTTTTTTTTTTTTTTTAAACCTCAGACTATGGTTGATAAAGAGGTAAAAATATAAGATGCTTCGGTTCTGGCCTTTTCTTATTATTGGCTTTTGCTTGGATTATTAGTACTATTTTCAATTTGTGGCTTTTGGTAGGAATCTTTGTAAGCCACCTGTTCATTTTATGAGATTAAATTTCATTAAAATGGTTAAATCTGTGTAAGAGGAACATGTAGATTGTGATACATTGTAATACACTGAGTGGATGAGGGCACCTGTGGTGGACGCTTCGGGCTGTTTGTCAGGATCCATTTTCCTCTTCTTGGGCCCATAACCAAATACATTTCCCGGCCCCTCTTGTGGTTAGGCATGGCTATGAGACTAAGTTCCAGCCAATGGAAGGTGAGCTGAAACAATGTGTACCTCTTCTAGGCTGGGCCCATAAAAAACATTCCTAGGACTGATTCTCCATGTCCTGTCCTTCTGGCTGGGAGAGGTGCAGATGGCCATGTTGACCTTGAGCAGAACTTGGCAGAGATTCATTAACCTGAGCGCCCAAGTGACTTGAGCTATTCTGCTGATCTGATCACCAACCGGCTACCTGAGCTAGAAATAAACGTCTGTTGTGCTGAGCCGTTGCATGTTTCATCGTTATTACTGCAGCCCAGCCTCCCTGAACTGAGGCACTCTTTGCCACGCCCTCAGCACTGTTGAACTCTCAGCCTTCCTTCAGGAAGACTCACAGCCCCTGGGTGATACGGGACTGTCTGTCTATATCTGTACCAAGTGACGATACCTGTTGTCATTCTTATTTTAACTGTTAGTGAGGCTTACTTTCTTATTGTTTAGATGAAATGTCAATAGAAATAGAAGTTCTAATTTTTCTCCCTGCATCCTGGGATATGTTGCATTTCACTTAGCAAACTATTACATTAAGAAACTTGACTCTGTGGGTTTCACGTTTCTTCACTGGGTCAACATTGTAATTGCTATAAAATGACAATGTAAGTAAGAGTTTGGCATTGTTAGGAATGCATTATTCTTAAGAAC
>NW_006793934.1:666411-672876 GCF_000442215.2 Lipotes vexillifer
TGATTCTCATTTGTCCTGGCAACAGAAATAAGAGCAGCATGAAATGTGACTTTCATTTATTTTTCATCGTTTATATGGGATTTCGTGACTGACCCTCCTTACTCCATAGATCCATCAGTTGTTAATTTGCCATGTGTGAAGAGTTTCAATGTTGCTACCATTTTCTTTCTTTTTTGCTTCTCTTTCTCTCTTTCTTTTTTTAATTGAGTGATGGGAAATAGAGCTACACATGAGTTCCAATTCCATTTGGTGTGAGACTGGGCAACTTGATCCAGTCCAGATCTGACTCTCTCTCACTAGGGTTAGTTTTTGCTTGTGAAAAAATGTTCTTCAATAAACCCTATCCCCTGCCCTCCCACCCGTGGAATAAATCACAAATGCAGAAGAGAGCTGCTCTCCAGTTGATACACTGCCACTAAATAGCTTCATCCTGTTTTCCTGGCCCCTTCCCCACCTGCCCATCTTCAATTTATACGAATTGATATTAAGCAAATCTATAACCACCCAAAGTAGACGGCACTTTTAAAATGAGTAGGGCAGGCAGAATCTGTATGCCCTGGTTGACAGAATTAAAACTGATGAGAAAGTAAAACATTACTTCAAATGTTTGCTTAAGGATGGGGAAGTTGGGCCCAACCCCTTTGTATTGCCAAATGTTACATGAAGCATCGTAAAATCAAATTCTCACATCTTGTTGTCCTCCCATTAGATCACATTAAACTCTGGCAGTGAGGCCAGCCCGCCTTGGTGGTTTTCTGATTTGTGGTTTGCACTTGGCTCTCCTCGCAGGCTTTAAAAATGATTTTATTTTGTGAACAGCCAGTGATAGTCAGACTCTAGAGTAAACTTGCCTGGGCCAACATTTGCAGTAATAACATTTCACATTATCAAGAGTTTCCTGAAGGACTGCAAAGAATGAAAACAAAGAGGAGCTTTTCTGGTAGTGGTTGTTTTTCTTCAGATGCTGGTAACCTCCCGCGTGGAGAGCCTGTGAATTTAGGCTTTGAAGAGCTCTTCACAAGCATCTACAGTTCTATGCCTTTAAGGTGAAACTGGAGAACTGGAACAGATTTGCGTTTTCTTGCTCCCTGCCTTGCTGAATATGTAACTGATTCTCCCTTCTTCTTTTCTTGGGTGGTTTTTCTGATTATCTCTCTCTTTCAGTCTTCTTCTGGCTGGGAGGTGGAGGGTGCTGGGTGGGGGAAGGGAGGGAATGTTGAGTTTAGGTGAGTCCATCTAAGGATTCCAAATAAGGACTTTCTCAGTGCTCTTCTAGTGTTTTCACCAAAAAATATGTCTGCTGCTTATATGATAAAATGAAAAACCATCTTTAGAGTAAAGCATACAACTGGTGTCCTAGACCTGTCTGATGATGATAGTCATGATGAAAATGTTGATTATGATTATAATAATTCATTAATTAAAAATAACAAATAAATGAGCTTAAGAAATTTAAAATGAATGTCAGATGGGTACACACTACCTTGAAGTGTTTAAAGATTCAACTTGTTTTATATTTAGTTTTTTTATTGTTTATTTTAAAAATTGTGGCAAAATATACATAGCATAAAATTTTCGATTTTACCATTTGTAAGAGTACAGTTCAGTGGTATTAAGTACATTCACATGGTTGTGCAACGATCACCCCCATCCACCTCCAGAGCTATTTGTCATCTTGCAAAACTGAAGCTCTGTACCCACTAAACAATAACTCCCCATCCATCCCTCTCCCAGCCCCTGGCAACCACCATTCTGCTTTCTGTCTCTATGAATTTGAGCTCTAAGTACCTCAGATGAGTGGGATCATACAGTCTTTGTCCCTTTTTTGACTGGCTTATTTCACTCAGCATAATGTCTTCAAGGCTCATCCATGTGGTAACATGTGTCAGAATTTCCTTCTTTTTAAAGGCTGAGCAATACTTCATTGTGTGTATAAATACATATAAATGCCATATGCTTTGTTTATCTATTCATCCACCGGTAGACACTTGGGTTTTCAGACTCAATTTTTTTCAGCTGGGTTTGAATGACAAGGACTGATCTTTTGGAGAGAACTGAATAGCCATCCAAATTATCTTGGTTTGAAATTCTTGTAAGCCAAGCTAGGTGAATAAAAGTATATCAATCAATTTACCAACATGTATTTACCAAATGTCATTACGTGACCTCTTTCGCTCTTGAAAAAATAGTCTTTTATTGTTCCGAAGATATGTCATTGTAAAAAACTAAAAAGACATTCAGAAAAGTATGAAGACAAATATAAAGGACACATAAAATTGTAGCCTGTTGGCACTGTGAATATTTTGGGGTATGTTATATCAAAAATTATGTAAACCTAAATATTATAAGCATTGTAGATATAAATATAAATAGGGATTTTTGTACTTTTACAGAACTGGGGACAGGTTCACACGCTTGAAAACTGCTTTCCTCAATTAGCAATATACTGGGGACATAAATAAATATAGTTTTATTTTGGTGGCTTTTAAATATTTTAAAGTCGTGGACCCTTCCTTCATAGGAACGCTCAGAATACTGATTTATAAAAAATGGAAAGTTTCTAGTTGAAGTGGGCAAGAGAATTGCAGTATTCACCATCGCAGGAACAACAGTTCCTCTATAGTGGTTTTTGAGGCACTCCTCGGAAACCCTGAGACTCTGCCGCAGGTTAAATTGTATCGCCCCCAAAGATGCTGAAGTCCTAACCCCCAGCACCTGTGAATGCGACCTTATTTGAAAATAAACTTCGCAGATGATTAAGTTGAGATGAGGTCATTAGGATAGGCTCTAATCCAATATGACAAGTGTCCTTATAAAAAAGGAAAATTTGAACACTGAGAGACACACACACATACACAGAGGACACCATGTGGAGATGAAGGCAGAGATCAGGGTGATACATCTACAAGCCAAGGAACACCAAAGATTGCCAGCAACACAAGAAGCTAGGAGACAAGCATGGAAGAGATTCTCCCTCCCAGCCCTGAGAAGGAACTAACCCTGCGGACACCTTTATCTAAGATTTCTAGTCTGTAGAACCATGAGACAATATATTTCTGTTGTTCTAAGCCACCTGGTTTTTGGTACTTTGCTGTGGCAGCCCTGGGAAACTAATGCAGACTCCCTAAATCATGATTTGAAAACTACTGCTTTATACTATTATTTTAAAAGCCTGCAGGTGTTCCATTGTATGGAAGAACATAATCTATTAATCATTCCCTTATTAATGTACATGAATAGTGAGAGTGTCCCAATATGTTAAAGAATGATGCTGTGAATATCCTTTCAGGTAAATCTTTGCATATTTGCCCTGTTTTTTTCCTCAAAATCATTTGTAGGAGGAGGAAGTGTTGGGCTAAGTCATAGGAGCATTTGAAATTTTGATATTTACTGCCAGCATGCTCCCTAGAAAGCTCATAATAATTTACTGTACTGTATTCTCTCCCTGTAGTGTCAGAGTATACACTGACAGAGTGTACACAATATACATCTCTCCAATCCTTACTGGGTATTGTCATTCTTTCTTTTTTAAAATCTGAATTTAACATTAATTTTTAATCAAAGTAATATATTTAAATAAGTGAATGAATTTTAGAAGACTTACAACAAAACCCTGCAGTCCTGGCCACACCCCTCTCCACTGCTGCCACACCTCAGTGGCACCACTCTCAATTCTTAGAGCTTCTTCTGGTTTTCACATTTATATTTCTAAATATAAATATTTCTAAATAACATGCTTATGCTACTATTTTTTAAAAAAATTTTAGGTATTATCTACTGACTTCCTATTATGGAAGATAAGGAATTAGCTTTCATATATGAACAATCCCTCCCCTCACCCCATTCTCCCAAACAGGTTATATTACAATTTTGGCTATATCAATATTCAGAGTTTACATTTTACATTATTGTGATGACATATATTATTTTCAGCTGAGTCATATAGTGTACTATAATTCAACTATTTTTCTTAAATAACTCTCCCTCCCCAGATTTAATAGTTAACTAATTTTTTCTTTGCTTAATTTTCTAGATTCCTATTACTAATTCACATGAAAACTCTGCCTAAAGTCTCCATGTCTTCTCAATACATTCTAATACTGTTCTATCAGTTTCTTCTTTTCTTTTTCTTGGAATTATCCTTCCTGTAGCCATTCAACCTCCTACCTTTACTCTCTAGATCTGCTGCACATCTGTCAGCCTAGATTTTTTTTTCACCGTATTTCTGGGGCTCTCCTTTGCCTTTCTCCTGTGTTGAATCACCTGTTTCCTGGATCATATGTCTTCCTGTTTCTTGACTTGCAGCCTTGCAATAGAATAGTTTCTACTGAAGAGTTACAAGAGTGGCAGAACCCTTCACTTTAGTGGGAATGCTCTTTATGATTCATCTAAGGCATCATGTAAGTTTCTGGTAGTATCTTCTATCAAGTTGCTTAAGAAAACTTTTCTTACCAGGAATAATTGACAAATTTTAGCAAACGTCTTTTCATATGTACTGAGAGAATGATACAAGTTTTCTCTTTTAAGCTCTTAGTGTAGTGAATTACAGTAAAAAACAGGCTAATGTCAAACTATCCTGGCATTTCTGTGAAAAAGACTACTAATCCATGATGTAATTCTCTTAATGTAGTGTTGAGTTAAATTTCCTAGTATTTTATTTGGCATTTTTGCCTCTATTTGTCTTTGGGTTTCTTGTTTTGTTTGTGGGTGGTTTTTTCCCCTCTATTTTTATCTGCTTATGATTCAGTGTTATACTATATTTGTAGAATGAACTGAAAACTTTTCATCTCTTTTTATGTTCTTTAACAGTGTAAATAATACAGGAATTATCTGTTCTTTGCAGGTTTAATACAATGTGCCCAGAAGATTGTCTGGGCATTATGCACTTTTCAGGGTTTTTATTTCCCCTTAAATTTCTTTTATAGCCTTTTCAGGATTTCAGTTCCTTTATGAGTCAATTTTGGTTACTCAGTTTTTCCTACAGAATAATTGATTTCAACTAATTTTCAAATTTGTTTGGTATAAATTTGTATTTGATTTGCTTATAATTAATATCTTTTCCCACATCTTTCTTTCTCAATCCTAAGGTTAATTATATGTCTTCCTTCTTTTATCATTATCACATTTGACAAAATCTGTTTATTTAATTGCTCTAGGACTAGCTTTTCATTTGATTAGTCATCTACTTATTTTTGTTCATTACTTTCATATATATTAATTTAGTTTTTAGTTATTCAATTATTTGTTCTCCCCCCCCCACTCCTACCCCCCCATCTTTCTCTGTCTCTTTAGCTTCTTTAGTTGGTACTTAGTTCCTTTAGTCTCAGGATCTTCCCCCTACTCCAAAATATAGGTTTTGATCTGTACACTATTTACATCATTGGTAGATTCTGCAAATGTATCAATATAATTTATGCCAACATCAATATAAATGTTCTTCTTAATTATTTTTATCTTCTTCCTGTTTTTTCTGATATTAATACTATACAGAATTATTTTTCTAGTATTTATCTTTCTAGTTCTTTGCAGTAAAATTTTCTGTGTCATATTATTTTACAAATATCTATTATAATCATCATAGCTGGTTCCCGCATCCTGTCTCTTCACTCTGAGTTTTGCTCTATTTTTATATTATGATTAATAATATGTTTGGATTTATTTTTTCTATTATATTTACTATGCATTTTTTTCTTTTTCTTTCTGATTTCCTGCCATTGGCTTCCAGCATCCAGTGTTGGTGATGAGAAAATGGATACCAATCTGATTCTTATTTCTTTGTGAGCAACTCCTTATTCTACTCTGGACATTTTTAGGAGTTGTTCTTTACTCTTGGAGTTCTGAAATTTCACCAGAATGTATTTAGGTATTTTTTTCTCCATTACTTCTAAAACTTTAAAATCTATGATTTCATTACTTTGGGTAATTTTCTTCTTTTATTTTTAATAACTTAATTATTTCCATTCTTTCTTTCTTCTGGAATTCCTATTTGGCAAGTGTTAGAACTCCTACATCTATTTTCCATGTCTCCATTTTTTTCTGCTCGTGTATAGTACAGTGCTATAGTACTGTGTTTTGGGATAAACTTTCATTTCAATCTTCCAGCTAAAATATTTGATGTTTCTCTATGTCCATACTCCTATTCAGTCTATATATTATTTAAATGAATCGTTACATCTTAAATTTCCAATTATTTCTAAAATAATTTCATATTATTTTTCATACATCTTTTATTGATGCAATATTTTCAAATCCCTCTGAGAATATATACATATTCTGATATACATGTGTATATATACATATGTATGCATTACAAAAAAGTTTTCTCATGTTTCCTTGAGGCAAGCAGGCATTCAGCAGTAACAGTTTCTGCATCTCCCCTGGTGAGAAAGTCCACATTGCTGAGCCGAGCATCACTTCCCCCTCTGCTATTGGGTCCAGTCAAGCCCTAAGGTAGCCAGGGAAAGA
>NW_006793934.1:672985-688917 GCF_000442215.2 Lipotes vexillifer
GGGAAAGAGCCTGACTGAAATTCACAGAACAGGTTTCATCCCCCTGACTAGGTAGGCTTCTTCTAAGTAGGTTCCCATTGAATGTTTGGTGAACATTTAGTGGAACACAGATATTGTTCCATTCTCTGCCATTTTGAGGAGTCTGCCCATAGGCCTTTTCTCCAGATCTTTTCATAACAAATTCTCTAATTTTGTTCCTCTTCCATCCATGACCATCTGGCCTAAACCACATTCTCTTGCCTATGAATGGCTGAAGAATCCATACCTCTCTCTCAATCTCTCCTTCAGACAAAGTGAAGAACTAGGTACACAGCTTAAAGTTTTGTCTGTTGAAATCCTGTTGATCTGTCAGGGCTGTCGCAAACATCATTTCCTCTAGGTTAGGCTTTAAGTATACCTCCAGAAGGAGATGCTTCCTCCCTTCTTTAAAATTCCTTCACGTTTTGTACTTTTCTCATGATACTCCTCTTACTTCACCTGACATTATTGTAATATTTGTACATCACTAATCATCTTCTTCTACAGTACAAAGATCTTGGAAATAGGGATCATTTCTTAGTCACCTTTATATCTCATGTAATACTAATAAAGTATTTTTATTTTTATTTTTATTTTGGCCACACTGCATGGCTTGTGGAATCTTAGTTCCCTGACCAGGGATTGAACCCGGGCCCTCAGCAGTGAGAGCACGGAGTCCTAACCACTGGACCACCAGGGAATTCCCACTGATAACGTATTTTAGACTTGTATGCCCAATAAATATTTGTTGACCAATTAAAATACATCCGGTAACACTCTAGTAGATATTGTGCTAAATATCAAGATGAATATGGATGGAACACTTTAAGGAGTCTGTAGACTGCTCAAGTTGAAGAATATCTCAGTGCTGTGCCTTCAAAGAGGACAAAGTTTATAATATTTTAAATGGGGCTACAATTAGTGAGTTGCATTCTTCACAACTTACTGGGGCGAGATCAATAGAAGTGTGGGGATAAGTAAATGAACTTATTTCCTTCAAGCTTATTTTTCATGAATAAGACTTTGCTGTAAGAAGTAGTTGAACCATAAGAAAGAGTTAATAAAATAGTCACAAATTTGCTTTACTTTCTAGCCAGTCCTAGCTTACACATGGTGAAAAAGAAGCTTTTTGGATATATTAGTTATGATAGGATATACTCTGTCTTCTCAGTTCCTGTAGGTACGTGCAACTTCCTGGTGTGTGTTATTCTCAAGTTCCATGACAATTAACTGGCGACATCCCTCCCCAGCTTCCCTTCCTGCTTCTGATGGAAGAGACTCTGGATTGATTTTGACTCCATTTTGGGGCCATCTTCAACTGAGTTAGCTGTTGACTTGACAGTCACAGGGTTTTTCTTCTGCCATATTCTATTAAGAAGGGAAAATGGGTGGAGAATAAACTTATTATGCCATATTCTATTCAGCTACTGGTTGTGCTTTGGGGAATGTAGGAAGCCAAGAAGGAAAGGGAGAGGTACAGTCTGTGGTGACTTTGAATCCACCAGACTGTGGGTATATAAATTTCTCCAGTCTCTGCCTGAGTGAGACGGATGTTTTGCAGGTTCACAGAAGATGATCTTCTCTCTATGAAAACATGCATGTCAAGTGTTATATTCAGACATGAGCAATGACTGGCCTCTGTTGTTCCTGAACTAGGAAAATGGGTGCCAGTGGAAAAATCAACAAGTCGAGCTGTCACTGAGGAAAGCAGTTCAGGGAGATTTTGTTTTACCCTCTGCCAACCTCAGTTCACCAATGTGCAGGCTACATATGTTTAGAATTAGCAAGTAATGTTTTATCCTTCATTTCCCCATTGCCCATTCCCCCACTCTCGAGGTTGCTTATCCAAAATGGAACTAAGCTTCCAGGCTCCTTGGAGGTCACCCATCTCTTAATACAGGTGCAGTGGAAACAGCTCTCTCCCAACTTAGCTCTTCCAACTGACCGCCTTGCTTACTGAGCTCTCATTAGGTCTGGAGCTGTTTTATTTTCATAGCTCTCCGGAGGGCTAACGAGCTTTTAAGAAACACCTGCAGCAAGTCCAGATTCTACACAGCCACCTAAGTTTTCAGATGATGTTTTCAAGAGTAGTGTGTGTGGGGTCGGGGTGGGACGAATTCCTTGCCCAGATAAATGGAATCGCGACTACAAGCAAAGTTAATCCAGCATCCACATTCAGTTTTTTTTTTTTTTTAACTGATATACCCAAGCTCTAATGCTTTCATTTCCCCTTCATTTACAACGGCAAAGCCTCCTCGACCAGAAAAATAAATGTGTAGTTGGCAAGAGCTGAATAGAGGTCTGCTTAAATGATTTTTAATTTATGTTAAAATGCTAAGAGCAGTTTTCCAGGTCCCCATTGAATACCTCACAAGATGAAGTTTTACACAGCCTACCTTTAAAAAAGGAACTAAAAGATTTAAAAACATTCCCTTTAATTTTAGCTGCCCCAACTCTATCTTTTATTCTTGCCCTACTGGGATCCAGCAGTTAGTTCGGAGTTTATACTTAGTTGGTCTTAGAGCCCTGGTCGGGAAGTCAGAGACCTGTTTTCCATTCTTGCCTCCAATTCAAAAAATGGCGTTAGTCTGAGCTTATCACACTGCCCTTTTGCTTGTCTTCTTATGAACTGAACAGTGACTTTATGTAAAGAATCATAATCATGTCATTGGAAAATAGCGTTTCTGCTGTGTTTTTTTTACATTTGTAACATGTATTCTTTTTTTTTTTGATTGGTATCTTCTTGGAAAGAAACCATGAAATAATTGACCATCTAAAGTGTGAACTCCTTACACTCTTGATTATTATGGCCTAGTTTTTAAACCACTGCCACTTGACATACATCTAGCTTAAAGTTTTAACAATGTGTATTGAACAAATATATAGTCATGGTGATGTACCCCAGGAGATAAGTGCTTAAAAAATAAGAATTATCTCAAAAAGAGTCATGTACCACAATGTTCATTGCAGCACTATTTACGATAGCTAGGGCATGGAACCAACCTAAATGTCCATCAACAGATGAATGGACAAAGAAGATGTGGCACATATATACAATGGAATATTACTCTGTCATAGAAAGAAATGAAATTGATTAGTAGTAGTGAGGTGGATGGACCTAGAGTCTGTCATACAGAGTGAAGTAAGTCAGAAAGAGAAAAACAAGTACCATTATGCAAACACATATATATGAAATCTATATGCAAGACAAGAATAAAGATGCAGACATAGAGAATGGACTTGAGGACTTGGGGAGGGGGAAGGGTAAGCTTGGGCAAAATGAGAGAGTGGCATGGACATATATACACTACCATATGTAAAATGGATGGCTGGTGGGAAGCAGCCGCATAGCACAGGGAGATCAGCTCGGTGCTTTGTGACCACCTGGAGGGGTGGGATAGGGAGGGTGGCAGGGAGACGCAAGGAGGAAGGGATATTGGGATATATGTATGCATATAGCTGATTCACTTTGTTATACAGCAGAAACTAACATAACATTGTAAAGCAATTATACTCCAATAAAGATGTTAAAAAGAATAAGAATTATCTTAAATGTCGAAACAGTTTAAAAAGGTGCTATTTGTAAGAAAATTAATGAGGCACTCTCCAAATAAATAGAGATACCTTTTAAAATGTTATTTACAGTGATGCCACTTCATGACTTAATAGTTGTTAATTATTATTCTTCACTGAGGTGGTTAATTATCCAATGCATTTTTACTTTTTTAAAAAATCATTTAAGTTTTTTAAAATTTAGGTTTTTCCCTATAACTATGCTAAGTTCCATAGGAGACATTAAAGACATGTAAGGTTCTTATTCTCATGCAGTTTATAGTTTAGTGTATGGCGCAAGATCAATGTGTGTGTGGGGGGGTATAACACAAATAATCAGTGTTAAATGAGGCACACTGATTCTTTTTTTAAAAAAATGTTTTATTTTATATAGAAGCAGAGTTGATTAACAATGTTGTGTTAGTTTCAGGTATATAGCAAAGTGATTCAGTTATGCATATACATGTATCTATTCTTTTTCAAATTCAGAATATTTAGCAGAGTTCCCTGTGCTATACACTAGGTCCTTGTTGGTTATCTATTTTATTTTATTATTTTTTAAGTAAATATTTATAGGAACTTCGTTGGACACCTATTAAGTCTCTAAGTGCAAAGATAATCATGAAACATAGTTTCCAGTTTACAGAAATTGCTCATGTGAATGGGAGCTGTGAGTAGCTGAGGACATCTCTAATTGTTCAGATAGTGTTAACTAGTCCTTCTTATTTGGGAGCTTTATAGAATATTGCTGCAGCGACAAGGTGGAGGCCCCTAACTTGCTTCTGGCTGTTTTTCTTTCTTTTTTTTTTTTGACGTGCCTCGCAGCTTGTGGAATCTTAGTTTCCCAACCAAGGTTTGAACCTGGTCTCTCGGCAGTGAGAGCCCAGAGTTCTAACCACTGGACCGCCAGAGAATTCCCTGGTTATCTATTTTAAACATAGCAGTGTGTACATGTCAATCCCAAACTCCCAGAGGCACGCTGATTCTAAATGCAAGCAGCTCAGAGAAAAAAGACAACATGGAAATGTAAATGATCACGAAAATTTAAGACTTAGGCTAGGTAAGAGAGGAGAGATGGGGCATTTTGGGATGCGAAACAATGTAAGAGACAAAAGGGAGGTGCCTCGGTAGCTTGATATTCAATTCTCTACTAGGCATATCCACCTAGATGGCTCCAGTCTAAAAACCAAACCAAATTGAACTTACCATCTGCTCTCTGAAACCCTCTCTCCTTTTGTGTTTCAGAATCCAGCAGGTGACACCAGTAACTACCCATTTTCTTAGACTAGAAAACCGGGAAGGATCCTAAAGTCTCTCCTGTCCCTTTCCTCCTGCTTCAGTTCTATCCTCTCTCTGTTCTGGGGCTGTCTTTTGAGAGCTCCCAGGAAGCTCACTGCCACAGACCTGAGCTCAGCTCCATATTGTCACTGACCGTGTACCCTCCCCCTCATTTCAATTCTTCTCTCTCATTAATTCCCTTTGAGAGATGTATCCTTGAATTTCTAATCTTGGCCGAATGTTTTCAAATCAGTGAATAGTTCTCGATTGACTACCCAGCTCTATCCAGCCCTTCCCTGAGTTAAAGCTTCTGGCTTAGTTTACTAGTGTCCCCACGTGGCAGTCAATCTCCACCCAGCCCAACTAGCTGTGACATCAGACTCTGGCTATGGTCCTAGCTTTCCTGATCCCCTCTTGTCCATTATTACTCTGTTTACCTTAGTTTGGGTGTTCATAATCTTTAGCCTGGTATGGTAGATTGAGTTAATAAATTTGACGAATATTTGCTCTCCCCTTCCTCACACTATGGGTGGAGAAATCCTACTGTGCCCTATAGACACTGAGCTTGGCTGTGCAACTTTGGCTAGTGTAATGTGGGCAGAAGGGAGAGTGTGCTAGCTCTGAGCAGAGGCTTCAGGAGACGTTGCATGTTTCTGCCCACCAGTCTGTACTCCTGCCATCCGTCCATAGGAGAACGTGGTGTAGAGAAGCTGTTGCTCCTTCGTCCTGGGTCCTGAAATGAAAGACCCATGGAGCACATGTGAATCCACCTAGAGCCTGCAACCAAGCCCAGCTGAGTTAAAATCAACCCACAGTTGACCCACAGACCCAATGAGTAAAAAATAAATGTTTGTGGTTATAAGACACCAAAGTTTTGGAGGAAATGAATATTTGTTTTTGTAAACCACTGAGATTTTGGATTGTTTATTACTGTGGTAAAACCTGACACATATGTCTGAATGTTTGCAAAACCTCCTTTCTAATCTTCCCAGTCTCTGGTCATATCTTCCTCCCACCTACCCTTCACATTGGATTAAATAAAAATTCTTCAATAGGTCCCACGTCCTGCAGGATAAACATCCAAGATGGAATAAGACTTACCTGCTCAGGCTCACCTCCCACTTTTCTCTATCTGGCACTTTAAACTCCAGCCATGCCTCACGATCTAATGTTCCAGTGATTTCACATATTTGAATTGTATTTGTCTCTCTGTATTCTCTTTTGCAAATGCTGTCAATTCTGAGCCAAATACCTCTCCCTGACTGCCCTCCTTCTACTACCCCCACCCCCAATCCAGCATTTTTACCTGCAAAGCCCTTATAAGTTTTCAGTGTTGCCACCTTCTGGGCATCTTCCCTGGCTTCTCGAAACTCTCAAAACAATTTGTACAATTCCATGATAGCATACTTTGTTTTGAAATAGATGATTTTTATACCTCTCTTTCAGTTAGATTGTGACCAATTTGCTGATAGGAAGTTTCTCTTTTCATCTTTTTACTCTCAGGACTTAGCAATAAATGAAGCAATGAATGTTTAGTTGATTTTGAAGTTGAATCTTCATAATGTCTCTCTCATCTGGTTGAACCACTTACGCTGAAGGTATAGCATGAATATATATAGCATCTTTCTCACCAAGATGCTACTTCTCAAACTACACTTGAAACATCGAATGAACACTCTCATGTACCCAATGACCAGGTCAAGAAATGCAGCATCCCTAGCACCCTCCTTCTCTTACCGAATCACTACAACCTCTTGGCAGAGATAAGCACTCTTCTGACTTCTAACACCATGGATTTGTTTTGCCTATTTTTTAAAATAAATGTATTTATTTATTTTATTTTTGGCTGCATTGGGTCTTTGTTGCTGTGTGCGGGCTTTCTCTAGTTGTGGCGAGCGGGGGCTACTCTTCGTTGCGGTGCACGGGCTTCTCATTGCGGTGGCTTCTCTTGTTGCGGAGCACAGGCTCTAGGCGCGCGGGCTCAGTAGTTGTGGTGTGCGGACTTAGTTGCTCTGCAGCGTGTGGGATCTTCCCAGACCAGGACTCGAGCCCGTGTCCCCTGCTTTGGCAGGCGGATTCTTAACCACTGTGCCACCAGGGAAGTCCCTGTTTTGCCTATTTTAAAACAATACCTGAATGGAATCACAGGTGCACTTTTGTGTCTGGCTTCTTTTGGTCAACATTATAATGTGTGAGATTCCTTCAAGCTATTGTGAACAGCAGTAATTCATTTTCACTGCTGCTTAGCACTCCTTGGCATAAATATAACACAGTTTATTTATCCATTCCCCTGTCAGTAGATATGTAGTTTGTTTCCAGTTTTTGACTCATGAAAAAGGTATTATGAATATTTTTATTTGCGTCTTTTTGCTGTGCATATAGGAATTTCTATTGAGTATAAACCTAAGAGTGGAATTTCTGGGCCACAGAGTATGTGTACATTCACTTTTGGCAGATGCTTCTAGACCCTTCTTCAAAGTGATTGTACCAATTTGTGTCCCCATCAGTGGTGCATGAGAGTTCTTATTTTGCATCCTCACCGACTCCTGATATTGTCAGTCTTGTTAATTTTAGTAATTCAGGTGGACATGCTTTGGCTTTAATTTGTCTTTCCCTGATGACTACTGACACTGAACACTTAAAAATATGTTTATTTACCATTTGGTTATCTTTTGTGAAATCCCATTTTTCTATCAGATTGTCTTGTTCTCATCTATTTATAAGAATTCTCTGAAGTCAATTTGCTCATATTTTATACTGTGTTTTGCTTCTATCTTCCCAAGAGAGATTGGCTTGTAATTTTTTTTTTGTTATATCTTTGTCAGGTTTTGAGTAAAGGTTATTCAGATCTCATAAAATGAGTTGGAAAATGTTCTTTATTCTCTGGAAAAGTTTATTTTTAATTTATTTTATTGAAGTATAGTTGATTTACAATGTTGTGTTAATTTCTGCTGTACAGCAAAGTGATTCAGTTATACATATACATATTCTTTTTCATATTCTTTTCCATTATGGTTTATCACAGGATATTGAATATACTTCCCTGTGCTATATAGTAAGACCTTGTTGTTTATCAATTCTATATATATGGGAAAATTTATTGTAAGAGGAGTGTTATTTCTAATTTCTTCTCTAAGAGTCAGTATACATAGTGCTTAAGCTTATGGGCCCTGGAATCAGACTACTAAGATTCAATCTTGGCTTTCTGCTTTCTTATCATGTTGACGTTGGGGAATTTATATCACCAATTTATTCCTCAGCTTTCCCACGTATAAAATGTTGATAATAAAAGTATCCACTTTATAAAATTATTGTCAGGACCTTATGAGTTTTACATGTAAAGATCTTAGTACTGTGCTTGGCCCATAGTAGGAGTTTAATAATTATAGCTATTATATTTATCCATTAAATCAATGCTTTTGCTTATGGTGTCATCGTTTATAGAAGCTGAAGCTGTCTTCTCTTTATGGTGTTGGTTCAACAATAAACCTTACGTGGGTTGAGGATATAAGTAGAACCTTCTAAATGGGATGCCAACAATCCAATTTTTCTTCACACTTGGCTTTTTCTAGGGCATACTTTTCCTCTCCTTTTTCCCTATTTTGTAAAATGTCAGGGAAGAGACATCAGAAGCTTTCTGTAGAAATAGTACCCAGAAAAAGACATGGATCTTAGTCACGGTACTTGCGGCAGTGTCATAGGTGAGTATGGGTCCACATGGCAAATATTCCAGTGGTTAGAAGGGAGTCAGGACTTTTGATTTTCACTGCCTGGGTAACTGACCTCAGAGATCCTCGGTTTTTCTTTTTAACAAAAGGAAGCCCAGCCTTCCCAGGGTGTGGTTTGAATTCCTGATTTGGTGGTTGTTAGGGGCTCTGAAAGTACTGTGGAGCTTTAGGGCAAAGATAGAGTCATTACTATGCAAATCTTTTTTTTTTTTTTTTTTTCCTTTCAGCCTTTGTGCCACTAAAACACCACTTAAGTGGGATGTCTGTTTTCATCTGGCTTAGAGCTGAGGTTTAAGATACATGGCTCTCTGATTAACTCTGAAACTATTAGCACCACATCTTCATCAGAAAAGCCACAGAAATTAGGGTTAAATGTGTCCCCCTGTGACTTTTCTCTTTTTCCAGCTTTACTGGTTTCTCTTTGCTTCCACTATGTCTTCTCTCTGCTTTTTATTTGGGAACAAATTATCTATTCCAGACCTCCACACATAGCCTTCCTTTTGCACAGTTCCTGACCTACAGTAAGTATCTCATGCAAGCAGTGTTCCTCTCATCGTTTCCTTCTGAGCAATGAAAAAACAGAAAGATAACAACAAAAACTGCTGTGGACTCCTATTGTTTACAAGTTTCTGGTCTCTTGAAGAAAATCGTTCCCCTCTACTCAGTCAATGCAGCTACAGAAATCTCTGCCATTTCAAAAACGAATTTTTATAATTTGGGGCTTTCACTTAACCTCATCTTTTATAGCACAGATCACATACACATTATGAGTGATGTGATTCTGATGTCAGAATGAGATGATGGATTTCCTTTGCATTTTGTATATCTCCCAATTGTAATATTTCTAACTGTCACAGATATGAATTTCAATTCAAAATCCTAGATGTGCAAGCAATGTGATATTATTTTTAATTACTAATTTTTATATTCTTGCAATCAAATCATTGTTTTTCTTTCCCCTCTTCCAGGGGTTTCATCTAAGATTGAACGTAATAGAGACAGAATTGGTGGCCCTCATTCTTCACCTTTCCCTTGTCATGTAACTTTGTGTTGCCCTTGACTGTGGGACTCACTTTAGTCAGTGGGATATTAGCAAGCGTGATGTGATCAAAGGCTTGAAACTTGTATGTAGAGTTGGGTTTACTCACTCTTGAGTCTTCACTGTCACCATGAGAAGGAAAAGCCTGAACTAGCCCACCAACCCCAGGAAAAGTGTGAGAGACATATTAAGCAGAATTTACCCCCCGTCACACCAGCCTAGATCAGCAAACTCCCAGCTGACCTGCAAACACATAAGCTAACTCAATGGTTATTATTTTAAACCACTGAGTTTTGGGATAGTTTGTTACGCAGCATTTTTCCAGCAAGAGCTAACTGATATATTATATAAATTACAGTCAAGAGAGTGGCGTCTTAGTAAGATTCTTTGATACATCCTTGTTCCCATCTGCTCTTTGATCATCAGTGCATTGTAATCATGGTCATGTTTTTCTCATATTGACCCAATTATCTCTGGAGTCCAGCTCTCCTGTCTCTCAACAACTACTGTGATTTTCCCCTGCTTTGCCAGCCTTAGTTACTCTGTGCTATGTTGAGGCAACTCTGAAAGACATGTTGCTTCTCTGGGCTCCACAAAAGGACTGAGGCACAGTTTCCTCTGATATTTCACCCCCTAACCTATCTGAGGCTTCTGTTATTTCCTCTTCCTCCCCCAAGACTCAGCCCAGGGTTGGTAGAGGTGGAGGGTGAGGAATAGGGCTGTCTATCAGAGAAACAACCCAAGTCTGATGTCTGTCACTTCAACTCTTTTCTACCTCATCCCTCAAACCTTTTATCTTTCTTGAGGCAAAAAAATGAATTCTGACTGATTACGCATTCTTCTGAATCTGTTGTTCATGATGTAAAATTTAGGCCTTTAGTTCTTAAAAGCTTTCACTTAGAATTCTAGAAACTTGACATTTTTGTTTGTTTGTTTTCTTTTTTTTTTTTTTTTTTTTTTTTTTGCGGTACACGGGCCTCCCACTGTTGTGGCCTCTCCCATCGCGGAGCACAGGCTACGGACGTGCAGGCTCAGCGGCCATGGCTCACGGGCCCAGCCGCTCGGCGGGGCATGTGGGATCTTCCCGGACTGGGGCACGAACCCGTGTCCCCTGCATCGGCAGGCGGACTCTCAACCACTGTGCCACCAGGGAAGCCCTGTTTGTTTTCTTAATGCAAATGGTATGCAATGTTTTCTTAATGTCTTATGGTAAAGTCTTATTGCCTGAATGGCAGAGGGTTATAGGGTAAAAGAGAATTCTGAGGGAGAAAAACAGTGTTTGTTAATATAGAAAAATATTATCATCTAACACATTCTGTTATCAATAAAAAGTAGACTTGCTAATGACCTGTATCTCCAGCCTCAGGGAGTTTTACATATATTCACAAACTCATACTAATCTGTAGAATGATATATAAATGCTAGTTACTGTTATCTGTTCTACGTTTCAAGTTTATTTGTAAGAATGGTAGTCTCTTCTATGATGCTCCTCCTAAGGGACACATACAAAATATTTTCATTATCTGCACATGATTATGTGTACTTAAAATAGACCATCCCCTTTGTGCGGCTATTACCAAGCTAATACTTTGTTATGGATACTAATCTTTTTCTTCTGTTCTGTTCTCTCTATTGATATATAACATTTTCCTTCTATGTGTGTGTCCTACTTACATTTTAAAAATATTTTGATTACATAAGTATTACATGAGTACATTCTCCCTTTTTAAAATTTAAGACATTATAGATAAAACTAAGATCCCCTTTGATCAGCACTTTCAATTTGGAATGGATCTTTTTCAGATTTTTTAAAAACTTTTTTTATAAATGTTTATGCCCTTGTGAAATTCACAATATTGTTTTTGTGTGTCTGCATGTGTTTTTATCATAAATTTTATTATACTGTATAACTTCTATAACTTGCTAATTTTACTCAACAATATGAATTTGATATTCATCCATATTAATACATGAAGATCATGTTTATTTCATGTAATCTATAATATTTCATTGTATACATATATATATATATATATATATATATTCGACATTTTATTTACTGTTTAATGTAGAGGCCAAATGTGCAGATTGTCTGGATTCAAATGCAGGCTCTACCACTTTGTATGACCTTAGGAAAATAACCACTGTGTGCTTCAAGTTTCCTCATCTATAAAATGGAGATAATAGTTCCTGTATCATTGTTACTATAAGTAAGCAGTCAATAATCTTTTAAAGAAATGAAAAAATCAAGAAAATTGTCTTTCATTTTTACCCCCACATTTACTATTTCTGATGCTGATTACTCCTTTGTTTAGTTACAAATTTTTATTAGGTATCATTTTCTTCCCGTTTGAGGAACAGATTTCCTTCTAGTGCAAGTGTGCTGGTCATGTATTTTCTAAACTCCTATTTGTCTGAAAAGTCTATTTTGCCTTCATTTTTGAAATATATTTTTGCTAGGTATAGAATTCTAGATTGACATTTTTGTTTTTTACATATATACTTTAAATATGTCACTTCACTGTTTTCTAACTTCGTAGTTTCTGGCAAGAAGTTTGTTAAAATTCTTATCTTTGTAACTTTGTATGTAATATGTCCTTTTTTCTTGTTTCATTTCAGATTTTCTCTTTATCACTGTTTTTCAATAATACTAATATGATGTTGTTTGGTGTGGTTTTCTTCATGTTTATTTATTTATTTTAAACTTTTTTTTTTTTTTTTTTGCGGTACGCGGGCCTCTCGCTGTTGTGGCCTCTCCCGTTGCGGAGCACAGGCTCCGGACGCGCAGGCTCAGTGGCCATGGCTCACGGACCCAGCAGCTCTGCGGCATGTGGGATCCTCCCGGACCGGGGCACGAACCCGTGTCCCCTGCATCGGCAGGCGGACTCTCAACCACTGCGCCACCAGGGAAGCCCCTTCATGTTTATTTTGTTTGATGTCTGTTGAGCTTCTTGGATTTTTGTGTTTATAATTTTTATCAAATTTGAAAAATATTCATCTAATAGCTCTTCAAATACTTTCTCTGCCTTTGCATTGCTTCACATCCCCTCCTACTAAGACTATAGTTATTTGTATATTGGTCTGCTTGATATTGTCCTGCTAGTCACTGAGGCTCTGTTCATTAAATTTTTTTTTTCTCTTTGTGCATTATTTTGGGTAGTTTCTCTTTTTTTGTTCACTAATCTTTTTGCCTTTGTGTTTTATTTTCCATCTCCAACAGTTCCATTTGGGTTATTTTTATATCTTTCATTCTTCTCATTATATTTATTTTTCCTTTAAATCTTTGAGTATGTTTGTAATATTAATAATTGGTGTTTTAAAGTCAATGTCTGGGAATTCCCTGGCAGTCCAGTGGTTAGGACTCTGTAGTTCCACTGAAGGGGACATGGGTTCTTCAATCCCTGGTTTGGGAACTAAGATTCCACAAGCAGCACAGCACAGCCAAAAAAATTAAATACATAAATAAATAAAATAAAATAAAATAGATAACTCAGTGTCTGATAATTGTGTCATATTCATCAGTTCTTTTTCTATTTTTAATATATGGATTTTTCTCCTGACTATGTAATGACATTTTCATGCTTCTTTGTGGGCCTGATTATTTTCTTATTGTATTTCACACACTAAAATTTACATTGTTGAGCTCCTGATTTTGCTGTCTTCCTTTAACAAGCATTGTACTTTGTCCCAGCAAGCAGTGAAGTTATGCAGTGCTGTTTGCTCTTTTTGGTTCTTTTAGATTTGCTAAGGTCAGTTTAGAAGAGTCTTTACTCTAGTGCTAGTTTAGCCCCAGTATAAAGTCTGATCTTTCTGAGGTCCCTACTAAATGCTCTTCATATCATGAAGTTTCTCTGCTCTGACTGTTGAAATAGCCCCATTCCGGGAATGCTTCAGCCCACTGATTTTCTACTTCCAGCCTCAAGGAGTTTTTTCCCTTGGACGTGGAGATTGGTATTCTGCCAAATGCTCCAGAGCAGGGGTTCCTAACCCCTGGGCCTGTTAGGATCCAGGCCGCACAGCAGGAGGTGAGTGGCGGGTGAGCCAGCAAAGGTGCATCTGCTACTCCCCATTGCTTGCATTACCGCCTGAACAATTCCCCCTCCCCCCTAGTCTGTGGAAAAATTGTCTTCCATGATACCTGGTCCCTGGTGCCAAAAAGGTTGGGGACTGCTGCTCCAGAGGACTATTTGCAGATCTTTAGAACTGTCTCTACAGTTTCCTTGTCTCTGGTACTCTGCTCTGTAAGTTCTAGTCACCTTGACCTCCCTGAACTATAATCTCTGTCCTCTTAACTCTGTTAAGATACTGAAGATACCAGGGTGTGTATAGTTCCCTCCTTGAGCTGCCTAGAAACTGCCACCTGGCAGAAAGCCAAGAAAATCATATGGCTTATCTTATTTGCTTCCCTCTTCCCAAGGATCATAGGCAAATGCTGCCTGTTTCCCAATGTCTGAAAAGAGTTGTTTCATATATTCTGTCCAGTTTTCTTGTTATTTTCAGTGGGAGGGTAATTCTCTTAACCCTTCCATGATATTTTTGTTTTCTATTAACCACATTTAAAAATTATATTGTTCTTTCCTTCTTTTGAAGCAATTAAGTTTTCTTTGTTCCATAATTTTATTATATTGGTCTTCTAGTGGTTACCCTTGAATTTAGAGTTCTTTCAACAAGGATCTTGGATCAGGGTTACCACATACACTGACCAGGCTGTGCACTTAATGATTCTAGGGAAAATCATTTACATGTACTTGTGTTACATTACAGCTGGTATACATTAGGATCTTTTTATATGTGATCATATTTTTTTTTTTTCTTACTGTTGAATGATAGTTTTCCTGGATATAGAATTTTATGTTCAAAGTTATCTCTCTTCAGATATTTAAAGATATCACTCCATTAAAAAAAATAGTCTCCTATGTTACTTTTGAGATGTTGGGTATAAATCTGATTTTCCTTCCATTTTAGATTATCTGTGTTTCTGGTAGCTTTTAGGATTTTCTATTTATCCTTGATATTCTAGAATTTCAGTGTCAGTACTCAAAGTATAGATTTTAAAACACTTGTTTCTGCTTGGCAATCTGTTGTTTTTTTTCTATTTGAGGACTCATGATGTTAAGTTCTGAGAAAATTTTTTGCTATTATGACTTTATTTGTTGCCTGTCCTACAATCTCTCTAGTCTCTCCTTTTGAAAGTACTACTAAACAAATGTTGGTACTTTTAAATCTATTCTTGTCATTCAAATTTTTTTCATTAAAAAAACCTTTTATTTTATTTCGTTGCTGTGTGCTAGAACTCTTCAGCCACATTTTCCATTTCAATAGTTCTTTAACTTTGTCCTATTGAGAATTATCTATAGATTTTTTTTAAAAATTCTTATTTTGAAATGATTTTAGGCTTAAAGAAGTATTGTAAAAATAGAGTTCCCATACATTTTCACCCAGTTTCCCTTAATGTTAACATCTTACATAATCATTGTACAATTATCAAAACTAGGACATTAACATTGGTACAACAGTATTAATTAAATATAGACTTTACTTTTCCACTGGTGTCCTTTTTTGTGTTCTGTTTCAGGATCCAGCTCAGTATGTCACATTGCACTTAGTTGTCATGTCTCCTTATTCTCTTCCAAACTGTGATAGTTCTTCAGTCTTTTGTTATCTTTCATGACCTTGGCACTTTTAAAAATAGCTTTGTTGAGGTATAATTGACATATAGTAAATTGCACATATTTAAAATGGGTAATTTAATATTTTTGCATATGTATACACCTATGAAACCATCACTACAATCAAAATAATGAACACATCCATTATTTTTGAATTCCAAAACTTCCTTGTGCCACGTCAGAATCCTTCCCTATCGCCTTCCTTCACCTCCTATGACCTTGCAACCACCGATCAGCTCTCTGTTGCTTTAGGTCTTAAAATTTTACTTTTTATTTTTTAAAGAGTACACTTCATTTAAAGTTATTACAGGGCTTCCCTGGTGGCGCAGTGGTTGAGAGTCCGCCTGTTGATGCAGGGGACACGGGTTCGTGCCCCGGTCTGGGAAGATCCCACATGCCGCGGAGCGGCTAGGCCCGTGAGCCATGGCTGCTGAGCCTGCGCGTCCGGAGCCTGTTGCTTCGCAAGGGAGAGGCCACAACAGTGAGAGGCCCGCGTACCGCAAAAAAAAAGAAAAAAAAAAAAAAGTTATTACAAAATATTGGTTCTATTCCCCATGTTCTACAATACATCCTTGAGCCTATCTTACACCCAGCAGTTTGCACCTCCCCCTCCCCCCACCCCATATTGCCCTTCCCCCACACCCCACT
>NW_006793935.1:0-3073 GCF_000442215.2 Lipotes vexillifer
CACACACACACACACACCAGTCGATCCTATGTAATATATGAGAATTCATTTAAGTATATGTACAAGTATGTTTTAACGTTTTGAAGGACGCACAACCAAGGCCTACCAGTTGTGATGGCGGTGGGTGTGGATAGCCAGGTGTCTCTCAATTTTTCTTGGAACTGTCAGTTCTCAGCTTCCCTGAGCTGAGCAGTACTGATGTCTGGGGAGTGGTGCCTCCCTTGGTTTCTATACGGCCCATGGGTGTTAGAATTTCCCTTGTCTGCCACCCAACTCCTACTCTGACACCGCTCCATTCCTCCCATACCTTCCTTCTGCTCCTTCCCGTTCATACTCCTCTGTCTTCAGTCACCTCTCTCTCCTGCATCCTGCTCTGGCTGACCTCCTGGAGAGTCCTGGGGTGTCTGAACCCCTCTTGCCTGTGGAACTCAAAGGCCCAGTTTTCTGGGTCTGCACCTGAGAAGCTGGCCATGCTGGAGAAGTTACAGAGCAGGGGAGGTTGGGTGCACCGTAAATCTGCAATCCTCCTCCTCGAGCCTGCGCCCGATGGCGCCTGCCTGTTTGTGGATACCGCCCTCTTCCACTTCTCCCAGTGACTTTTTAAGTCATGGTGTGCTATTTCAAATATGTTAAAATGGATAAGGAAGGATATAGCAAAATCTCCTGCACCCACCAGCACCCTATGAAACATTACCAGTGGATTCAGTGGAAGCCTCCGTCTTCCCTCTCACCATTTCCATTCCCTTCCTCCCTCCCCCATAGAGAGACTCCCAGAACTTCTTCTCACCTTCTCCACTCTCTTCGTCCCTGTGGCTCTCCTACCTCCTCTTCCCCTGCATCCCATACGTCTCCAATGATGTCGCTAATCTCTGCTTTAGCCCCCTATGCTCACCAGGATCCAATACTGGTTTTGACTTACTCTCTTGGCCTGGGGTGGGAGCCAGTGTCAGAGGTTCCTCTTGGCTTTCCCCACCGTGATAGCTCTTACCCCACAGAGCAGTGACCCAATGTGGAAGTCATTGCTCCAACTGCCAAGTGTATCACTTATAATTATCAGCTTGGGGACTGGAGAAATGACCGCTATTTTGGTCCAGGGACCCATTCAGCTCACTGTGAGCCGGTCTCTATTCCCAACTCCTTTTCCTGTCAGGGCCTCATAAGCCCCATTCTAATGGGGCCCCATCATGACACTTTGGGCCTCCTGGATCAATGTCAGCTCAGATCCTGTGTCCAGTAGTAGTAGAAGTGTCTGGATCTTTTTCTAGCCTCAGTGTACAGTCACCTGAGAAATGGCAGTCATTCTCTTTAGGGACGGACATAACCCACTGCCTTGTTTCTGGATCCTTCCTCCTCAGGACTCATCCACCTCTTCAGTGGGGCCAGTCTCTGAATTGGCTCAGGACCAGGAACTGAGCAGGAGACTGTGGCTTTTTAGCGGGATGATGGCCCTCCTTCTCTTGCATTCTTGCCTTTTGCTGGCTGTAGTTGCCCCTAGGGAGCCATGCTGTCTGAGCCACCTTCTCAGCTTTCTGCCGGTCAAGCGGGCACTCTTGACTGCCCCTCTGACCTTGCTGGTCGTTACTGGAAATGGGGTCTGCTGGCATCTCTTGGTTAAGAGCTGCCCCCTGCCCTCTATTATGTCAGAATTCGTTGGCTCCCATGGGTGGTAATGAGCCCAGGTCGGGACCACTTTCCTTCCATCATTGGCATTGGCCTGCAGAGGGGAGCAACCACCAAACTTCTAGTGATGCTGGTGCCCCTCTCACCAGAACACTCCTGATGGCTTTGGTGAGTGATGTGTCCTCTCAGCCCTACAGTGGGACATAACCATGAGGCCATGTGACTGGCCTCACCTTTTCTGTCCGTTCTAGCATGTCTGCATCACTCAACCTTTTTGTTCCTTCCTCTGCCATCTGCCAATCCAAGGCAGGCATTTCCACTTCTCTCCTTATGGGCCACCGCTTTCTCAAAGTTTCAAAGGGCCAGTCTGGCAGTGAATTTCCTCCATCTCCTGGAGTCCTTGCCCGTGTGTTAAACCCCATGGCATGAGAAAGCGCCTCCGCTCAGTAAAACTTGCTTATCCACTCTTATATTCCTGTCCACTTGATCCAGCACCCTCAACATCCAATCCCAGGGATATTGCCCTGCTCCTGCCAGTACAGGCTTGTTATTTCTTGGTGTATAATTTCTTTTTCCCCTTATCAGGCTCGGCATATCCCAGTGAGTTTATGGAGAAGAGATGAGGGTTTCCCTGGGAGAGGCGTCTGTCACTTTGTGGGGGAACGGACTCTGTAGCATCTACCAGCACAGGGCATGTGTTAGCTCTTGCTAGGGAAGGAAGGGCCACCCTGCAAGCTTTGAGGCCTCAGGACGTTTGGATCTGATAAGCCAACGTTTGGAGACATCCATGCCAATATACCCGGCCTACATTTCAGAGTCTGAAGTTTTTCCAAAAAGGGCCCTGACCTTCCCATAACAGGCCTGTGTTTGTCAAGGATGTATACATCTCTGGAGTTCTGCCCTTATTGTTATCACATAATCTGTGAGCTACTCAGCTGTCTCTGCAGGAGGCAAGGGCATTTTGTAAGCCACCAAGAAAACCCCATGAATCTTACACTTGGCCCTTAACTGTTTGGTAATGTCCCTTAGTTTCTCATTATGTCTTTGCAGGGCGCCAGTATAACAGTGATGAACAGCCGCCTCTGCCCTCCCTATAGACGTAGCGCCCTCCCTACCATTCAGAGGCCTGGATCATCTCACGGGCCACAGTAAGACCCTCCACTGGGATATTTTTCAAGGTACGTATGGATAAAACCTTAAGGAATCAGGAGGTAACCTTGTGCTAGAGATTATCCATGCCCCACGTAACACTCAAAATGGTACGCTCTTTGTCATTTGGGCAGTGAGTGAGCTGGTCCATAAACCCCATCTTATAGCTAACTTCTCAGACCACTCCTGGTACCACTTTTGTTAGTTTGGGTCCTCCAAAAATACGGACACCAAGGCATGATTGGACATGAACAAGCATGATGGGAGAATGGCATGTGAAGGATAAAGGAGCAGGAGCAGGAAT
>NW_006793937.1:0-1151 GCF_000442215.2 Lipotes vexillifer
GCAGGGGACATGGGTTCGTGCCCCGGTCCGGGAAGATCCCACGTGCCGCGGAGCGGCTGAGCCTGTGAGCCATGGCCGCTGAGCCTGCGTGTCTGGAGCCTGTGCCCCGCAACGGGAGAGGGCACAACAGTGAGAGGCCCGCGTACCGCAAAAAAAAAGAGTTCAGCATTGTGTTAAGGCCATGAACATACCCAAGCCAATCCCAGAGTCCCATTTTGTCTGTCTCTCTTGGCAGCACTCTTGGTATCAAGTCCTGTATCCGTCAAGATCTAGTTCAGAAAAGAGAAACCCACCAAAAGCAGTTACTATAGGGAATTCTTGAAAAGGTAATAGAGGACTGAAAAGGTAAAAAGGGAACACAGGTACACAGAAGTATGAGTTGCCAGAAGGAGTTCCACCCCTAAGATTGGGGGAACAAAGGGAAGAGGTTGGGGTTATCATAACCTAGAAGCTGTCACAGTGGGCCTCATATGTCTGGACCTGGAGTGTAGAAGATAGGGCATTACAAGCTCAGGTGATGCTGGTAATTTTGGAACTCAGAAAAGGGGTACTGTGGAGTTGATAGCTGTACCTACTATAAGGTAATGCTGAGCTGGTGCTGGTTCCTTAAGGACTTGGAAAAAGGTCCTCTAAAACTCTGACTCAGATATCAGAGATGGGGTGTGTGCTGTTTTATGGGGCTTGTATCAAGGAGATTTGTGGTATAGCCAGGGAACATCTGAGAGAGGCACTGGCTGGCTGGTGTGGGTTGCCCAGGGTACTGGAAGGTGGCTCTGTACATCTGTTTTTCAGACTTCTGAGGAGGGGGCACTGTCCCCTGGGTACATTTGATAGGGCTTGATGGAGCTGGTTCTGGGAATGTGGTAACTGACTCTTGCCACCAGAGCAAGATCCCATTGCAGGTGGTGGTCACTGAAAGTAACAGCAGGCAAACAGGTAGAGCCCCATGTCCTTTCGTTTTGCCTTTTATTCTCCCTCTCATGCCCTTCTTGACAAAACTCTTCAGGAAGCCAGCTAGAAATGGGGTAATATAATGTGCAGATTCCCATCTTCAACTACATAGACAAAGTATAAATTTTAGTTTTGGCGGCTTCCCTGGAGGCGCAGTGGTTGAGAGTCCGCCTGCCGATGCAGGGGACACGGGTTCATGC
>NW_006793938.1:0-1817 GCF_000442215.2 Lipotes vexillifer
TCCCACGTGCCGTGGAGCGGCTGGGCCCGTGAGCCATGGCCGCTGAGCCTGTGCGTCTGGAGCATGTGCTCCACAATGGGAGAGGCCACAACAGGGAGAGGCCACAACAGGGAGAGGCCACAACAGGGAGAGGCCCGCATACTGCAAAAAACAAACCAACAAACAAACAATAACAAAAAAAACCATGAGAACTTTCTTGGGCCTTACCTCTCTCTAATATGTCTCCTCGAAATCTGGAAGCTCTAGAGCCAGCCTGCTGATGGGAAAAAGGACAGTGAATGAGAAGGAGTGAACTAGAAACCTCCCCACACTAGGTTTCCTGCCTACTCCTTAGCCTGAGTGGGGAGGGGAGGAGTTTTAAATGAAGTATGGAGTCTGGAGTATCACTTGGGAGTGATCATTTAAATATCAAAATTAAATGTTTTGTGACTAAAGGTGACCGGAGAACTTTTTATTTTCTGAGAGTGATCAGAAAAGTCATGGGATCTGCTTAGATTTCTGCTTAGAATTAGCCTCAGAGGACAGATTTGAATAGGTAGTGAGGGAAAAGAATTAAGTTTTCTGTTACATTCTTGGGGGACTAATCATAGCTGCCAATGACAAAGTTTGCCTTTTGTGTACTTTCCCTGATCCCTGGTTCTCAAATGCTGGCATGTATCAGAACACCTGGAGAACTCATGACGAACACAGTAGAGCAGGCTTGTTGAAGAGGGTAGGCCTGAGCCTTTGGGTTTATACCAAGTTCTTAGACGATTCTGATTCCAACCAAAGTTTGAGAACCACTGTCTTGGATGTGTTATAGTGGAAAAGTATATGAGGCTGTCATGAGCTGCTTGCTGAATGCAAATCAAATCAGAATTCCCTCTGGAAGCTATCTGTAACTCTAGTCATTCCTATGTGTCTCAAATTGGTGGTTCTTCCTATCTGTGTCTCAACAACCTTTTTCCTGTGTCTCATTCATTTACATCCTGAAAAACTAGTGTTCTTATCACCATTCCATGATCATTCCACCTCATTTTATATCTAATTATAGTTAGGATGCCTCATATTTTATTGTAATCCTATGGGTCATCAGGCAGTATGATGAAGGTCTCAGAAAAGACATTGGCCTTGATACAGTGATGTCTTAATTAAGGAAGATTTTTCCCCTATTTCTTTAGATTTATTCTTTTCATTTTTGCCTTATATCCTTTCATGTTAATATAAATTATTTTACGAAACCTATATATTTGACATTTAGGCTTTTTATTTTCATTTTCCATTTCAGCTAATAATTTTCTTCATTCTTTTGAATTTATTGTTAACATCTGAATATGCATTAAAAATGTGGAATGCTTCATGTATTTCCATGTCATCCTTGGCAGGGGCCATGCTAATTTCTGTATTGTTCCAATTTTAGTATATGTGCTGCTGAAGCAATCACTCAGCCAATATTTTAGAAAATACATTTGCTGTATTTATGGATGTAATAATGGATTGTATATTAGTTTCCTGTGGTTGCTGTAACAAATTACCACAAATATGGTGGCTTAAAACAGCAGAAATTTATCCTCTCACAGTTCTGGAGGCCAGAAGTCCAAAATTAGTTTCACTAGGGCCTAAATCAACGTGCTGCCAGGGCTGTGCTCACTCCAGAGGCTTGACAGGAAAAATCTGTTCCTTGCCTGTTTCAGCTTCTGTGGCTAGTATTCCTTTGCTTTTGGCCACGTAGCCAGCATCTTCAAATCTCTCTTTGCTGATCATAGAAGAAAAAGAAAAAAAAAGGAATCCAAATTGGAAAAGAAGAAGTAAAGCTGTCACTGTTTGCAGATGACATG
>NW_006793939.1:0-237 GCF_000442215.2 Lipotes vexillifer
GGAGTGTTCTAATTTCATTCTTTTACGTGTAGCTGTCCAGTTTTCCCAACACCACTTATTGAACAGGCTGTCTTTTCTCCATTGTGTATTCTTGACTCCTTTATCAATGATAAGGTGATCATAGGTGCATGGGTTTATCTCTGGGTTTTCTTTCAGTTCCACTGATCTATATTCCTGATTTTGTGCCAGTACCATACTGTCTTGATTACTGTAGCTTTGTAGTATAGTCTGAAGTCA
>NW_006793941.1:0-246 GCF_000442215.2 Lipotes vexillifer
CCCTAACCCTAACCCTAACCCTAACCCTAACCCTAACCCTAACCCTAACCCTCACCCTAACCCCTAACCCCTAACCCTAACCCCTAACCCTAACCCTAACCCTCACCCTCACCCTCACCCTCACCCTCACCCTCACCCTCACCCTAACCCTCACCCTATCCCTATCCCTATCCCTATGCCTATCCCTATCCCTAACCCTGAAGTCTGACTGAGCCCCTCTCTGTGCTGCCCAGCCTCCCACTATTG
>NW_006793942.1:0-1567 GCF_000442215.2 Lipotes vexillifer
AGGCGGACTCTCAACCACTGCGCCACCAGGGAAGCCCGGCAGGCAGATTCTTAACCACTGTGCAACCAGGGAAGTCCGAGGCCCTTACATTTTAATCAGTACTAATCCTTTAGATATATTTTTCTTGAATCATTTGTGATTTGAACTATTTTCATTCTGTCATTTCAGTGAGGATTAGGTTCCACTATTAGAAAAGAGGCTCAAAGTAACACTGAGTTAAACAAGATAAAAGTTTACTTCTCTCTTGTAAAAATCCCTAAGTAGGAAGTGCAGGAACTAGAAGCTCTGGTCCACAAAGTTATCAAAAACCCAGACTCCTTCCAGCTGACTACTCCATCATTCCTAAGTCTAGGCCCTCTAAATGCTAGTGTTCTAAGATAGTGACCATAACATCCACTCTCCCGGAGAAAGGATGGAGTAAGGCGCAAAGAGTGCCCACCAGCTATGTTTAAGGAAGAGAGCAAAGCTGCTGCAAGACACATTTGCTTACACTTCATTGGCCAGCACTTAGTCACATGACTACATCTATGCTTGCAAGGGAGGCTGGAAAATGTAGATTTTTTAATTCAGAGTAGACATACACTCAGTAGAAGATTAGGGGTTCTATTAACATGGAAGAAAGGGAGAAATAGCTATAGGGGAATAACAGTTTCTGCTGTAAATTTCTCACAGATCCTGGTGAGATTATTTATCAATGTGATTAAAGGTGTGCAATTTATCTTCACAAGGCAAAACAAACACTTCTTAAGGACAATACTGAATGCATACTAGAAAAACGGGGTCTTGTTATTTTGGATAAGTTTCAAATATATGTGGTCTCCCAGAAAGCCCTTTATAAGCATTACCTGCCAAGTGTGAAATAGTTCTTAAAAATATAAAATAGATCTGCCTTTGTCAGCAGCCTCACTGCTTTTGCTATAGCACTCTGTGTTCTAGTCACATTGACTTTATTTTTGTTTCTTGTAAGAATCATACTACTTCCTATCTTAGGCCCCTCACTCAGCCTGTTCTTTCTCGTACTCTTCATCTTTATAACTTCTACCCTTCTTTCAGATTTCTGCTTAAATTCATATCCTCAGGGGAGCCTTTCCTAACCCTAATAGACTAGTCAGACACCAACAGACTAGTTATATGCTCCATGGCATTTTTTTTCCCTCTGGGCACTCAGGACGATGATAATAAAATAATTAATTACACAATTATACATTAACTATCTGTCATCCCCACTTGATGTATAATCTCTGAAGACATAAACTGTTGCTCTGGTGTTTGGTACATCTAACAAGTGCTCAATAAATAGTTGTTGAATGAATGAACAAAGTAGAATAAAGTTAAAATTTAGGAGTCGCAGGAAAGCATCTAATAATGAAATAACTTTAGACTATAGTGTGAGGATCTTTAATAATCTAAAGTAAGTCCTGATGATCTCTAGGAGCCTTGAAGTTTGAAACTGACAATATTTAAGCTATTCAGAGGAAAGATGTTCATGATACACGGTTAAGTGGGAAAAAAGATATATTAAGAAAGAAAATCGGGCCTCCCTGGTGGCGCGGTGGTTGAGAGTCCG
>NW_006793943.1:0-596 GCF_000442215.2 Lipotes vexillifer
TCTATAAATCTGCAGGTTTGTGAAATACAGTGGCC
Source organism: Lipotes vexillifer (assembly GCF_000442215.2). Lineage (NCBI taxonomy): Eukaryota > Metazoa > Chordata > Mammalia > Artiodactyla > Lipotidae > Lipotes > Lipotes vexillifer. The sequence continues at coordinate 36 of NW_006793943.1, forward strand.
CTGAGCTCCTTTCCTCCCCTCGCTTTCTGGTGAGCCGGCTGACATCCCGCAGGATTGCTTCAGAGCCTAGTCTGGTTCAGGCTTGGCATGCTGAGGCTTTGGTTCATTCTTCTTGCTGGTGGGAAATTAGAGTTCAATGTGCCCGCGCAAACACCTACAGTTAGTCTCTCGTTGGTTCTCCCCATTCCTGTCCATCTTACCCAGAAATTGCAAAATGTGCCAAATACGACGTTAAAGGCACTGACGCTGCAAGTCTGAGGAGTGTCAGGAAAGCTCCTTGAAAGGCCAACACGTGTTCCAGGGCATGTAAACTGAGATGCATTTTAGGAACGTTGCCCGATCACACGGTGGACCATACTCTGGGATTCCCATGAATATTTTAGTGGAAGGAAGAATCCATTAAACCTGGGGAGTTGGGCCCCATGGAATGGATACCATGCAGTATGACTTCAAAGAATTTGCCTTTGCTAACCAAACCTCACCAATCCTGTCAGCCCGTAGTGAACAGCCTTATGTCTCACACAGCTGTGGGTGTAGATGTGGTAAATCCAGGTTTCATCC
>NW_006793944.1:0-345 GCF_000442215.2 Lipotes vexillifer
GCTTTTTTCCTGAATATATTCAGAAAAAAATGCATACGTCCGTTTTGTCAAAACAAACAAGCTAACAATGGAAATCTGCACTACCATGAAGTCTCCCTTCCCCCGGGACAGAACGGTCATATGAAATAGGTGTAAATTCCATAAAGGAAGGAAAGGCCATGGAGGACAGGGAGCATTTTTATGCTGATGGGTGGGATATAAATTGCCAATGGTCCACCCGTGTGATCGGTCAGCATTTGTAAAAGGCATCTCAGTTTACGTGCCCAGGTAGTCACGTTGGCTGTTACAGACTATTTCCTGACACTCTCCACCCTTGGAGAGTCAGTGCCTTTAACCTCCTGTTTG
>NW_006793946.1:0-20660 GCF_000442215.2 Lipotes vexillifer
AGCCGCGGCTAAAAGCGCGGACCCCAGAGACGGGCATGGGACGCTAAGGCTGCTGCTGCCGCCCCTAAGAAGCCTGTGTGCGAGCACAGGTCACTATCCACAGCCCGCTTCCGGGGACCCTGTGCAGCCCGCCACTGCCAGGGTCCCGAGATCCAGGGACAACTCCTCCGGGAGAACGCACGGCGCGCCTCAGGCTGGTGCAACGTCATGCTGGCCTCTGCCGCCGCAGGCCCGCCCCGCCCTCCATGCCCCTCCCTTCCTCCCGGCCTGAGTGCGGCAGAGCCCCCGAGTCAGCGGCTCCTTTAACCCCGTCCTGTCTGAGCGAAGAACAGACGCCCTCCGGCGACCCACACGCAGAGGTGGGACCAAATCCAAAGCTGAGCCCCTGGGATCTGTGATAACAAAGAAGAGAAAGGGAAATCTCTCCCAGCAGCCTCAGAAGCAGAGGATTAAAGCTCCACAGTCATTAAGGAGGTGGACTTTGAGAGCAAGATTTATGATTTTTTCCCCTTTTCCTCTTTCTGTGTGTATGTGTATCCTTCTGTGTGAGATTTTGTCTGTATAGCTTTGCTTCCACCATTTGTCCTAGGGTTCTATCCATCTGGTTTTTTTTGTTTTGTTTTGTTTTTTCTTTCTTTTTTTTCCTCTTAATAATTATTTTATTTTAATAACTTTATTATATTTTATCTTACTTTATTTTACTTTATCTTCTTTCTTTCTTTTTTTCCTTCCTTCCCTCCTTGCTTCCTCCCTCCCTCCCTCCCTCCCTCCTTTCTTTCTTTCTTTCTTTCTTTCTTTCTTTCTTTCTTTCTTTCTACTTCTACTAATTCTTTCTTTCTACTTTTTCTCCCTTTTATTCTGAGCCGTGTGGATGGAAGGCTCTTGGTGCTGCAGCCAGGAGTGACTGCTGTGCCTCTGAGGTGGGAGAGCCAACTTCAGGACACTGGTCCACAAGAGACCCCCCAGCTCCACATAATATCAAATGGCGAAAATCTCCCAGAGATCTCCATCTCAACACCAGCACCCAGCTTCACTCAACGACCAGCAAGCTACAGTACTGGACATCCTATGCCAAATAACTAGCAAGACAGGAACACAACCCCACCCATTAGCAGAGACACTGCTTAAAATCATAAGCCCACAGACACCCTAAAACACACCATGAGACGCGGACCTGCCCACCAGAAAGACAAGATCCAGCCTCATCCACCAGAACACAGGCACTAGTCCCCTCCACCAGGAAGCCTACACAACCCACTGAGCCAACTTAAGCCACTGGGGACAGACACCAAAAACAACCAGAACTATGAACCTGCAGCCTGCAAAAAGGAGACCCCAAACACAGTAAAATAAGCAAAATGAGAAGACAGAAAAACACACAGCAGATGAAGGAGCAAGATAAAAACCCACCAGACCTAACAAATGAAGAGGAAATAGGCAGTCTACCTGAAAAAAAATTCAGAATAATGATAGTAAAGATGATCCAAAATTTTGGAAATAGAATAGACAAAATGCAAGAAACATTTAACAACGATCTAGAAGAACTAAAGATGAAACAAACAACGATGAACACCACAATAAATGAAACTAAAATTACTCTAGATGGGATCAATAGCAGAATAACTGAGGCAGAAGAACGGCTACATGACCTGGAAGATAAAATAGTGGAAATAACTACTGCAGAGCAGAATAAAGAAAAAAGGATGAAAAGAAATGAGGACAGTCTCAGAGACCTCTGGGACAACATTAAAAGCAACAACATTCGAATTATAGGGGTTCCAGAAGAAGAAGAGAAAAAGAAAGGGACTGAGAAAATATTTGAAGAGATTATAGTTGAAAACTTCCCTAATATGGGAAAGGAAATAGTTCATCAAGTCCAGGAAGCATAGAGAGTCCCATACAGGATAAATCCAAGGAGAAATATGCCAAGACACATATTAATCAAACTGTCAAAAATTAAATACAAAGAAAACATATTAAAGGCAGCAAGGGAAAAACAACAAATAACACACAAGGGAATCCCCATAAGGTTAACAGCTGATCTTTCAGCAGAAACTCTACAAGCCAGAAGGGACTAGCAGGACATACTTAAAGTGATGAAGGAGAAAAGCCTGCAACCAAGATTACTCTACCCAGCAAGGATCTCATTCAGATTTGATGGAGAAATTAAAACCTTTACAGACAAGCAAAAGCTGAGAGAGTTCAGCACCACCAAACCACCTTTACAACAACTGCTAAAGGAACTTTTCTAGGCAAGAAACACAAGAGAAGTAAAAGACCTACAATAACGAACCCAAAACAATTAAGAAAATGGGAATAGGAACATACATATCGATAATTACCTTAAATGTAAATGGACTAAATGCTCCCACCAAAAGACACAGATTGGCTGAATGGATACAAAAACAAGACCCATATATATGCTGTCTACAAGAGACCCACTTCAGACCTAGAGACACATACAGACTGAAAGTAAGGGGATGGAAAAAGATATTCCATGCAAATGGAAACCAAAAGAAAGCTGGAGTAGCAATTCTCATATCAGACAAAATAGACTTTAAAATAAGGACTATCAGAAGAGACAAAGAAGGACACTACATAATGATTAAGGGATCACAACAGAATACACATTTTTCTCAAGTGCTCATGGAACATTCTCCAGGATAGATCATATCTTGGGTCACAAATCAAGCCTTGGTTTATTTAATAAAATTGAAATTGTATCAAGTATCTTTTCTGACCACAACACTATGGGACTAGATATCAATTACAGGAAAAGATCTGTAAAAAATACAAACACATGGAGGCTAAACAATACACTACTTAATAATGAAGTGATCACTGAAGAAATCAAAAAATACCTAGAAACAAATGACAATGGAGACACGATGACCCAAAATCTATGGGATGCAACAAAAGCAGTTCTAAGAGGCAACTTTATAGCAATACAATCCTACCTTAAGAAATAGGAAACATCTCGAATAAACAACGTAACCTTGCACCTAAAGCAATTAGAGAAAGAAGAACAAAAAAATCCCAAAGTTAGTAGAAGGGAAGAAATCATAAAAATCAGATCAGAAATAAATGAAAAAGAAATGAGGAAAGATAGCAAACATCAATAAAACTAAAAGCTGTTTCTCTGAGAAGATAAACAAAATTGATCAACCATTAGCCAGACTCATCAAGAAAAAAGGGAGAAGACTCAAATCAATAGAATTAGAAATGAAAAAGGAGAAGTAACAACTGACACTGCAGAAATACAAAAGATCATGAGGGATTACTACAAGCAACTCTATGCCAATAAAATGGACAACCTGGAAGAAATGGACAAATTCTTAGAAATTTCACAAGCTGCCAAGACAGAATCAGGAAGAAATAGAAAATATGAACAGACCAATCACAAGCACTGAAATTGAAGCTGTGATTTAAAATCTTCCAACAAACAAAAGCCCAGGACCAGATGGCTTCACAGGGGAATTCTATCAAACACCTATCCTTCTCAAACTCTTCCAAAATACAGCAGAGGGAGGAACACTCCCAAACCCATTCTACGAGGCCAGCATCACCCTGATACCAAAACCAGTCAATGATGTCACAAAGAAAGAAAACTACAGGCCAATATCACTGATGAACATAGATGCAAAAATCCTCAACAAAATACTAGCAAACAGAATCCAACAGCACATTAAAAGGATCATACACCATGATCAAGTGGGGTTTATTCCAGGAATGCAAGGATTCTTCAATATACGCAAATCTATCAATGTGATTAACCATATTAACAAATTGAAGGAGAAAAACCATATGATCATCTCAATAGATGCAGAGAAAGCTTTTGACAAAATTCAACACCCATTTATGATAAAAACCCTGCAGAAAGAGTAGGCATAGGGAACTTTCCTCAACATAATAAAGGCCATATATGACAAACCCACAGCCAACATCGTCCTCAATGGTGAAAAACTGTAAGCATTTCCACTAAGATCAGGAAGAAGACAATGTTGCCCACTCTCACTGCTTTTATTCAACATAGTTTTGGAAGTTTTAGCCACAGCAGTCAGAGAAGAAAAGGAAATAAAAGGAATCCAAATCGGAAAAGAAGAAGTAAAGCTGTCACTGTTTGCAGATGACATGATACTATACATAGAGAATCCTAAAGATGCTACCAGAAAACTACTAGAGCTAATCAATGAATTTGGTAAAGTAGCAGGATACAAAATTAATGCACAGAAATCTCTGGCATTCCTATATACTAACGATGAAAAATCTGAAAGTGAAATCAAGAAAACACTCCCATTTACCATTGCAACAAAAAGAATAAAATATCTAGGAATAAACCTACCTAAGGAGACAAAAGACCTGTATGCAGAAAATTATAAGACACTGATGAAAGAAATTAAAGATGATACAAACAGATGGAGAGATATACCATGTTCTTGGATTGGAAGAATCAACATTGTGAAAATGACTCTACTTCCCAAAGCAATCTATAGATTCAATGCAATCCCTATCAAACTACCACTGGCATTTTTCACAGAACTAGAACAAAAAATTTCACAATTTGTATGGAAACACAAAAGACCCCGAATAGCCAAAGCAATCTTGAGAACAAAAAATGGAGCTGGAGGAATCAGGCTGCCTGACTTCAGACTATACTACAAAGCTACAGTAATCAAGACAGTATGGTACTGGCACAAAAACAGAAAGATAGATCAATGGAATAGGATAGAAAGCCCAGAGATAAACCCATGCACATATGGTCACCTTATCTTTGATAAAGGTGGCAGGAATATACAGTGGAGAAAGGACAGCCCCTTCAATAAGTGGTGCTGGGAAAACTGGACAGGTACATGTAAAAGTATGAGATTAGATCACTCCCTAACACCATACACAAAAATAAGCTCAAAATGGATTAAAGACCTAAATGTAAGGCCAGAAACTATCAAACTCTTAGAGGAAAACATAGGCAGAACACTCTATGACATAAATCACAGCAAGATCCTTCTTGACCCATCTCCTAGAGTAATGGAGATAAAAACAAAAATAAACAAATGGGACCTAATGAAACTTCAAAGCTTTTGCACAGCAAAGGAAACCATAAACAAGACCAAAAGACAGCCCTCAGAATGGGAGAAAATATTTGCAAATGAATCAACTGACAAAGGATTAATCTCCAAAATTTACAGGCAGCTCATGCAGCTCAATAACAAAAAAACAAACAACCCAATCCAAAAATGGGCAGAAGACCTAAATAGACATTTCTCCAAAGAAGATATACAGACTGCCAACAAACACATGAAAGAATGCTCAACATCATTAATCATTAGAGAAATGCAAATCAAAACTACAATGAGATATCATCTCACACCAGTCAGAATGGCCATCATCAAAAAATCTAGAAACAATAAATGCTGGAGAGGGTGTGGAGGTAAGGGAACCTTCCTGCACTGTTGGTGGGAATGTAAATTGATACAGCCACTGTGGAGAACAGTATGGAAGTTCCTTAAAAATCTACAAATAGAACTACCATATGACCCAGCAATCCCACTACTGGGCATATACCCTGAGAAAGCCATAATTCAAAAAGAGTCATGTACCAAAATGTTCATTGCAGCTCTATTTACAATAGCCCGGAGATTGAAACAACCTAAGTGTCCATCATCAGATGATTGGATAAAGAAGATGTGGCACATATATACAATGGAATATTACTCAGCCATAAAAAGAAACGAAATTTAGCTATTTGTAATGAGGTGGATAGACCTGGAGTCTGTCATACAGAATGAAGTAAGTCAGAAAGAGAAAGACAAATACCATATGCTAACACATATATATGGAATTTAAGAAAAAAAAAATATCATGAAGAACCTAGGGGTAAGACAGGAATAAAGACACAGACCTACTAGAGAATGGACTTGGGAATATGGGGAGGGGAAAGGGTAAGCTGTGACAAAGCGAGAGAGAGGCATGGACATTTATACACTACCAAACGTAAGGTAGATAGCTAGTGGGAAGCAGCCGCATAGCACAGGGAGATCAGCTCGGTGCTTTGTGACCGCCTGGAGGGGTGGGATAGGGAGGGTGGGAGGGAGGGAGATGCAAGAGGGAAGAGATATGGGAACATATGTATATGTATAACTGATTCACTTTGTTATAAAGCAGAAACTAACACACCATTGTAAAGCAATTATACTCCAATAAAGATGTAAAAAAAAATGAAATGAAATTGATATTTTGAAAATATATCACTTAGTGAAAATCTCCCTCTCTTTCTCAATAGAGAGAGAGAGAGAGAGAGTGGAAGGAGAGACAGACAGAGAGAGAGAGAGAGAGTCATTATATTACATTATATTGGCCCTAAGATGGTCAATTATTGATCTTTTTGTCCTTTGGCATTTACTGATATCATCTGTAAAATTCATACGAGGGTATTTCCAGATCCCAAAGAAATCTGACCTTTGCATTATTCTATAGTCAATTACAAAATTTTGCTATTTATTAAAAAATGTCAGTGGAATACTGAATTGACAAAGATGTGGCATGAGTATGATGCAATATACCTGACCAATTTCCAATAATGAAAGATCAGTACATATAACATAGAAAATGTAAAAGTTACTCCCTTTATGTTAATAAAAGCCACTAACCCATCTCCTTTCATGTGTTATCCATCAGATCATAGGGAGCCAGAAAATGGTAAATTATTAAAGCAATTCTTTCTCAAGAATCATTTTCAGGATAATTGAGAGATATTAATGTGTAAGACATTTTACTAAGTACATTACTATGGGAAAGCAAAAGTCACAGTCTATGCCTTACAGCATAAAGCCTGGCAAATGCAAGGCCTTTGGAATATAATCAGCATTCATTAAACGATTGATGAACAAGTAAGTAATAAATGAACGAATACAAATATAGCGAAATATCTCTGTCAAAATTTGGGAGAGGACAGACCCCTAACTACCAATGCTCTCTTATCAGTGTATATGAAACATTTCTTCTCAAGTGTCAAGAGCTCTCCCTATGTAGCTGGAGGAAGAATTCCGAAGGCCAAGTTTAATTGTCATAGATACCACTATGTGTAAATATCATGGCAAAGGCTGAGAATTTTTGTAAATTCCAGAAAAAACTCCACTTGCCAGCTATGCAAGTGGGGCCTTAAAAATAAGGAGAATGCACTTGGAATGTCAGGTTCACAATAAAAAAAAACTAGACGACACAAAATTTAGAAGGATGGGATGCAAATCTTTCAGCAGGTAGTTTTTCACTAGAGCAGAGGTGTGACAATATTCAGTGCTTAAATTCACACATTAACAGTAATTAATAGATATGCCACCAAAGTCTTGTCCAGGAAAAAGACTGATAGCATCAGGATAAAGCAAAAGGGAAACTAATGAAAGGGGGTCCAACATTTGTTGAGCACTTATGTGACCTTTTGTTCTGCTTATCTCAATTAATCCTGATACCAACAGAGGGAACTCCCTGGCAGTCCAGTGGTTAAGACCCCGTGCTTCCACTGCAGGGGGCATGGGTTCGATCCCTGGCTGGGGAACTAAGATCCCTCATGCTGCGGGCGGCCAAAAAAAATGCATCCTCTGATACCAACACAGAGAACTAGGTGTTACTCTAATTTTTCAGCAAAGGAAACTGAGCTCCTAGATCCTCAACTACCTAACAAAGCCATATATGTGATGGAGTCAAAACATCCTTTTTAAATCTTCAGTTTCCTGTGCATTTTCTTCTCACCCTGCTATCCCTCATCGAAGAATATTGCTTCAGAGCTAAATGAATAATTCTTGATGTCACTGATCATAGTTTAACTTCCACCCAATTCAAGGAGCCTCTGGTGCCTTCTAATGTTATATGCCATACAGAAAGAAGAAACGTTAGGAATAGGAAAATATCCTAATGTTCAATCCAAACAAACTCTGCATTCCTAAACAATGTGGAAGATGGAGGTTCAAGCAGCATTAGTCTATGAAATGTGGAGACTTTAATGATATGGGCAGAACAATCTATCAGAGGAGCCACCTACCTGCCATGAATCCCTATGCTGATCACATGCATTTCACCACAATAAATTAAAGAGGTGAGAGGGAAATAAATAAATAACACTTTGGCCAGTTCCAGTAGTTTTTTCTAGCTTTATGCTTGTTTTCACTTCACAGCAAGTTTGAAACTATGAAAACAATCATAGAATGAAAAAGAACATTTAGTTGAGTGCCCGTAAGCTGTTCACATTCTGTGCAGTCTTTAAAGAAAGAACCTACTTTATAAAAATGAAAGAGAACTTTGGAAAAGAATACAGGCATTTATCTTCAAGAGGGAGAAAAGCCAACTGCTCTGAGAGGGTAAGCCTTAGAGGAGTCCTAATTTGGACAGGTGAGAAAAGGTACATAATGATAGAAACTGATAGGACTCTAGGAACTGTGGGAGACTGTGTCTTTGGAAAGTAGATACCGCTGTGCAGTGGATACTGAATCTCTGTGAAGAGATACCTGGAAATCCCTTACCATCATGATGAATTGAACTATTCTGGAACTGATAGAAAGTGCTGTCTATGTAAGCAAATCATACTCTGACTACAACTCCCCTCTGCAGTGTTATTCCCCTTTAATTCCCTTTTATTCTGCAACATACCTTGGGAATATCTCTGTTCTTGAGCTTGCCATACTTTATAGGAATCATTCATTTATGTGCTCATCTTCACCCATTAACTCCTGAGAGCAGTGACCATATTTTATTTATTTATTCACTTGATCTTCAAAACGTGGAACACAACGCCTGGCACAACTGGAACATAGTACTTTCAGCCACTAACTTGCCCCCTCCCCATACACACATAGACAGTCTCCACTAAAAATCCATGGTCTGGGTCCTCAACCACATCCCTCATTCCACTTTACACTCTCTTCATGCTTCCATGAACAAATTGGCTCCTGTTCTATTGTCTTTCTCTTTTGTCTGTGGTCTCACATGCTCTCCCCTTACACTTCATACTGCATTTAAAATGATCTTTTTCAATTATGTTCCACTCAGGTTGGTACTTATGATTTGAATTAGTTTTAGTTTGCCTACTTGGGAGGGCATTCCAGCTTCATCCACCCTGAAACTATACATGAATTGGCCCACAGATTTAGCATCAGTGACCAGGCTTGCATTATTTATGAGGCAACCAGACATACAGTTGAAACTCAAAAAATATTGCTAGCTAAGTAAGTATTTTAAATGCAGGGGGCCTTACAAGGACCAATGATGATATCATGCAAGGAATAGAAATTAAGATTGACCCAGTTCAATAATGTGCACCTGACATCTATAAAGAAAAAAAAGCTTAACTTACAGTCTCAAAATAATTTTAAAATATATTGGTCTTTCTTAATATACTAACTTCAGAAAGAAATTTAAAACACACACACATTAAGCAAGACAACAAACTCTGACATCATTTTTGAAGATTGCTATGTTCAAACACAGCGAATTATGATATGAATTAAAATCTAAATTAGTTGTAATTTGCATGGGTTCACAAAGCCTCACATGCAATTCCCAGAGCTGTAAACAACAGCATTCTCAATAAGGGTGCATCAAGCTGATTTGGTTTCTAGGCTGTCCCAGTGCTTGTTTTGGATTTGTTCACACACAGATTCAGATGCATTTTAATCTCCATCTCAGCCCATATGGTCATCCCTTGAGCATTCAGAATAATTCTCAGGTACACAGTCACTCAGCTCTAAAACAAAAGTAAGAGCATGTCAGGCATGTAACTTATTCATCATCTTCAGTATAGTAATACATGGACCTCAAAGGAAATGTTACAAACTCTAGTGAAGCCTATTAATTTCCAATTCCATCTAATTGCAGGATCAAAAGGTGCCTCTTCTCCCAGTGTCAGGGTCATGCACGGTGAGAGAATGGATACTAAGAAATGCTTTCACCACGGAGCTGGGGTAGGAAGCTTGCATCTGAGTAGGAGTTCAGGATCTGTTCTGTGATTTCTGTTGCTAGGCGACTGCTTCCTTTGTCTGCTTTGTTCAGAACAGTTGCTTTATTTATACTTCGTTTAAATGATGCAGATCATAATGTGAAATTATAAAAGAAAATAGGGGAAAAATTTATATTAAAATTGTTCCAGGGAATTTGTAATTCTGTATGAAAACTAATGAATGTTGATGCAACTAGAGTTCCCACGAAAAAACCAAAGAACTATAACCCAGTAGGTCCCATCTACCAGATACTTTTGGAACAGGCTATATAATAACCTAAAGTTAACTTTTGGTATCACCTATGATTGACCAAAATAAAACCATGAACCTAGGCAATAGTTAAATAATATAAAATACATCTTGAAGGCAGTCTTTGGGGAAAAATAACATTTTAGTGTGCGATGTTGAAATAATTTGGAGATTAAAGTGTGCTCAAAATCAAAAAATAAACTGAGAAGCAAAGAAGACAAGTAAAAAGGCTAAGGGATACAGGAGAGGAAAGGTATATTCATAAACTTTCCAGAATTTGATAAACCTTGAAATATGTTTGTAATAAATTTTCCTGTAACTCTGATCTGCACATGCTATAAGAATTGAACTAAATATATTGATTGACAAAAATATCACCTTTAATCTATCCTACATAAATTTTTTAGATGGTTCTGAATCTATTATTTTAAATGTGATTTTTTAAATGAAGCAAAAACAATGGACATGCTCTGATCATGTTGTTACTTAAAATTTGCCAACGCCTTAACATATTCATTCCTCTTCTCATTAGATAGTTCTTCATTTTTTTCTTCACTCATTAATAGCAATAAACAATCGAATACCTACAAGGATCAGATATCTTAACACTTTACAGATCTTTTTTTTTGCGTTACGCGGGCCTCTCACTGTTGTGGCCTCTCCTGTTGGGAGCACAGGCTCCGGACGCGCAGGCTCCGCGGCATGTGGGATCTTTCCAGACCGGGGCACGAACCCGCGTCCCCTGCATCGGCAGGCGGACTCTCAACCACTGCGCCACCAGGGAAGCCCTACAGTTCTTAGTTCATTTGATCTTCAAGTGTTCCTATGAGAAAGTACTGCTACTATTATCATCACCATTGTATAGATGAGAAAAATGAAACATAGAGGTGTGAAATGACTTTCCTGGAGGTATCCAACTAGCAGGTGGAAGATCAAGAATTCAAACCTGCATACTCTAATGTGGATTCCACCTGCTGAGCCACCAATTTATGAATTGTGATTTTTTTCCACCTGTGACATGATTTTGTGATTGACTACTTTCTCTCTAGATAAGCTCCTTGATTTGGGTTTTCATAAAATAACCAGCTAAAGGAATATTGTCTATCTCCAATTATTTTTGTTCTCAAGTCTATGCGCCATGGGTTGTAAACATTTGAACTGCTGCATTCTGGTTATAATAAGCCTTATCTAAAATATGACCATGCATGGCATTAATTTTCATGCCTTTCCCACTGTTGCCTACAGTCTTGAATTTTCCTATTCTTACTGTAGATTAAATTGCTTGTATATTTATGAAAGTCTTCAGGCCGTTGGTCTCTCCATTATGTAGAAAAGTGTTAAATAAATACTAAGAATTTAAGACAAAATACATAGGTGCAGACTACGTGCAAAGTGTATGGATATTGTGGCTAATGAAATTTGGGCTTTTTCTAACTTAAACTGAGGTGCCAGGACAATTTTTTTAATGCCCCCATACTTACAAATTCTTTGTTTTGTTTTGTTTTTAAAATTCTACCTCATTATTATTTCCTAAGAAAATAGGAAACATTTTTGAAGCAATAATAACTCTGGTGTCATAGAGGTATTTGTTACTCTGATGACTAATAGACCTTGAAACTGAGAGGAGCACTTTACTCTTGCCCTAAGCAGAGGCATTTTACTGAAAAGGGAAACAAGAATGGGAAGAGCAGAGACATTTTGATGCCACTGAGATTTGTTTTTTTGAGACTAAACTTCAACAGAGGTCCATCTTGCTTTACTCTATATGCAGTTGGAACCTGATAAGATTTTCATCTCAATAGTTCTCAAACCTTGGGTCCCAGACAAATAGAGAACAGAGTCTCGAGGTACACTGTTACCACTTGTTTCTTCATTGAATAGAAACAGAAAAGACAAAACAAACCAAGATGTACTGGCGAAGATGAGGGGACATTAAATATCCTTAAGGCTTGTAATTTTCATGTGATTCCATCCAATGTTATTTTAAACCACACAAAGGTCATTTCAATCCATTTACAAATTATAATTGTTAGAGTACAAATTCTTTTCTCTATCAATAAGATACTTAAAATAAAGTAATAATTATTATTGAATATATTGTAAGAAAATTATTATTATTCCTTAAGACTGCTCTTTGGAATAATGCACTTAGACAATAGACTGTGTTTTATATAAAGTAATCATTTTAATAGTTTTCATAGTTCCTAAATAACAATATTCTAAAAATATTACTGTTTTTAAATTGAAGTATAGTTGCTGTACAATATGATATGTTACTGGTGTACGATATAGTGATTCACAATTTTTAAAGGTTATACTCCATTTATAGTTGTTATAAAATATTGGCTATATTCCCCGTGTTGTACAACATATCCTTGTAGCTTATTTTATACCTATTAGTTTGTACCTCTTACTCCCCTACACCTCTGTTAACCCTCCCCTCTTCCCTCTCTCCACTGGTAACCACTAGTTTGTTCTCTATATCTGTGGGTCTGCTTCTTTTTTGTTATATTCACTAGTTTGCTACGTTTTTTAGATTCTACATATAAGTGATATACAGTATTTGTCCTCCTCTGTCTGACTTATTTCACTTAGCATAATGCCCTCCAAATGGCAGAATTTAATTCTTTTTAATGGCTTTTAACTTCTTTTTAATGGCTGAATAGAATTCCATTATATATATATACCACATCTTTACCCATTCATCTATTGATGGACACTTAGGTTGTGTCTGTATCTTTGCAAATCATGCTGCTATGGACATTGAGATGCATGTGTCTTTTCAAATTAGTGGGGGTTTTTTGTTTGTTTGTTTGTTTCAGATATATACCCCGGAGTGGAATTGCTGGGTCACAGTTTCATTTTTAGTTTTTTAAGAAACCTCCATACTATGGAGGTTGGAAAAGACAAATTACATTCCAACCAACAGCGTACAAGGTTTCCCGTTTCTCCACACCCTCACCATTTCTTATTTGTGTTGTTTTTGATGATGGCCATTCTGACAAGTGTGAGGCCAAGGCAGCAGAGCTTACCTTCAGGAGCCCCACGGGGCTGGGGGAAACAAAGACATCCCTCTTAAAGGACGCACACAAAATCTCACATGCATGGAGGCCCAGGGCAAAAGCAGTAATTTGATAGGAGCCTGGGTCAGACCTACCTGCGGGTCTTGGAGGGTCTCCTGGAGAGGCAAGGGGCTGGCTGCAGCTCGCGTTGGGGACATACACACAGGCGGCCACCTCACTTGGGAGCTCCTTTCAGCTGAGACAGTGGAGCAGCCGCCATCGTGGGCGCCTCCTTGTCGCTCATTAGCACCGAGACCTAGCCCTGTCCAACAGCCTGTAGGGCCAGTGCTGAAACGCCTCAGGCCGAATAACCAGTAGGGTGGGAATACAGCCCCACCCACCAGCAGACAGGCTGCCTAAAGACTTCCTGAGCCCAGGCTGCCTCTAGACATGCCCCTAGACACAGCTCTGTCCACCGGAGAGCCAAGACCCAGCTCCACCCGCCAGTGGGCAGGCACCAGCCCTTCCTGACAGGTAGCCTGCACGAGCCTCTAGACCAGCCTCAGCCACTAGGAGGCAGGAACCAGATGCAAGAAAACCACAGTCTTGCAGCCTGCAGATCTAGCCACAGAAGGGCAGGCCCTATCTTGGGACCAGCTGGGCCCAGGCCTTGCCCATTAGCAGGCCAATGCAAGCATTAGGACACCTGGGACCCCAAACCCAACTGTCAGAAATTGGTGTCCCCACCAGCAATCTGATACCAGCTTTTGATCTTTGGGCTCTGCAGCCAGACTCCAGGATCCTGCTCTGCCTGCCAGGAGTAACCTCAGGACTTGGCTTCAACCACCTGTGGGTGGGCAACAGGCCTGAAGTCTTCTGGACCCTGACTCCACCCACTAGTGAGCCAGCACCAGCTCCAGGGGCCCCTGGGGTTCTGCAGACAGCTGCCTTGTGATCAGGCCCTCTAACCAGCAGCCAGCAGCATGGGCACAAAGTGGAGATAGGCAGTCTACCCGAGAAAGATTTTAACTTCTAATACATTGAAGTATCTCTTTCTGAAATAAAATGTGTAATATATGTTATAAAATAACAACTCCAACAATAAATGTATTTTTTAGTTCACTATGGCACAGAGAACACATAGGGTTCAATCAAAGAATAGAGGAGTGTACTACAAAAGCCTGTTATCAGATAAACAGAGTCTCAGTGTTTATTGACAAGGAGAGGCATGGGTAAATTAGAAGGCATGCAGGAAAGGAGGAATGAGATTTGAAATTTCTCATGTTTTATAAAGACATTAGAGTTTTGATCCTAATACTTTAGAAGATTGATTTGGGTAGAAGTTTCTCTCCATTGTATCACATCATAATATTAAATGACTGCAAGGGCCATACAGTGTATCAAAAACATTTGGATTAGGCTAGGTATTAAATAATACAAAGTGCTAATCCTTTGCATAAAGACTTTCACATCTGTTATCTGCATTTAGATTCATAGTCAGCCCACTGAACATGAACTAGGGGGTCATTTTATATAGCAATATGGAAAAAATAGTTCATTTAAATAAATAATAATAATAAGAAGGAATACTCATATAATACTAATTTATATCAAGTACTACTCTAAGAACTTTTCTATACATTGACAAATTCAATTTGTAAAATAACCTACAAAGTAGATACGCTTTTATCCCCATTTTAGAGATGAGCACAGAGCAGATGAGTAATTGGTCCCAGGTCACATAGCTATTAAGTAGGGTAGTCAGGATTGGATTAGAACCCATACAGCCTGGTTCAAAGGTCCAGTTCCATTTATATTGATCTGTACTCATTGATTTTGACTTTATAATAGTTTTCCCTTCAAATAATTAATGAGTTGTCCTTTTTTAAAAAATCCTTAATTTAAATAAAATTTTATTTATGTCTGACTCTTACCAATTTTTTCTTAGAGACTCAGTAGCAGAACTAAAACATGATCGCTAAGACTTGTATTCCTTAAGTGTAACTTGATATCACAAGTGAAATCACTAGAATGTAGGCAGCCACCTCTGTTCAAAAGACAGATTGACCGAACTTAAAATATGTTTCTGTATTATCATACATCTTCTTGTTAAATATCAAATTATCTTTAATTTTATAAAACCAATTGTAGGCAAATAATAACTTAACTTCAAATTATAATGTTAAGAAAAGGAAAAAAAAGAAAGCAGAAGATTATGATACAGATATTTCAGCAAAACAAATTATTTATATAACACTATCTCTTCTATGTCTCAATTAAGTACCCCACTTATGATGTGTGTGATTAGATATTTAAGCAATGAAAACTGATTATGGAAATGCAGTGCTTCCTCATACCTGTCAGAACGTAACCATTCAAGATTCATAGGCAATACCTGAGTTTATATCTTTATTCTATATTTAATTTTTTTGGATTTTTGCTTAATTCATCCCATATTTGCCTTTTCCCCACCTTAGCACAGAGTTATAGTGAGAGCTAAGAGCACCTTGAGCAGCTGATGATAGAATAGCTCAAGCTGCTTTTTGATCTCTGATTAGTATAGGATCCTGGATAAGAAATTAAATTAGATTTAGACTAAAAGAAATTGTATTCTAGGTAAATAAAAGCTTACACTATACCACAATATTGCAACCTGTCTATACCTCGGAAAACAGAACCAGAAACAATTCCAAATGACCAATAAGTTGAGAATTTACCATTTGTTAGTTAAAATTACCAAAGAAACGTACTTTTTACTCAAGAGACTTTGTGCTAAATATAGTAGCTGTGAATATCAAATCAAGTAAAGATGCATTGCTTATTTACATTTGGACCCATCAACTGGCACAGGATTACATGTGATCCATCATCATTTAAAACCATTGTTTTATTATATAAGTTTCAGGTTTACAGCATTAAAATTCAACATCTGTATGCACTACAAAATGATCACCACCCCAAGTCCAGTTACCAAACCATTTTAAGTGTTAGATAATCAATAGTATTTTTATCATATTGAAATGCAACATCTGTCTAATTCTAAAAAGGGGCAGTCATACACCTGTAAGTGTTTAAACTGATAGTGTTTACTGGTCTATAATGAGGCTGTGCAAATAGAAAGTGTCACCTGTGATAAATAATAAATTCATATTAGTTGAAATATAAGAAAAAATTCTATGCTGGTGAGAATGATTAAATTGGAAATACTGGGGTGACTATGAAATGTGAATTCTCTATCCACTTTTGCAACCCATATTATCCCTAATTTTGACTTTTTGTCTAACTGGGAAAATTAGAGTTTCTATCATCTTTTAAATTTCTGGCAGTTTTCTATAGGACAAATATGAGAATTTCATAGTAATTTAAGTACATACCACCAATGTTTATAAAAACAAAAAATTAAAACTCAATTCAGAAAAATCTGTTTTTTAGATACTCTTTGACAGAATCCAGGTTTTTGTGTTTTTTGTTGTTGTTGTTGTTGTTTTAGCTGTACATGGGCCTCTCACTGTTGTGGCCTCCCGGATGCCCAGGCTCAGCGGCCATGGCTCACGGGCCCTGCCGCTCCGCGGCATGTGGGATCTTCTCAGACCGGGGCACGAACCTGTGTCCCCTGCATCGGCAGGTGGACTCTCAACCACTGCGCCACCAGGGAAGCCCCACGTTTTTGTTTCTGTCCACAAGCCAACCAATTAGAAATAATTACATGATGATCTTAGAGATAATTGGATTCCTCCTTGGAACATTGTTATTCTTTTTTCATAGTTCTTAGTTATAAGCTCCGTGCCTCCAGGATTTTTAAAACTCTGTATTTTAATGATCGTGGATTAAAACCACAGCTATTTGGCACACAGAGAAGGTTTAATGCGTTTCAGGAGGTACCATCAGCGTGAACAGCATGGGTGAGCTTTATTAAAGTGCTTTTGCCACCCTTTGCCTATAAAACTCAAGCTATTCTTAAACATTAGGCCTAATGTAGGTTGCTTTCTAGAAGTGGAATTCTTTGCAAAATTTCACGGTGCAAGTTTCTGCCCTGGGCATGTCAATGGATTTAAAACAAACAAACAAAAGAAATAGGAACAACAACAATGAATAAAAACCTCTTATTGTTTTAAACATTCTAATATTCTTCCTGTCTATATTTTCCATTTTTTCATAAACATATGTTGCTGCATTTAAATGGCGACAAATTATATTTTTAAAAAACGTGTTACTAGGGCTTCCCTGGTGGCGCAGCGGTTGAGAGTCTGCCTGCCGATGCGGGGGACGTGGGTTCGTGCCCCGGTCCAGGAAGATCCCACGTGCCGCGGAGCGGCTGGGCCCATGAGCCATGGCCACTGAGCCTGCGCGTCCGGAGCCTGTGCTCCGCAACGGGAGAGGCCACAGCGTTGAGAGACCCGCGTACCGCAAAAAAAAAACAAAAACAAAAACATGTTACTAAATTACGTGCTTTTGTCCTGCAGCATGTGTTCGATCCAAGCTTCATACAATTTTTCAGTTTTACCTTACATCTGGTATTCTACATTTGATAACCCCATTTTGCCATAATTAAGTCTGGTTTTAGGAGATGCTTAAAATGTTAGGTGAAAGCACTAGATAATAAATAGATTGGACCCAAGTGATTTATGATAAACTTTTAGATTGATCTGGTTCTTGAAGTCAGATTGAGTCTTGCATGTTCATCAGACTGAAATTATCCTGAATTTATCACGTTAGCTTTCTATATGGTATAGATTCTCACAGCATTAAAGAAGCAGGCTGTTCTTTAACGTTGTAGATTTTCTGATAAAGCTTTTGGATGGGTGCTTAATGTAGTGTATCGGGAAAAAAAGTAAGGAAATAGAAAATCAGAGAAAGAGGATTAATTGTGTCAATTCACCTTTCTATCTACTTTTATATAGAGTTCACGGAGCATGAAAAGAGGGGGTGTCTGATTTGTCCTTGTGGATACCTGCTGGAAAGCATTGTGTATTCAAGGATTGATTTTTGAATTTGCAGTAAAGAGGTTAAAAGGGAAGAATTGAAATAAAATGGTAGCATGAGGCACTTAGATAAAATTTAAAGAAGAATTTTGCAATCATATTTAAGTAAGTTTTTAACTTTGTAAAGCTGAAAGGTAAATTACTAATCCACATCTCTCCCAGCCTAACCAAAGAAGATGGGAGTGCAGAGTATTAGAAAATCTATTGCCAAGAACAAGTGGGGTTTGGAAGCAGTCTGTCGTCCTATGCTCTAGAGCAAAGAACCTACAGCGTAACAGAACCGAGATGCAATAGGAAGCATTGGCCTCAGGTTAGTAGATTCTGTCTAAAGTTTCCCCACTTCTTTGGTTCAAATATCATAATCTGTATGCTGGTCAAAGAACAAGAGCCCTTCCACATTTTTTCTCTTGTCATTTACTTTATTTCCTAGTGCAGGACTGTATTCTGATATTTTTCATCTTTATTTCATCTTTTCATCCCTGTAATCAACACAAACTTAAATTTGGTTCTAAATAATGCTGTCCAAATGCTGAAATGATACAACATTTTCCCTTTACCCAACCCTGAACTCTTACCTATAAAAGTGGTTCCTCTAAATGCCTGAAGCCAACCTGTTTGGAATTTTTGGTTTCCTTTTTTGTTTTTAGTTTCTCTTATCCTTTTGGATCTTAGTTTCCTTCCAGAACAGAAGGGGTCACCTGCCCCACTCTGGTGTTTCTCCTTTTCCTTTTGCTTACTTTTCCCTCAAGTCACCATTCCCCTGTGGATTTTCAGTACTCTGTGTCTGACACCAGCCTACCTACAGTGAGAAGCAGTAATTATGAAAACTTATTGTGATTATTTTCTTTTCCTGGGAGGTTATTAAAGGATAGTGATCTTACATTTGTGCCTTCTCATCAATAAAAAAGCAACAAGCCTCTACTGGTCAGTTCTATATGAAGAATAAAATAGTATGCTTTTTTTTATTCTTAGTCTCCCTAAGCAAGATAAAGTAGTAAGCTAACAATAATTGGAAACCCAACACTACTCTTAGGTGTAAAATAATAGTGAGAATTAAGTCCCCTCCCTGGGGTAAGCTGGTAAGAAGGAATGGGGGAAAGAATACTGTATAATTACTGATTTGCCATCCCAGGAACACTAACCATAGTACATATGTTACCTGTTTACACGATACCTTGAGACCTGACCCAACCTTTTTGACATTTCCTAGAAGAGTGGCATTGGAAAATTTCCAGTGCCATTTAGACATAATTGAAAAAGAGTCCAGATGTTGAATCCAGCACTACCATATTAATTTTTAGAAAATTTTCATTGGAGTAGAGTTGCTTTACAATGTTGTGATAGTTTCTGCTGTACAGCAAAGTGAATCAGCTATATGTATACATATATCCCCTATTTTTTTTTTTTTTTTTTTTGTGGTGCGTGGGCCTCTCGCTGTTGTGGCCTCTCCGTTTGCGGAGCACAGGCTCTGGACCCGCAGGCTCAGCGGCCATGGCTCATGGGCCCAGCCGCTCCGCAGCATGTGGGATCTTCCCGGACCGGGGCACGAACCCGTATCCCCCACATTGGCAGGCGGACTTTCAACCACTGTGCCACCAGGGAAGCCCTATCCCCTATTTTTAAAATTTCCTTCCCATTTAGGTCACCACAGATCATGAAGTAAAGTTCCTTGTGCTATACAGTAGGTTCTCATTTAGTCATCTATTTTATACATGGTAGTGTATATATGTCAATCCCAATCTCCCAATCCTTTCCACCCTCCCAAAGGTATGGTAGCCATACCTTTGTCCTCTACATCTGTGTCTCTATTTCTGCTTTGCAAATAAGTTCTTCTGTATCATTTTTCTAGATTCCACATATAAGTGATATTATACAATATTTGTTTTTCTCTTTCTGGCTTACTTCACTCTGTATGACAGTGTCTAGGTCCATCCACATCTCTGCAAATGGCACAATTTCGTTCCTTTTTATGGCTGAGTAATATTCCATTGTATATATATACCACATCTTCTTTATCCATTCCTCTGTTGATGGACATTTAGGTTCCTTCCATGTCTTGGCTGTTGTAAATAGTACTGCAGTGAGCATTGGGGTGCATGTATCTTTTTGAATTATGGTTTCCTAAAGGTATATGCCCAAGAGTGGGATTGCTGGGTCATATGCCATTTCTAATTTTAGTTTTTTAAGGAACTTCCGTATTGTTCTCCATAGTGACTGTACCAATTTACATTCTCACCAACAACGTAGGGGGTTCTCTTTTCGCCACACCCTCGCCAGCATATATTGTTTATAGATTTTTTGATGATGGCCATTCTGACCAGTGTGAGGTGATACCTCATTGTAGTTTTGATTTGCATTTCTCTAATAATTAGTGATGTTGAGCAGCTTTTCATGTGCTTCTTGGCCATCTGTATGTCTTCTTTGGAGAAATGTCTATTTAG
>NW_006793946.1:28175-62419 GCF_000442215.2 Lipotes vexillifer
TTTCCCTTTTTCTTCTTTGTTCTCACAGCTCACAGGGGCTCAGCTTTCGATTTGGCCCTGCCTCTGCTTGTAGGTCGCTGGAGGGCGTCTGTTTTTTGCTCAGACAGGACGGGGTTAAAGGAGCCGCTGACTCGGGGGCTCTGGCGTACTCAGGCCGGGGGGCAGGGAGGGGCACGGAGTGCGGGTTGGGCCTGCGGCGGCAGAAGTCGGCGTGACGTTGCAGCAGCCTGAGGCCCGCCGTGTGTTCTCCCTGAGAAATTGTCCCTGGATCCCGGGAACCTGGCAGTGGCGGGCTGCACAGGCTCCCCGGAAGAGGGGGGGGGATAGTGACCTGTGCTCGCACACAGGCCCCTTGGTGGCGGCAGCAGCAGCCTTAGCGTCTCCCGCCCGTCTCTGGTTTCCGAGCTTTTAGCCGCGGCTCGCGCCCGTTTCTGGAGTTCCTTTAGGCAGCGCTCTTAAAACCCCTCTCCTCGCGCACCAGGAAACACAGAGGCAAGAAAAAGTCTCTTGCCTCCTCAGCAGGTGCAGCCTTTTCCCCGGACTCCCTCCCGGCTAGCCATGGCGCACTAACCCCTTCGGGCTATGTTCAAGTCGCCAACCCCAGTCCTCTCCCTGAGCTCCGACCGAAACCGTAACCGAGCCTCAGCCCGCAGCCCGCCCGCCCCGGCGGGAGCACACAAGCCTCTCAGGCTGGTGAGTGCCGGTCGGCACCGATCCTCTGTGCGGGAATCTCCCCGCTTTGCCCTCCGCACCCCCGTCGCTGCGGTCTCCTCCGCGGCTCCGAAGCTCCCCGCTCCGCCTCCCGCAATCTCTGCCCGCGAAGGGGCTTCCTAGTGTGTGGAGACCTTTCCTCCTTCACAGCTCCCTCCCACTGGTGCAGGTCCCGTCCCTATTCTATTGTCTCTGTTTTTAATTAATTTTTTCTTTTGCCCTACCCAGGTACGTGGGGACTTTCTTGCCTTTTGGGAGGTCTGAGGTCTTCTGCCAGCATTCAGTAGGTGTTCTGTAGGAGTTGTTCCACATGTAGATGTATTTCTGGTGTATTTGTGGGGAGGAAGGTGATCTCCGCGTCTTACTCCTCCGCCATCTTTCCACCGCCCCCCGATGTTGATCATCTTTTCATGTGTTTGTTGACCACTGTATGTCTTCTTTGGAGAAATGTCTATTTAGGTCTTCTGCCCATTTTTGGATTGCATTGCTTGTTTTTTTTGATATTGAGATGCATGAGCTATTTGTATATTTTGGAGATTAATCCCTTGTCAGTTGCTTCATTTGCAAATATTTTCTCCCATTCTGAGGGTTGTCTTTTTGTTTTGTTTATGGTTTATTTTGCTGTGCAAAAGTTTTTAAGAGTAATTAGGTCCTATTGTTTTATTTTTATTTTTATTTTCATTACTCTAGGAGGTGGGTCAAAAAAGATCTTGCTGCAATTTATGTCAGAGTGTTCTGCCTATGTTTTGCTCTAAGAGTTTTATAGTGTCTAGCCTTACATTTAGGTCTTTAATCCATTTTGAGTTTATTTTTGTGTATGGTATTAGAGAGTGTTCTAATTTCATTCTTTTACATGTAGCTGTCCAGTTTTTCCAGCACCACTTATTGAAGAGACTGTCTTTTCTCCATTGTACATTCTTGCCTCCTTTGTCATAGATTAGGTGACCATAGGTGTGTGGGTTTATCTCTGGGCTTTCTGTCATGTTGCATTTATCTATATTTCTGTTTTTTGTGCCAGTACTATACTGTCTTGATTACTCTAGCTTTATAGTATAGTCTGAAGTCAGGGAGCCTGGTTCCTCCAGCTCCATTTTTCTTTCTCAAGATTGTTTTGGCTATTTTTGGGTCTTTGTGTTTCCATACAAATTATAAAATTTTTTGTTCTAATTTTGTGAAAAATGTCCTTGGTAATTTGCTAGGGATTGCATTGAATCTTTAGATTGCTTTGGGTAGTGTAGTCATTTGCACAATATTGATTCTTCCAATCCAAGAACATGGTATATCTTTCTATCTCTTTGCGTCATCTTTGATTTCTTTCATCAGTGTCTTATAATTTTCTGAATACAGCTCTTTCTCCTCCTCAGTTAGGTTTATTCCTAGGTATTTTTTTCTTTTTGTTGCCGTGGTGAATGCGATTGTTTTCTTAATTTCTCTTTCTGATCTTTCACTGTTAGTGTATAGGAATGCGAGAGATTTCTGTGCATTAATTTTGTATCCTGCAACTTTACCAAATTCATTGATTAGCTCTAGTAGTTTTCTGGTGGCCTCTTTAGGATTTTCTGTGTATAGAATCCATATTCATTTAGAAGAATATGGGACCATAGAGACAGCTGAGCAAAGTTACAATTTTCATGAATTTCTTTTGTAGGTGGCAAACTGTGCAAATGCACTACCCTCTTTTCAGCCACAAAACCTTCTTAAAAGTACACAGAAGGAATAAATTCATAACAGCAAAGAGAGTGAATAGGAGTGACTATTATAGAATAGGATTTTTTAAACTTCTAGAAAATATAAACCAGAAGCTACTGCATGGATGCTAAAGAGGTGGGGCCATGTGACTGTTGGTGAGAGCCTAGCAGAGGATCGAGGTTCTAAAATTAGCATGTATATGCAGTGAAATGAAGGTCTGTCTGTGAATTAACTGGATTACTCAGGGACAATGACATTAGAATGAAATTGAACGTGAGCAGGCTAGTGATGAACAATATTTGCCTAATCAAAATATTAAAGTTATCCTCAAATTTAAGAGCCAAAGTATAGACATAGATTTAACTGTGATTAAGGCTATAATGTAACATTAATTACCTTGACAATGTAAGCTTAAAAAGAATAAAGACAGTATATGGAAAGGGGGAAGAAAAGAGAAAGAATTTTAGAGACACTATCATTCTCATATTCAAAACAAGGATGTCAATAAATACTTCAAAGTGACTAAAAGAATACATTAAAATGCAATTATAATATTTAAATATAAATATAAATATATTTAAATATAAATATTTAAATATAATAAGTAAGCAATAAGTACCAATAAAATAATAATATAACTATCAAACACTGAGAAGATGAGAGGGCAAAGAAAGAGGAGGTAAAATGAGATAAATCATTAGCTTTATAAGATGCAGTCAACAAGTATTGCCTGAAGTTGATGAAATATAAAATTAACGTAAGAATGGTTCTGAAGAACCTAGGGGCAGGACAGGAATAAAGACGCAGACATGGGGAATGGACTTGAGGACATGGGGAGGGGGAAGGGTAAGCTGGGACAAAGTGAGAGAGTGGCATGGACATATATACACTACCAAATGTAAAAGAGATAGCTAGTGGGAAGCAGCCGCAGAGCACAGAGAGATCAGCTCAGTGCTTTGTGACCACCTAGAAGGGTGGGATAGGGAGGGTGGGAGGGAGACACAAGAGGGAGGAGATATGAGGATGTATGTATATGTATAGCTGATTCACTTTGTTATACAGCAGAAACTAACACACCATTGTAAAGCAATTATACTCCAGTAAAGATATTTTAAAAATTAACATAAAACAACATTATCTATAAATATGGAAGAAATCACTGAAAGAAACTAAAACACAAAGACTTAGAATTTTGCCTCAGGATAGGAGCACTGCGGTTGGAAAAGGTGGTCTTAAAGACATGATCTTAACCACAAACTCTTCTAGAATATTTGGTTGATATTCATTACATTTATTATGACAAACTAACAAAATCAGATTTATTTAACTCCTAATTTAGGTTTGACTCTAACATTTATTCTTCCTAAGCCACAGTTTTCTCAGGTCAAAATGAGATAATGAAGGTAAACTGCTTAGCATGATGCCTCTTATCTAAAAAGTAAAACATTTTTCATTAATATGGTTCTTCCCTTTATTAACATCATTTTCATTTTCCTGGGTGGCAAGGTGGTTGGTAGAGAGGAAGAAAATAAGTAATAAACGATGTAGTTATATATTCACATTATCATAACTAGTAAACCAGAACTCACTACTAGAAATAAATCCCAGATATTGGAAACCTGAAAACAGGATAGTTCCTACTATCTTGTGTAAGACTTGTGTAAGAATCTACATGACTGTACACTATAAGCAGGCTGTTCTTGGATTTCTCTCTCTATCATTAACACCATCACAGTTTTGATTTGTCCTAGGCAGATATATGAGCTGGAAGTAAGCATTAACACAGTGGTTGTGAAGGGTTATCACACCTCCATTACAGTCTAACTTGTTAAGCATGGAGAGGACTCAAGCCATTCTGATTCATTTAATATAATTTTTATGCAACCTACTAACAGGAAATGATATTTTCAATACTGCTTCAAATTTTTCCTTGAAGTGCTTTCCATTTATTAGAAAAAAGAACTTCCGGTTTCTTAATGCATTGTTGTATTTAAGTGTAGGAGGTTTTGAATGGAGATGACATTAATTATAAGTAAGGCTAATATAACAGATGGATAATAATGAGATACACTGAATCACCAACTGAGAAAAATACACACTTGAAGAATGATGATAACTATCCACTGGTAATTTGTAGGTTATGTATCTAATATTTTAAATAATCAGATTTAGAATACTAGTATTTTTATTAGGTAGTGTATCTTTATTAGGTAGTTATATATATGTGTATAAAATGTGTGTTACGTTTATAGAGTAGCCACCCCTTATCTGTGGTTTTACTTTCGTGGTTTCAGTTATCTGTGGTCAATTATGGTCTGAAAATATCAATTGGAAAATTCCAGAAATAAACAATTTGTAAGTTTTAAATTGAAGGCCAGGCCTTTCTGAATAGCATGATAAGATCTCATGCTGTCCTGCTCCTTCTGCCTGGGACCTGAATCATCCCTTTGCCCAGTGCATCCTGCCCATTAGTCATTTAGTAGTCATCTCGGTTATCAGGTCAACTATTCTGATATCTCAGTGCTTGTGTTCAAGGAACCCTTATTTTCCTTGATAATGACCCCAAAGCACAAAAGTAGTAATGCTGGCAATTCAGATATGCTAAAGAAAGCAATAAAGTACTTCCTTTAAGTGAAAAGATGAAAGTTCTCTACTTGAAAAGGAAAGGAAAATAATCATACGCTGAGGTGGCTAAAATCTATGATAAGAACAAATCTATCTGTGAAATTGTGAAGAAGAAAAAAATTCATGCTAGAAGATGGTGGAGTAAGAAAATCCTAGGCTTGCCTCCTCCCACAGACACACCAAAATTACAGCTACATGTAAAGCAACTATCTGTGAGAATAAGCTGAAGACTAGCAGAAAAGATTTTTTGAAACTGAGGGTAAAAAGAAAAAGTCACATGGAGATGTTTAGGAGCAGTGGAAACATGGTCTCACTGGGACCCACACCCCTGGTGCTATGAACCACAGGCAGGAGGGGTACATAGCTCAAAGGTCCTGCCTGGACAGTGAGGGCTCTGAATCTGACATCAGGCTCCCCGGCTTGGGGACCTGCACTGGGAAGGTGAACCCCCTTATGTCTGACTTTGAAAGCCAGCAGGGCTTACATCTGGGAGACCTGGAGGGCTGTAGGAAATGATGAATTTGCTCTTGAAGCTCGCATGCAAAAACTCACTTGCTGCAACCCCCAGTACAGAAGCAGCAGATAACAAAGTGCCTGGGTCATATGTGAAGGTGCACACATATAATGAAAATTTTTCAGCCTGAAAAGGGAAGGAAATTCTGATACATGCTACAACATGAATGAATCCTGTTGACATTAAATAGTAAGACACTATACTAAGTGATATTAGTCATTCAGAAAAGGACAAATACCATATGATTCCACTTAATAAGGTGCTTAGAATAGCCAAATTCACAGAGATGATTCAAGTAGAACAATGGTGACTAGGGGCTGGGGAAAAGGAGAGTGACACTTTATTGTTTAATGATTATGAATTTTCAGTTTGGGAAGATGAAACGTTCTGAAGATGGATGGTGGTGATAGTTGCACAACAATGTGAATGTGCTTAATGTCACTGAATTATACTCTTAAATTTTTTAAATGGTATATTGTATGTTATGTATGGTTATGCATAATTAATTTACCATAATTTTAAAAATTAAATGAAAAATTGAAAAACCTGTTTAGAGGGTATCTAAACATGTATCAAATCAAAGGAATTTTCCTGAGATGATTCTCTCTTAAAATATGACATTTTAATTACGGAGAGGGATTTGCTATTGGTCAAAACAATCATCAATATTGTAGTTCGCACAAAATGGAAAATATGTTGCAAGACATACAAAAATGAGTTGAAATTGACTTTCTCAGAAGCTATTCTTATTTTAAAATGTTTTGCATTTATTGGCATATAATTCATTAAAGCTGTGGAAGAAACACTCCAAATGCAGAGTCCAAAAAATAAATTTTAGATAGAAAGGCATAGCAAATGCATAATCTAGTACAGACAATTAGAACTCCAAATTTCTAGAATGAATGTATCTTTTCTCTCTGCTGGGATTCAGCCTGAGGTCCTGAAGGACATTAAAACTTTTTTTTCCTTTCTGAACACTCCTCTGTTTTATAAACAAAAAATATTTATTCTGGGTTTCCCTGGTGGCGCAGTGGTTGAGAGTCCGCCTGCCGATGCAAGGGACACGGGTTCGTACCCCGGTCCAGGAAGATCCCACATGCCGCGGAGCGGCTGGGCCCGTGAGCCATGGCCGCTGAGCCTGCGCGTCCGGAGCCTGTGCTCCGCGACGGGAGAGGCCACAACAGTGAGAGGCCCACATATCGCAAAAAATATATATATTTATTCTGCTATATAGCATTTATTTTAAAACTTTTCTAATGTATATCTGGATAAAACAAAGCTACCTTTCTTTTCTAGTACATTATGACATCTCTCAAAACAAATGATCAAACTTATAAACTTGTTCATCTAAACAACAGTGAACAATGATTTTGTGAAATCCACTTTATTGAGGTATAAATTGCATTATACAAATTGAATCCATTTTGAGTTGACAGTTCAGGAGTTTTGTCAAATGCATATACCTTTTAACCACTAACATAAACAAGATACAGGAGATTTCTATCTCCCCAAATCTTTCCCCAGCCCTGCCCAATTAATTCTAACCCCCTCCTGTGGCCCTGGCAACCACTGATCTCCTTTATATAACCATAGATGAAACTGTATAACAGGTTCTGTTTGGTGTTGAGCTCCTAAAAGTAGAGAACTTTCTGGAAGGAGAAGAGATGTGGCAGAAGGGGAAGTCAGGGATATTTGAAGCACCAGAAGGACTTGATTTGCTGTTCTGAGGATGGAGAGGCTCAACATTACATCAGTGCAGATGGCTTTAAAGAGCTGAGAGAGGCCCCTAGCTGTCAGAGGGCAAGGGAACGAGTATGTCAGCCCTACAGCCCAAGAAACTGAACTGTGCCAATGACATGAATGAGCTTAGAAGATTCTCCCTCAGACAAGAAAATCCCAGGGAGCCAACACTTTGATTTTCTCCTTGTGTGGCCAAGAGCGGAGGAATCAGTAATGCTCACCTGGGCTTCTAACCTACACATCTATAAGTTAACATGAGTGTTTAAGCCACAAAGTTTGCGGTAATTTGTTACAGCAACAGTAGAAAACAAGCACAACATGTAAAGCAAAAAGAAGAGAAATAATGATAATTGTAGGAATAATTAAAATAGGAAAGGGCAAAAAAAAGAAAGAACAAAAAATGGAAAAACAAGCTTCTTTGAAAACACTCATGAAAGAGAAAAAATTAAAGTGAGACTGACTTAGAAAACAAGAAACCTACATAATCTTAGAAACATGAAAATAAAATGCTAAAAACTTAGACTAATATCTAGATTTATTCAAAATTATTATATTTAAGAAGGTGGTTAGGGCATAAGTTTAGAAAAACAAATAATTAGAGCACGAGTGAAAAATAGACACAAACATATACAGTGACATGTTTTATGACCAAAGAAATACCACAATTTAGTGGAGAAACAATAGTCTTTATCAAAAAGTGGTGCTCAGTCAATTAGATATCTATTAAAAAAAGAAAACAGAGTAAAACTTTGACCATGATCTCAAACCATGCATAAAAGTTAATTAGAGATGGATCTTAGACCTAAATGTTGATAATAAAACAGTATCTTGCTAGAAGAAAACCTAGGGCAATAAATTCATAACCTTGGGATAGTAATGATTTTTTAAACAAGACACAGGAAGTAGCAACCATAAAAGAAAAACAATTTAAATAGCCTCTTTCATCAAATGATAATAATAAGAGAATAAGAAGGAAAATCAGATTTGCAATAATATATTTGAATAAAATATATCCATAAAATTATCCAGCATGCATGGAAAAATATGTGCAACATTATTAGTCATCAAGGAAGTTCAAAGTAAAACCAGGAGATCATTATACCCCATCATAAAAGCTATAATTAAAAGGGCTAATGATACCAGGTGTATGCCAAGAAAGAACATCTAGAACTCTTGTACATTTCTGGCAGGAGTTTAAATTGATATAAACACTAGAAAATTGGGTGTCTATATATATAAAAATTTATCATCATAAACTTATGACTAGTGTATATGTCATTCTTCAATAAAAAGTTAAAAAGTAATGCTTGAGATAGACATAGTTATATGTAGTTATAAGAAAGTATTATAAACTACATTACAAAAATAAATTTGAAAAATAAAGAATTACTTCTTTAATCTAAATTGTGCATTTTAAAAACTGAATCGAGAGGATACTTTTGTCAATGCAATTAATTAGCAAAAGAAATTTAAGAGGTTTAAGGATTGAAAGAAAGAAAAACTAATTATTGATAGATGTTAGATTTTTAAACACAGAAAAACAAAAAAAACATGAAAATTCATGAGAAATTCAGCAATATCATCAGTTATAAAATTTATATAAAATTAATATATTTCATATACCAGGAACAAGTTAACATAATTTTTAAAATCCTACTCTAAATACCTAAATTACTGTAACATACCTATAAATAAGGAAATCAAATGTCCAACATCTAAATGTATAAATTAATAAAGCTTTATTAAAAAGCATGAAAGAAAGTAAAGAATGAGAAATACAACATTTTATGGAAACATTCAACACTTTGGAGATAATAATTCTCCCCAAATTACTCATAAATTTAACATAGCTTCAAAAAAATACCAGCAGGGTTTTTCATAAAACTTACCAAGCTATCTAAAAGGCATATAAATAAATGCAAGAGTAGCCAAGACAATTTTAAAAAGTAATAAGTAACAGGAACTTGTCCATCATATTCCAAAATTTATCAACTAATTAAAACAATGTGGTTTCAGAATAGTGTTAGCCAAGTATATAGTTGTGCTACAAAATAGAGAGACTAGTAAAAGACACACAAAAAATTCATGGCAATGTGGCATAAACACACCTCTGAATAGTTTGGAAGGTGATTTTGGCAGAATGCTATGCATCAGCAAGGAAAGGACACACTCTTCCTATAAATGATGCTAGGACAACTGGTTGTCCATATGGAGAATGATAAATTAGATACCTACCTCATACCATACTCAAAAATAAGTTCCAGATGGGTTAAATACCTATACATAAAAAGGAAAACATTGCAACATTTACAAGAAAATAAGTAAAAGCATCTTTGTGACATCGATGCAGAAAGATTTAAAAAAAAAAAAAAGGACAAAATTATCCCTATAAAGTTAAAGGAGATCTACAGTCTGAGAAAAATATTTGCAATGCATATAACTAATGTAATTTTGGTAGTCATTCTCCTTGTGGAAACACAACATGTACACAAGGAGAGCTGTAAAGAATGTTAGGTGCAGCATTGTTTGAAATAGTGAAAAGAAGTGAAACTTGGAAATAATATAAACACATATATATTGATACATATATGTGTATATACACATATGTACACATATGTATACATTTTCATGGTGCCAAGTTTAAATACAGTTTTATTTAAGACATTGCATTTTCCACTTAGAATAGACTGCTTAAGATGCAATGCTATTTGTTACAAATTTGGGTCCTTCAGTGTTTTATTATGTGGAACAACGTTAAATCTATGCTAAGGTTGACTTAACTCTTCAGTGGTGGGCCCAGAAGAGGCCACACCAGATGGAAGAACTCCACCACCGGGGAAGTCCCCTGGCCTGCCTCCTGTCCTCTGGAGTTTGGTAATGATGGAATTGCAGGCTTTCTAGCTCTTTCTGTGACTGTTCAGATTCTTCCTTCTCTGGAGTCTGATTCTTTTCAAGCCAGTTGATGATTTCATTACACTTATCAAGAATTTTTGTTTGTCCTCATTGTTGATCTTGTCTTGAAGTTTTTCATCTTCAACAGCTGCTTTCATGCATAAGATTCAAGCAAATTCCTGGAAAACAATTTTTCCTGCTGCTTTTAATCTTTAGCTTTGTACTTCTCAGCTTCCTGGACCATATCCTCGGTATCTTTCTTGCTTTTATATGTATACATGTATATATATATATATGTATATGTATTCTACTTGTTGAAGTACATATAGGATAAACACACACATACATATGCATATATATATTAATTGATACATATATATTTATGATAAAGCCATAAACTGTAAGACTATTTGAATTAACTAATCTGATTTTTATAATACTCATGATCTAAAAGAATACTTACTAAATACATAGCAAAAGGGCAACAGAACTGTGGAGAAAAAAAATAGATTTAAAATTTATGCATAATGTTCTACTTTCATGAAAAAACTGAAGCAAAATTATATATTAACATTAGACAAATATTAGTGGGGCATACATGGGTTCAGTTATATTTTATTCTGTATTTTACTACTATTGTTATTATTAATTTTCAAAGTATCAAAATAAGAATACTTTGTGTCAGGCTGCATCTCATAATTGATGTCCCTTTACCTATTTAATTTGATAGTTTCTATTTGAATCAACAACTACATATAAAGGGTCTATTCTGTGCAACTTTATTTGCAAAGAGTAAACATTACATATAAAATATTATCTTCATTCTCAAGCAATACTACATCATTATAAGTGATAAATGTCATGAACTATGAAATATAAATGTATGACATGAAATGCAATGATATATGAATATGAAATATAAATGTAATAGGGCAGAAGAAACTGACACAAGTGAAGGCAATATAAATGTGCACAAATTTGTAATCTCAAATAAGCCTCAAAAATCAAAGAATTTGAAAAGAGCAATCAAGTGTATTAACAAGAAAAGGAAACTAGATAAGTCAGCAAAGTGAACATTACTAGGGTCTATTTAACAAGGAGCTTCATTTAAAAGGAACAGATTTTGTATTCTGGAGCAAAGTGAGAGATAACCAGGGATTTAAAAGATGGTATTAGATAGGCCTTGAAACTTGTCAGAGACATTAGTAGTTGATGTGTATATATTTCCTAGTTTCAACAAATTTAACCTCTCTTTATAATTAGACTTTATTTGATTGGTCCCACAATGGGGGTGGTTCCAGTGAGGCTGAATTCTGGTATCCACTTACTGTTGTCCAGAAGATTCATCGTCAGATACAGGCTAGTTCAGAGTGAGAACGAGGATGATGCTTCTACCCTTTAATAATATAAATCCTGCCTAACTTTCTACTCCCCAAATCTGTTTCCCATTAGAAATATAGATCTGTATCTCAGTGGAAGTTTAATAATTTCCTGATTAAAGGAGCCAGAGATTATTCCAAAACAGTACAACATGGTTGAGTTGGTCAGAGTGTGTTTTATCTCCTGATCTTTCCTTTTTTCCAGGACTTTTATGAGTTTATATCTGATTTGGACATTCCCCAGCCCTTCAGATGTTCTCCCACATAGTCTTCCCTAATTCCTTCACTCCCCACCCTCTTGCTGGTTTATACTAGGAATGAATTTTTTTTCTTTTCATATAACTATGACTCTACACCTTCCAAGGACAGTTATAGATGCTTTTACTCTGAAACCAGACTGCCTGGGTTGGAATATGAGTTCTGTTAGTATCCGTACAACCTCTGGCAATTTACTACATTCTTAGATTCTCGGTTTCCTCATTATAATAAAAGATCTATCTATAGGGTTTTTCTGAATATTAAGTAAATTAATACCTGTTAAGCACTTATAATAGACCCTGGCACATGGTAAGAAGTGCTCAGAATAATTAACTGTTTGCTGTTTTTCCATCTGATATTTCTTTTACATTTCTTCCGGTAACCTCCTGTTTGTTTGCTCAACCTGATCTGAATATTTATGTATAGTATGCCTGCAGATTAATGCAAAATGGAAAGGTAATTTTAAATTAAATTTGGTTTCAGAATATCCATTTCTTAAATAAGCATTTTGTTCCTTAAATTTTAGAGTAAGAGTTGTTAGAAAGCTCTCTACTCCTTGTGTTGCACTGATTGAAAAGGGATTCCAAAATTAGAAAGCACTGCATAATTAACTGTAAGAATTCTAATAATGAAATAACGCAACTATTGACTTACAAATTTAAATAATAAAAATATAGAGCACTGGGCTTCCCTGGTGGCGCAGTGGTTGAGAGTCTGCCTGCCAATGCAGGGGACACGGGTTTGAGCCCTGGTCTGGGAGGATCCCACATGCCACAGAGCAACTGGGCCCGTGAGCCACAGCTACTGAGCCTGCGCGTCTGGAGCCTGTGCTCCACAATGAGAGGCTGCGACAGTGAGAGGCCCACGCACCGCGATGAAGAGCCGCCCCCGTTCGCCACAACTGGAGAAAGCCCTCGCACAGAAACGAAGACCCAACACAGTCAAAAATAAATAAATAAATTAATTAATTAATTTTAAAAAATAGAGAGAGAGAGCATTACCACCTCCAAAGCATTTATCATACCACTGATTTTTCATCATATTATTTTAAGCCTTGACAATAATCAAATGTCTCCAGTTATAATGATATCTGTCATATTGCGAGTTCCCAAAGGATGGAAAATATACTATCTCATTTTAGAATTCTCTGCCCTCTGAAATGCTATTGGGGATTGGCCATAATCATAAGAAACAAAGAAGGCTATACGAAATCTATTAATCAGAAACACCTACCCAAATTTTATAAGCACTATGGTTATTTTAATTTAATGCATTTTAAGTCCTATTTCTTGGAGTATAATTTACATAAAGTAAATATCACCTTTTTTTAAGCATGTGGTTCAATGAATTTTGCCAAATGAATATACTACTGAAACCACATCATAGTCAAGATACATTTTCATCACCTCAAACTTCCATCATGAACTTTGTACTCATTCCCTCCACCTATCCCAAATCCCTGGAAATCACTGATCTAATTTCTGTCTTTATAGTTCTGTCTTTTCCACAATGTCTTATAAATGCCATCATAAAGTATGTAGCCTTATAAATGATTTCTTTCACTTAGACTAATGCTTTAGTGATTCATCCATATTGTTGCATATATCAGTAATTCATTCCTTTTGATTACTGAGAAGTATTCCATTGTATAGAAAAACCACATTTGTTTATCCATTGCATGTTGGTAGTCATTTGGATTGTTGCCAGTTTTGGCAATTATGAATGAAGCTGCTATGACTATTTGTGTACAGGTCTTAATGTAGATATATGTTTTCATTTCTCTTGGGTAAATACCTAGAAGTGGCATTGTTGGTTCATATGTTGTGTATAGTTAAATTTATAAGAAACTGCCAAACTGTTTTTCAACATGCTGTACCATACTGTTTTCCCAAAACAATGTAGGAGAGTTCCAGTTGCTCTGCATCTTCACCGGGATTTGGAATTATCAGTTTTTCTAAATGTAAACATTACAGCAGATGTGTAGAAGTATCTCATCATGAGTTTAATTTGCATTTCCTTCATGACCACTTCTGCT
Organism: Lipotes vexillifer; assembly: GCF_000442215.2. Lineage (NCBI taxonomy): Eukaryota > Metazoa > Chordata > Mammalia > Artiodactyla > Lipotidae > Lipotes > Lipotes vexillifer. The sequence goes on from NW_006793946.1 coordinate 42,019, forward strand.
GATCATCTTTTCATGAGTTTATTTCCTATTCATATATGCTCTTTTGTTCACATCTTTAGCTTTGTAATTTGTTGGGGTGTTTTCATTTTTATTATTGAGTTGTAAGAGCTCTTCATATAGTTTGGATAAAAGTCCTTTAACAGATATGTGTTTTGCACGTATTTTCTGCCATTCCACTGGCAGGAAATATTCTTTTACAGTGTTTTCTGAAGACCAAACATTTTAAATTTTTATAAAGTTTAATTTATTAGCTTTTTCTTTATGGTTCATGCTCTTTTTGTTCTAAGAAATATTTGCCTAACCTAAGGTACAAAAACTGTTACAGTTTTATGTTTTACCTTTAGATCTATGTGTTCAAATTAATTTTGTATATAATGTGATGTAAAAGTAAAAATTTACTTTTTGCATATGGAAGTTCATTTATTACAGCACCCTTTGTTCAAAAGACTATTCTTTTTCCCTTTGAATTAATTTGACCCCATTGTCAAAAATCAATAAACTTATATATGTGAGTATATTTCTGGACCCTGTTATGTTTCACTGATACATATGTCTTTCCTTTTCTAAAACAACACTGCCTTGAATTCTCTTAGCTTTTGTTTTTCTGAAATGTTTTCATTTACAGTAAGTCTTGGGATTTAATATTCTGTGTTCTCAAATTTATTTGTTAGTTTTTAAATTTGCTTTGGCCATTCTGGTGTTGTCCATATAAATTTTATAATTGAATGGTCAATTTCTACCAAAAAAATTCAGGAAATTGGTTGAGATTGCACTGACTCTATAGATCATTTTGGAAAGAATTCAATATCTAAACACTATTTTCTTCCAGTCCCCAATCATGGTACATATTTGCATTTACTTAGGTCTTCTTTAATTTATCTCCACAATGTTTTGAAGGTTTTAATGTAGAAATCTCTAAATCTCCCATCTTCTCTATATTATTATAAGAAGTATTGTTTAATTTCAATTCCCAATGTCTCATTGTAGTCTTCAAATAAAAAATCTTATATCTTCCTGTCCAAGCATGATGTCCTTGAGTAGGTGGGGGATGGAGGTTAATGCACAATAGGAGGGACTATAGCTAACTTCATAGAGAATTTATTTAGAAAGGCAAAATTAAAAAATAATAATATATGAAGCCCATTATAATTTTCTATGATCTTTTATAAGTCTACTTTAACAATGAACTTAAGATGGAAACTATAACAGTTTACATACTGGTCTTAGTTATCCTTCTGTGACAAAAGGTCAAAAATGGTCAGCAGTGGTAGGTTATTATACAAAAAATTTTTTTAAAGTCTACATTATCTCTCATTCAAATATAAGGTTTTAACATGTGAATAATATCACATTTGTATTTTAGCATTTTAACAATTAATAACATGTTTTTGAAGAATCCTCTTCCATATTTAGAAATCGATAATGAAACACCCTAAAAAATAAAAGTAATGCAAAAATTATGCAATAATCTGCCAGTACTTTGAGATAAAATTCTCATCAATCTAGGTGTGAAATAAAGTTAATTGAATAAACATCATTTAAGAGTTATAAAAATACTTGTCCAGTTTTCCCAGCACCACTTATTGAAGAGGCTGTTTTTTCTCCATTGAATATTCTTGCCTCTTTTATCAAAACTAAGTTGACCATATGTCAGTGGGTTTATCCCTGGGCTTTCGATCCTGTTCCATTGATCTATATTTCTGTTTTTGTGCCAGTACCATACTGTCTTGATTACTGTAGCTTTGTAGTATAGTCTGAAGTCCAGGAGCCTGATTCCTTCAGCTCCATTTTTCTTTCTCAAAATTGCTTTGGCTATTTGGGGTCTTTTGTGTTTCCATACAAATGTGAAATTTTTGTTCTAGTTCTGTGAAAAATGCCAGTGGTAGTTTGATAAGGATTGCATTGAATCTGTAGATTGCTTTGGGTAGTATAGTCATTTTCATGATGTTGATTCTTCCAATCCAAGAACATGGTATATCTCTCCATCTGTTTGTATCATCTTTAATTTCTTTCATCAGTGTCTTATAGTTTTCTGCAGCCAGACACTATAAAATTCTTAGAGGATAATATAGGCAGAAAACTCTATGACATAAATCACAGCAAGATCCCTTTTGACCCGCCTCCTAGAGAAATGGAAATAAAAGCAAAAATAAACAAATGGGACCTAATGAAACTGCAAAGTTTTGCACAGCAAAGGAAACCATAAACAAGACCAAAAGACAACGCTCAGAATGGGAGAAAAGATTTGCAAATGAAACAACTGACAAAGGATTGATCTCCAAAACATACAAGCAACTCATGTAGCTCAATATCAAAAAAACAAACAACCCAATCCAAAAATGGGCAGAAGACCTAAATAGACATTTCTCCAAAGAAGATATACAGATTGCTAACAAACACATGAAAGAATGCTTACCATCACTAATCACTAGAGAAATGCAGATCAAAACTACAATGAGGTATCACCTCACACCAGTCAGAATGGCCATCATCAAAAAATCTACAAACCATAAATGCTGGAGAGGATGTGGAGAAAAGGGAACCCCCTTGCACTGTTGGTGGGAATGTAAATTGATACAGGCACTATGGAGAACAGTATGGAGGTTCCTTAAAAAACTAAATTAGAACTACCATATGACCCAGCAATCCCACTACTGGGCATATATCCTGAGAAAACCATAATTCCAAAAGAGACATGTACCAAAATGTTCATTGCAGCTCTATTTACAATAGCCAGGACTTGGAAGCAACCTAAATGCCCATCAACAGATGAATGGATAAAGAAGATGTGGCACATATATACAATGGATTACTCAGCCATAAAAAGAAATGAAATTGAGTTATTTGTAGTGAGGTGGATGGACCTAGAGTCTGTCATACAGAGTGAAGTAAGTCAGAAAGAGAAAAACAAATACCGTGTGCTACCACATATATATGGAATCTAAAAAAAACCAAAAGTTCTGAGAACCTAGGGCGGGACAGGAATAAAGACGCAGATGTAGAGAATGGACTTGAGGACACGGGGAGGGGGAAGGGTAAGCTGGGACGAGATCCTCTCGGTGCTTTGTGACCACCTAGAGGGGTGGGATAGGGAGGGTGGGAGGGAGGGAGATGCAAGAGGGAAGGGATATGGGGATATATGTATATGTATAGCTGATTGATTTTGTTATAAAGCAGAAACTAACACACCAATGTATAGCAATTATACTCCAATAAAGATGTTAAGAAAAAGAGAGATAAAAATATTGCCTCATAAAATAGAGTTCAGTGGAAATATCCTAATATATATTAGTGTCAATAATTACATTTTTGATCCTTCACAATATACATTTTTTGTCCATCTAAATATAAACATTTGTCTCATCTATATTTCTGAGGTCTGGGGGTATTATAATTTTATTTTCTGGCCCATATGACTCCACACTATTTTCAACTGAATGAGAAAATTACCTAAACTGTTCTGAAAGCTAAGGTATGATTATGTTTTTATTAATACTTTTGTTTTGATTGAGGATACTAGAGTTGTAAATCTAAATGTCATAAAGAAAATAGAAAGACAAAATTATGAAAGAAATATGAACAGATATTTCACTGAAGGGACTATAAGTTGGCAAAAAGAACATGAAAAAAGTTTGACATCATTAGCCATTAGGGAATGAAACCCTCAATGAGATATCACTACATACCTATCACGACGACTAAAATTTTAAAAATAATGAGAAAAACAAATGCTGGCAAGGATAAATAGTGACAAAAACAAATGCTGGCGGGAAATTCTAGATAACTTATACACTACCGGTAGAAATGTAAAAGAATACAGATAGTCTGGAACACAGTTTAGCAGTTTCTTAAAAACTAAACATGCAACTACTGTAACTGTGTTACATTCACACATGGAATATCATTTAACAATAAAAAATAACAAACTTTTGATACATGCAGTGAGTTGAATAAATTTCCAAACAACTGTGGATGAGAAACCCAATCCCCAAAGGTTACATATTCTATATTTCTATTGCTATAACATTTTTGTGATAAAAAATTTATAGAACTGGAGAACAGATTAGTAGTCACCAAGAGTCAGGGACAGAGTGGACATATAAGGATGTGGTGTAGCTCTGAAAGGTCAGCATGAGGGATCCTTGTGGTAATAGAAATGTTCTGCATCTCAACTATGTCAATGAAATCTATCTTATGCACTTGAAAATACAGTAGTAACATCCATTTATTGAAAAAAATATATGTATACTTCAAGTATAAATTGAACAAGTGTAAATCTTATTGATCTGCAAAGACATTTGCCACATGGATTTTTTACACTGTTTTTGTAAAGAGAGATGTTACTATTATATCATGCTTAAAGTGTTAATTCGTATGTGGCATTATTAATGTTATTAATAGTATCATTTATATTAACAATAACCATTCAGTTTTTGCATTTATTTTTCCCAACTACTATTACTAATATCAATGTTTCTTTGATGAATACTCCTATCCATATTTATTCATGCTTTCTTCCATATTTTTTGTGAGATATATTCTCACAAGAAAATTGCTTAGGGGCTATGTTCTAATTTTTGAAATATATTGCAAAATTGCCGTCCAGTAAAGTTTGTCATAGAACCTTCCCATCAAAAGTATGTGAATGTTTCCATGTATCCAGTATTAGTAGACCTTGAGGAATGGCCACTAGCCAGGAAACCCACTTTGACAAACCCAGTGTAAAATTGCTAGCCATTATTGTGATAGAGACTAAGGGTATTCAAGTGGTGAGAACTTTTTCAAGTTTGAATAACACAGAGTGAAGCAGAAAGATGGAAAGAGGGAATTTGCACTGCTTAAACACCTAAGAAAGAATTCAAGCCAAAATGGTGTAAAGCTAATGTAGTTTATGGACGGGTTGCTTTCTGCAAGCAACAAATGATTACATTGCTTCAGATAAGTTAATATAACAAAAAAATCATCTGTGTGTTATTGTCTCAAATTAGCAATGTGTTACATATTTTCAGCCTATAGTTTTGGGGAACATAATTCTGATGAGTTTAATTTTAGTGCCAAGTGATTCAGCCGCCAGGTTACATTGGCCATATCCCAATTCATTCCTCCTAGAGCTTCTCTACATGTAGCCGTGGGGCTTATGTCCTGCTTTGCTCCACATTAGATCCGAGGTATTTTCTGAAAGCAAAGAGATTTTGAAAGGGACAGACTTACTGTAGCTCAGCAAATCCCAGTGAAGACAGAAAGACACCAACAGAGGCTCACTAGCTTCAAAAAATATTATCAAGAAAAAGGCTTTAATTCTTCAAATGTAGTAGACAACTTATTGATAAACAATCTAGAGTTTGTTATTCTTTATTTTGGACGGATATAGCAGTTTTAGTGGCTCAATCACATACACATTATTTAGATAATCCTAGAAAATAAATTTTAAACGTAGAAGTTGCCTTTATATCATTACGCTTCGAAAAATAGTTTCATGGAATAGAGGGTGACATGTAGCTCACAAAGTTGTAAACACAGTCAGGTAACCCTGGAATGTAATCCTGACTGAAACCATCCTTTTGCAGCTATGACATTAACAATCTATCACCTCTTTAATCTTTCTTTTCCTTATCTATAAAAGTCAAAAGAAAACCTGCCTTGCAGCGTTTCTGTGGTAATTATAGATAATGTTATATATAGTGCCTGACACAAAAAAGCTAATAAATAACTATTATTTACAGTGTCTATCATAACGTTGGTCCTTACAGGTGATATCACCTAACAAGCTGAATTATTATTATTTACTGCATTATCTATGTCTGCCCACTAAACTGTAAGTTCCCTGAGTACAGAAACCATGTCTTATCTCTGTGCCCTATTATCTAACACATGGTTGTTACTCCGTAAATGTTTCCTGGGATCGAGGGGGAAATGCCTCAAATTCCTAAAACCACCTTATGTCAGGTGCAGGGATTACCATAATCAATTTAAGGATATGAATAAAATGTTTCTATGAGTAAGGTAGCCCATATAGTTTTTATGTAATTCGATTTACCACTAGTGTAATATTTTTATAAAGCCAACCAATGTATCCAAAAAAAAAAAAAAAGTTCAATTTTTATCACCCATTCTTATTATGTAATTATTAATATCTTGGAGCCTTACAGCCAGGGTTTGATAAATGTTTCTGAATTTAATTGCATATGTGTAGCCAAATCTACCCCAACACTTTAATAATTTCCTGAACTACTTTTAATGTATCATGAAGAAGCTAAACTGTATATTAAAAATCGTAAAAGGAACATATTTTAAAACTCTATATATTACAAGGTAATGGAGAAAAATGATTGAGTATTGAGAATCACAGGTGAGAAATCAACCTTGACCTCCTTGTATTTCTCTCTGATGATGACCTAATGTAGATGCAATACTGTTGACTAGCAAATTGATGCCAGTTGTAGTTACTTCATATGAACATACCTAAATGCTATCAGTCTCTTTGCTTACTATTTTTTATTATGTATTTATTATATTATATATGGTATATGTTATAACATAATACATTATTTGTTGCACTAATGTTACATAATATTAAACTATTTTATATAATGTCAATTAAGTATACATTTTTCTCATTACTATTGTATACTGTCTACTATTCACTTGCCTAAATGATCAGCACAGACCCACAGAGTATGAAAGTTTTGAGAATTTTCTGACCCTCATTTACTTTTTTATGAGTTTTAATTTACTCATTGCTTCTTCTATCACTTTATTCCTAACTTTTCACAGTATATGTGTGTATCTATTTGTATAGTCTCTAGTCTATCTGACCCCACTCCCTACCTCCAATAAAGTCGCTGCTCTTCATGAAGCAGGGCTCTCACAGTGCTGTCTTACAGACCTAAATCCTAAATGTGCCATATGGTTTATACTTCCAAGGTTCTGCTATAAAGATATATTTCAATGCGATGATTAATGTGATAAACTGTATTAATATGTTCTTAGGTAGAAATGGCAGGTGACAGTCCTCCTTGTGTAGGTCATTCCTATGCAGTTTTGAAGTGACCTTGTAGAGTAAAGGTCATCCACGTTGCCGAGCATTTCAGACTAGAAGGCAAGCGAAGTTAGAACCTCATGTCAGTTTCACCATCTATTCAACAGCATTCAGCTAGAAACACAGAAGCGGTTCTTTCCTCATATTTCCACATTCACAGCACCCAGACAATCATGAAGTTGAGACCATTCTCCCACTTACGTATTTCTTAAATCCCTTGTCTTCTAACCCACTAGCTTCCCTCTAACCAAGGAACTCATCATCATACTTTGCCTGAACACCCAATAGCTGCCTCACTGGTTCCTGGTACCTGAGTCCTTCTGTCATCACGTCTGTCAGGGAGACATCATGTAAATCACATCATTTTCATGCCCTTGTTCAAAATTCTTCAATGGTTCTCTTCACCTGAAAGAGAAATTTTCATGTTTACTACATGGCATGCAGGGCCTTTGTCATTTGGCCCCCTTGCCCACCACTACCACCCCCAAGCTTTATGCTACAGGAATTTATAATTCTTTGCAGTCTCCAAAGCACAATTCCCATTTGCAGCACCATCTTTGCATTTGCTGTTCTTTTCTCAGAAATACTCAACCTGACTTACTTATGGAAAAAATCTTACTCTTCTTTCAAGTCTTAGGTTACTGTTGCCTGTTCTGTGACACTCTATGTTGCTCTTACAAATCAACCTAATATCTTCTTCGATTATTTTCCCACCTCTTCTCATACATTATTCTCATTATTACTAGTGTCTTTATAATTTTTAATTTGCATACCTATCTAATAAACTGCATACTTTTTTGAGGATGGGGATTAATTATTGTCATCACTGTGTTCCTAGACACTAGCATAGTCATAGTACATATTAGGAGCTCAATAAATATTTGTTGAGTATATGAGTGCATTAAGGGCCTGGACTACCAGTCACATCCTAATTGCATGTACTAATGGCTAGCTCATTGCCTAATCAGCCCATATGATATTTTTCAAGACCCAGGGATCCAAGGGAAAAGTTAAAGTAGAAAAAGAGAAACATGGTCACTGTTAGTGACTAAATCATATTGCTGTGCTATAAAAACAATATTATCTAATATTTATCATTCAACATTTTCTAATATATAATATTTCTAATATTTAATATTGTCTAATGCTTTCTATTCTGGGAAAGTTTCTAAAATATTTACACTCACATAGGTTAACTCAATTAATCTATAAGTGCTATAATTAGCTCCATTTTATAGATGGGGACTTGAGGGAATATTTCGTAGTTTGCCCAAGATCTTACAGAAGGTAAATGAAGAAGCAAGGATTCAAATCCAGGCAATGTAGCTTTAGAGATCTATCCCAACCACGTCACTATATCACTTTATAATTGGATGTAGTGTCACAAGATTTTGAGTCAGCTTGTTTCTAGGCCTGTCTGATGAACATTTGGTGAGTCCACTAGGAGTTATTTGCAAGACAGATTTTTTTTTTAACCTAAAAAAAGAATTAGAGAAAAGATTTCTCTGCTGAAGATAGCATAGTGCTGTCTTGGATAATAATTCCCTGGCAGGGGCAATGAACCTGTGCCTGAGGGCTTAAGGAGACACAAACTCTAGGCTGAAAATAAAAAACTTTTTATACCAGGCACAAGGCATAAAGAGCTCTCAGATCTCCAGATGAGAAATCATGTGGAATTAACATTTATCTCACTTCTGCATAGAGCACAGCATGGATCTGGCCTGTAGTGCTATAGGACTGGGCTTCTAAAACTTTAATGCACTTGGATACACCTGTGGCATTGTTAACATACAGGGAAGGTTATTCACAAAATAACATGCAAAACAACATACAAACCCCAAATTATCTGCTTGAGTCTTTGAGTTGATTTTGACTTCCAGTGTTACTCAGAAACAACTGTGGGAAGTGGAAAGTTTTCCTTAAATCGTAAGTAAAATTTTGACAGTTTATATTTTCACGGCAATTTTGAACTACTAGTTGTGACCTTTGATAAACTAATTCTGACTTGAAATCTTCTCTCCATGAGCACTTGCTTTCTGCTTTACAACACTAACCTAGACAGGCAACTAAATCACTTTTGCTCATTTTTTCCCCAACTGTTGCATCCAAAGTTTTTAATGCATGAGAAATTTTAGTGAAGATTTTGAGTGGTGAAAAACTTTTATATGTCAGAAAAGCTTTCATGTCCTGTTATCCTTAAAAGTTCTTTGGCCTCACCTCATCATAAGTGGGCATTTTTCTCTGGCCACCCTTCCCCAGAAACCCAGCCTTATGTGTCTTGTTGCCTGACTACTTCCCTTCCCACACTCCAATTTCTCCCCGCTTACAGCAAATTCCAAATTCCTTATTAGTGTTTTATGAATAACAGCATGGTTATTACTTTGTTTTGTACAGAACAAGGCATCAAAGGCCTAGACTTCCCCTCCCAGGGTAGTCAATCAAAGTACCCTTCCCAAATTAGAAACAATAAGTAAATTTTTAAAAATTCCATCTTCATGGATTCTCTCGTGGCAATAGTTAAAATAATTATTTTACCCAAATAATAAAGAATATGCATTCTTTATTAATTGTCAAACGTATGCATAGTACAAATCCATGTGTGTCACTAAGGTCTGCAAAGAAGAATCCCGCTGACTCTCATTATTTACAAAGAAATTGTCTCTCACCAAGGCTTTAAAATCAGTTTGATTAATTTGTTCTTTAACTGATTGATCTTAGCATTTTAAATAAAAATATAATTTTTATATATATTATCAAGTATATTTAATTTACTTGAATAAAATAATGTAACCACATACCAAATTATTTTTATTTTCAGACAGTATTTTTCTTTTTTTCTTCAGTTTTGTTTTATTCCTCTTTATTCATCTTCTTCACCCTATATTTGAGCCCTTATTTCCACCCTACTTGTTAATGAATGTCTTCCAGTACCATTTGTTGGAACGGAATGGAAACATTAATAGAACCATATACTCATATACATATGCAGAAGAAGAGAGACCAGTCATCTTCTCATTCAGATACATCCAGGGAATACCTCTGTATAATCTCATATAGCTATAATTAAATCATTTTAGTGACTTTTATATTTGACATTAAAATTTATAAATGAGCAGAAAAGTGAAAATCTATTGAATGACACTTTTCCAAAAGCAATGAATTCATTCCCAAGTAATCAGCAAGAGCAATCAGTAAAATCAGACATTTTAAAAACTTAAAACTATTTCATAAAAGCCAACATGCAAATCATTAAGATAACTACAAAATTGTGTCTTAAAGGATCTCACCATACTTTGTGGTCTAACAACCAAAAATTAAAATTGTTGCTTAACTGCTAAATTTAGTAGTAGAAGGCAATTATGTTTTCTCTTGGACAGAAGCATTGATTTAGAGATCAAAGTGTTTACAACTATGTTGTGAACTATATATTTGGAAGACTCATTATGCTTTTCTCTTCTTTTTTTTTTTTTTTTTTTTTTGGGGTACATGGTCCTCTCCCTGCTGTGGCCTCTCCCGTTGCGGAGCACAGGCTCCGGACGCGCAGACTCAGCGGCCATGGCTCACGGGCCCAGCCACTCTGAGGAATGTGGGATCTTCCCGGACCGGGGCAGGAACCCTTGTCCCCTGCATCGGCAGGCAGACTCTCAACCAATGCGCCACCAGGGAAGCCCTTCTCTTCTTTTTTATTGACATTACAAGGTGAAGCTAATCTTTCTTTTGCTAATCAAAAATCATAAATACTCTTACAGTTACAGCATTATTACAGCATCATGAGTCACAGGCATCATAAATTGAATGTAGAATGGTTTAATAAAAAAAAGTCTTCTGCATGCTAGCCGTTATTAATAAGTCAGTAGGCACAGTGCCAATTAACCTCCATGACCTAAATGGAAAAGGAATACAGGTTACTTTTGGCTGTTAGAACAATGGAAAAGACTATGCTAACATGTCAGTCCATAGGATGATTATAGGAGGGAAAAAGGAAGATATTTTTTAAAAAACACATCAAATTTGCCAGAGTCAAATCACAATTAATACATGTGTTTGTATGAAACTGTTTAAATAATGGCCATCTCATGAGCAGGAAAAAATGTTTCTGTTCCCCCTTTCACAGCAGTAATTCAATATTAGGAGAATAATACAGAAATTCACCATGGTTAGGAAAAAACTGTCTGATTTTATATCTCAATGCCTATTTCTGAAATCTCCTGATATCAAATTTTTGCACAGAGCATGTCAGTGTTCTGTGTGTTGGGATGCTGGAAAGTAAACTGCACTGCAACAGAGGTCTTTACCAGAATCTCTTGTTCTAAATCTCAGCTTGGTCCTCGGCTTTCTTTTCACAGTACGAAAAAGCACTAATAGTACTATCTTAGCCTCAGAGGACAGATGAGACACACTAATCATTTGCTATTTATCCCTTGGGTTTCTTGCTAATAGATGCTCTGTAGTGCTGAGACCCTAACCTATGGTAACATCTTTCATTTCAAAGATGGAGTCAACAATAATAATCTGGAGATAATAAGAGATATGAGGACAGGAGAAATGTAGAACAGGTATAGTGAACAATATGTATTTGTATGTAATAATTATGACCCTGGGCAATTATACAGAAGAAGTACATCCAATGAAAGTTAGGAAAATTTACAAGGCAAACAAATATGAGGTTAATAAAGCTATTTAATCACACCAAATTTACATCTGACCTTTGTCATTTATCCAAAGCAATATAGTAAAATGCTCTAATCACTATTTCTGTTTTATTTTCAGCTCTGGTTATGCAACTTAATATATTTCTTATACTGTATTTTCATGTCTGACAGAGTACACATTTTTCTCAGTTTATTGACATTGTGGTATTCCATATGGTTTATCCTCAATTTTTTTGGTTGCTTGGGACAGTCTTTTTGCTTGTTTGTTTTTTTACTTTCATGCAGTACACTGTATTGTGTTCCTTGTTAAAAGATTTTTTTAAAAGCTTTTTTTTCTTCATATATATTTCCAGGGTGTAGACTCAAATATAAAAATGCACAGTCTAAGTTGATTTTTGGTTTTATAACTCATTAATTCATTGTTATAGTTTAATAAGAATTTATTTGAATTTAAAAATTATTTTAATTTGCATTTCTTCCAATAATAGAAAGATTATCTGTGTTCATGTGATGATTTAGTTAGTAAATTCATCACATGAACACAGATACATAACACTGTATGCCTGTGTTAAATTATTCATCCACTTTGAAAACTTGCTAATTTTAAAGTTCCAATAATCTAGACAGTCTGGTCATATCATAAGAATAGAGAAGTAGATCAATAGAACAGGTTTGATAATACAAAAATAAACCCTTACATTTGTGGTACATTGATTTTTCACAAAGGTGTCAAATCATTTTGGAAGGGAAAAGATGAACTTTTCAACAAAACGTCCTGGGACAATAAGATATACACATGCAGATATTTATATGTATCTCACACCATACACAAACGTTAGCTTAAAATGCCTGACAGAGTTAAATGCAAGAGCTAAAACTATAAACATTTCATAAGAAAACAGAAGAAAATGTTCATGACTTTGATTAGTCAAAGATTTCTAAGATGTGATGTTAAAAGCATGATCCATAAAAAAATATGATAGGGCTCCCCTGGTGGTACAGTGGTTGAGAGTTCGCCTGCCGATGCAGGGGACACAGGTTCGCGCCCTGGTCCGGGAAGATCCCACATGACGCGGAGCGGCTGGGCCCGTGAGCCATGGCCGCTGAGCCTGCGCGTCCGGAGCCTGTGCTCTGCAACGGGAGAGGCCATAACAGAGAGAGGCCCGCGTACGGCAAAAAAACCCCAAAAAACCCGATAAATTGGACTTCATAAAAATTTAAAACTTTATTTCTAAGGACACCATTAAGAAAATGAAAAACAAAAGGGAAAATAATTATAATTCAGATATGGTAAAACTATTTGTATCTTATATATACAATTACAATTTTGACCCAATAAAAATTAATAAAATCTTAAAATTGATATTTCATCAAAGAAAATATATACTTAGCCACTAAGCACTATGAGAAAATGCTCAATGTCATTAGTTATTAGGGAAATGTAAGTTAAACCACAATAAAATATCACTTTATGCCCTCTAGGACAATATATACTCAAACAGACAGTAGTAAGTGTGGTAAGGATATGGAGAAATGGGAACCTTCATACCTTGCTAATGGAACTGTCAAATGGTGGACCCAATTTGAAAAACTTGTAATTCTCAAAATATTGAGCATAAATTTACACACAAACCAGCAAATTCACTTCTGGGATTCTTCCCAAAAGAAATGAAAACACAGGACCACAAAAAGATTTGTATGAGAATGTTTATTGCAGTATTATTCATAATACAGTAGCCAAAAACTGGAAGCAGCCTAAATGTTCATCAACAGAGTAATGGATAAACACAAGGTGATATAGCTGTACAATGGAATATTATTAATCAGCAATAGAAAAGAAGAAACTACTGATGTACCATGCAACAACATGGATGACCCTCTAAAACATTATGCTAAGTGGTGAATTCAGACACAAAAGACTATATTTTTTATGATTCTATATATATGAAATATTGAGAAAAAGGCAAATCTGTAAGAGACAGAAAGGAGATTAGTGACCTCCTGCAGGTGGGGTTTGGAAAAAATAGTGACTGCAAAGGGGAGATCTTTGAGGATAATGGAAAGATTCTAAAATTGGATTAAGTGACTCTTGCACAGCTTTGTGGATTTACTAAAAGTCATTGCTCGAATGTTTAGAATGAGTGAATTTCATGTAAAATGCACTTAAACCAAAAGGGTTAAAAACCAAATTTCATGTGAACCCCAAAGCATTATCATTGAATTCAGTGCAGAAACACAAAGTGTTTTGTGTAATATCATGAGTTAGTGATTGTAGCATAATCATGACTATGCATGATTTAAATGAATCATGCATGTCTTAAATGAATCATGCATGTCTCTGTACTTTTTAGAGGTTAATAGCTGTATATGACTTTGCTCTCCAAAAATTCTGTACCTATTAAAACTTTGTTTTCTGTTTATGTTTACTAATACTCGCTTGAGGCTTATTTCAAGAAATATATTTTGGTGGCCTGGCAAGTTGGATTCAGAAGTGGGAGGAGAAACTGAAAATTGGGAGATAGGCCAGAGTCAGTTCACTGAGGACTGTGTTACCATGGAAAGGAATTTGAATTAATATATTAATTTGTCTATAAAGAATTTTAACTGCTAGAGCTACTCTTTCATTGAACATCAGTTTTATGTATCCTTTTCTTCCTATCATATATCTCTAAGGTAATAATTTAAAAGCACATAGAAAAAGAAATTACAATTATTGGAAGTTACCAAGAAAGATCTGCTTATAATATGTATATCTGGGAAATACCACATAAAATACATTTGTATTTCTGTATGACATTGGACAGACTTCTTTAGAATACCCATTAGTGCATTCAGAGTGATGCATCTCAAGAGATGTATTGTTATCTATTTGGTGATTTAGACTTTGGCTTTGAAAAATCAGATAAAGGTCTAATGAAATATACTGGAAAAAATTGATGCATACTAAACTGAGTTATCAAAATATAGAGAGAATTGTCCATTATGGGTAGTATTATTTATAGCCCCCTTTCTTTTATCTTCTGTGCAATTTTTTAAGGAGGCAGTTCTTAGATGTCTTATCTTCCAGGTATCATATTTCCAACTTGGTATATTACATATAAATGGTAGTTATCTATAAACCATATCTACCTACCTACCTATCTATCTATATACTGTGCTTTTAGAACAACAAGAGGCCTACCCACATATACTTGTGTGTGTTTTTTTAAAATTATTGTGATTGCTTTGGCTTAAGATCTTGGTGTTGACAGAAAATGTCCTACTAAAAATGAAATGTGTTAGGTAAAGTATTTGGTCTTTGGCAACCAATAACTCTTTACCATTGAGTAGTGGGTTTGTTTATCAGGAGGCCATAGTTAAAGATACAGAGAGACAGTAAACTTAAAGGACAACATCAGCTCGAAAGGACCACAATTTGATAGCCCCCATTTTCCTTTTATGGTGTCCAAAGTTGAAATACACTTATAAACCCAATCTGTTTCTAAGTTGCAACCAAGACCGTAAAGATTGTAGCTTGGATCAATGGAAGGGTCAATTAAAACAAAATGCAAGATTTTTGCCTGTCCCCTCCTAATCACAAGGACATCACTTCTGGGGAAAGGGAAAATTTCTTTTATTAAAATAGTGGCAAAGTTAAAAATGTTGTTTTAGATGTAGTATTAAGATTATGTTGATCACTTAATCTGGAGTGTCTCATTCTCTAGTCTCTGAAATTGCTTAATATTTAAATAAATTATTTCAAGACTGTTTGATAGAGTTTATTAGAGAAACCATCCATCCATGGAGTTTTCTTTGTCTTAAGACTTTAATTTACTGGGACTTCCCTGGTGGTCCAGTTGGTAAGAATCTGCACTCCCAATGCAGGGGGCCTGGGAACTAGATCTCACATGCATGCCGCAACTATGAGTTCACACGCCACAACTAAGAGTCCACATGCTGAAACTAAGAAGTCCGCATGCTGCAACTAAGAGTCTGCAGGCCACAACTAAAGATCCCACGTGCTGCAACGAAGATCCCTTGTGCCACAACTAACACCCAGCACAGCCCAAACAAATAAATATTAAAGACTTTAATTTACTGATTCATTTTCTATAATGATTATAGATTTATCATTTCTGTACATTTCTATATCAATTTTGGCAACTGAAATATTTTCTAGAAAAAATTTCCATTTCATCTAAATCTTCAAAGGCATCAAAATAATGGTTCATAATTTCCTTTTTTTTATCTTTTTATTAACTGCAGCATCTGTAGTGATACTCATCTCTTTATTCCTGATATTGTTTTGGTACCTACTTTTCCTTCTTGATCAATTTTGCAAGAGGTTGTCAAATTTTTTAATTTGCTAATAATCACTAATTTTTATTTGCTTTATGATTCATTAATTCTTGCTATTTTCTCGATTATTTTATTCATCTGATTTTCTTTGCTTTTATTTTGCTTTTTTTAAATAGCTAACTTCTTGAGAGATATTCTTAGCTCATTAATTTTAATTACTTTCCTCTTCTAATATTTTCATGCACTTAAGGTATTAAATTCTCTTTTGCTTTAACTGCATTCTTAAATATAATCTAATCCCCATTACAATTTCTTCTATGAACCATGGACAATTTGAAGTGCTTTCTTAATTTTTAAACATATAAAAACTTCTGGTTTATATATGATAATCTCAATAGATGCAGAAAAAGCCTTCGACAAAATTTAGCACCAATTTATGATTAAAAACTCTCCAGAAAGTGGCACAGAGGGAACTTACCTCAACATAATAAAGGCCATATATGACAAACCCACAGCCAACATCATTCTCAATGATGAAAAATTGAAAGCATTTCCATTAAGATCAGGAACAAGACAAATTTGCCCAATCTCACCACTAGTATTCAACATAGTTTTGGAAGTTTTAGCCACAGCAATCAGAGATGAAAAGAAATAAAAGCATTTCAAATAGGAAAAGAAGAAGTAAAACTGTCATTGTTTGCAGATGACATGATGCTACTATACATAGAGAATCCTAAGATGTCACGAGAAAACTACTAGAGCTAATCAATGAATTTGGTAAAGTAGCAGGATACAAAATTAATGCACAGAAATCTCTTGCATTCCCATACACTAATGATGAAAAATCTAAAAGATAAATTAAGGAAACACTCTTATTTACCATTGTAACATAAAGAATAAAGTACCTAGGAATAAATCTACCTGAGGAGACAAAAAACCGTATGCAGAAAACTATAAGACACTGATGAAAGAAATTAAAGATGATACAAACAGGGCTTCCCTGGTGGTGCAGTGGTTGAGAGTCTGCCTGCCAATGCAGGGGACACGAGATCGTGCCCCGGTCCGGGAAGATCCCACATGCTGCGGAGCGGCTGGGCCAGTGAGCCGTGGCTGCTTAGTCTGCACGTCCAGAGCCTGTGCTCCGCAATGGGAGAGGCCACAGCAGTGAGAGGTCTGCATACTGCAAAAACAAAAAACAAAAAACAACAACAACAACAAAAGATGATACAAACAGATGGAGACATATACCATGTTCTTGGATTGGAAGAATCAACAATGTGAAAATGACTATAGTACCCAAAGCAATCTACAGATTCAATGCACTCCCTATCAAACGACCAATGATATTTTTCACAGACCTAGAACAAAAAATTGCACAATTTGTATGGAAACACAAAAGACCCCAAATAGCCAAAGCAATCTTGAGATAGAAAAACAGAGCTGGAGGAATCAGGCTCCCTGACTTCAGACTATACTACAAAGCTACAGTAATCAAGACAGTATGGTACTGGCACAAAAATAGAAACGTAGATCAATGGAACAGGATAGAAAGCCCAGAGATAAACCCACACACATATGGTCACCTTATCTTTAATAAAGGAGGCAAGAATATACAATGGAGAAAAGACAGCCTCTTCAATAAGTGGTACTGGGAGAACTGGACAGCTACATGTAAAAGAATGAAATTTGTAGTCCCTAACACCATACACAAAAATAAACTCAAAATGGATTAAAGACCTAAATGTAAGGTCAGACACTATCAAACTCTTAGAGGAAAACATAGGCAGAACACTCTATGACATAAATCACAACAAGATCCTTTTTGACCCACCTCCTAGAGAAATGGAAATAAAAACAAAAATAAACAAATGGGACCTAATGAATCTTAAAAGTTCTTCACAGCAAAGGAAACCATAAACAAGACAAAAAGACAACCCTCAGAATGGGAGAAAATATTTGAAAACGAAGCAACTGACAAAGGATTAATCTCCATATTATGCAAGCAGCTCAAGCAGCTCAATATCAAAAAACAAACAACCCAATGCAAAAATGGGCTGAATACCTAAATAAACATGTCTCCAAGGAAGATATACAGATTGACAACAAACCTATGAAAGCATGCTCAATGTCACTAATCATTAGAGAAATGCAAATCAAAACTAAAATTAGGTATCACCACTCACCAGTCAGAATGCCCACCATCAAAAAATCTACGAACATGGGGCTTCCCTGGTGGCGCAGTGGTTGAGAGTCCGCCTGCCGAAGCAGAGGACGCGGGTTCGTGCCCCGGTCCGGGAAGATCCCACATGCCGCGGAGCGGCTGGGCCCGTGAGCCATGGCCGCTGGGCCTGCGCATCCGGAGCCTGTGCTCCTCAACGGGAGAGGCCACAGCGGTGAGAGGCCCGCGTACCGCAAAAAAAAAAAAAATCTACGAACAATAAATGCTGGGGAGGTTGTAGAGAAAAAGGGAATCCTCCTACTCTCTTAGTGGGAATGTTAATTGATATAGCCACTATGGAGAACAGTATGGAGGTTCCTTAAAAATCTAAAAATAGAATTACCATATGACCCAGCAATCCCACTACTGGACATATACCCTGAGAAAACCATAACTCAAAAAGAGTCATGCACCACAGTGTTCATTGCAGTACTATTTACAATAGCCAGGACATGGAAGCAACCTAAGTGTCCATCAAGAGATGAATGGATAAAGAAGATGTGGCACATATATACAATGGAATATTACTCAGCCATAAAAAGAAATGAAATTGAGTTATTTGTAGTGAGGTGGGTGGACATAGAATCTGTCATACAGAGTGAAGTAAGTCAGAAAGAGAAAAAGAAATACTGTATGCTAACACATATATATGGAATCTAAAAAAAAAAAAAAAGGTTCTAAAGAACCTAGAGGCAGGACAGGAATAAAGACGTAGAGGTAGAGAATGGACTTGAGTATATGGGGAGGGGGAAGGGTAAGCTGAGACGAAGTGAGAGAGTGGCATAGACATATACACTACCAAATATAAAATAGCTAGTAGGAAGTAGCTGCATAGCATAGGGAGATCAGCTCGGTGCTTTGTGACTACCTGGAAGGAGGGTGGGAGGGAGACACAAGAGGGAGAAGATATGGGGATATAAGTATACATATAGCTGATTCACTTTGTTATAAGCAGAAATTAACACAACAATGTAAAACAATTATATTCCAATAAAGATGTTTAAAAAAAAAAAAAGTTCAGTGGGCATGTATCTAAAACTTTCTGAGGATAGTTGGAACAGTAATTGCACACCCAGTACCATAATCCTGGAAGAGAATGTGAGGTAATTCAATACCAATATGTCCTCACTGGCATAGGAGTAACTTCTATCTGGAAGATGAATATGGAAAAAAAAAAATGGTTCTACACTTTGGCAAATAAGGGGTCACCTGTTTCCTGAAAAGAATTAATGACAATCAAGTCACAGTATGTGGCAATCTATTCAAACCATTCAGTTTGTTTACATGGAGGCCTGGTGCAGACTAGAGTCACTGAATTTTCTGCATTAGAACTAGTTTCCTCTTCTAGACTCAGCTAAAATTATTCTATGGCCTGAGTGTCTCATTCACAAGTAAATACAAAAATAGTCCTCCTCTTGTCTTAAAAAATTATGAGTATTTTATAATTCTCCTACAACTTGTGTATTTATTTTGAAATCATTTATATATGTGAATGCAAACAGCTAAAATAATTATTGTAGTCTCTTTCCTCCCTCTCAAACAAAGAGTATTATTTCTACATTTCAAACTTTCTGGGAATGTGTATAAATATATGTACACCAAAATAGATCAGGTCACTTATTATTTTGAAACTATGATCTAGTTATTTTTAATGCACTGAATAGGTATGAATTCTAACACTAATTAAAGCAAGTACTTGGAATAGTGATCAGAGATTCAGATTTTTTTAAACTACTTTGAGATGGAGTTTGGCTGACTTGCTTTCTTATCTTCAGGCTTCTCACTATTGTTTCCCTTTTGGTTTTTGCCAAGTCAGCTACCAGTAAACATACTGAATACTCAGATAGTTCAGGAATGAGTTTCTTCCAATAAAGCACACTAAGTTGAGGAATTATTCTGAAAGAAAATGAAAGTTAAACCTTTAATTAAAATTAAATCTATCTTAGTATGGCAAAAAGAAATGTCTGCCATGCTTATTTCACTTTTCAGTATATATAAATTAAACTAGGGTTATATGGTGAAAGCAAGCGGAGGTTGGCATTTGTCTAACCCAACCAAGATACTCAGAGAATACACTGTATCTGTGCCCATCATTCCAGATATTGACTAGGGTGGTCAATTCAATTCAATTTTATTGAAATTTCAAATGATCTATATGATTTGGGGGACACCAAGATATATACCATTGATTAGCTTTGTTTTTATTTCTCTTTC
>NW_006793946.1:62444-84657 GCF_000442215.2 Lipotes vexillifer
CTTTCCCTAGATGTGGTAAAAGCTATAAATTAAAATTTTAAAGCAGCAACTCTGATTTGTATCTTATCAAAGCTCACACCGTTCCAGGGATGTGGTCTACATTGGTGGGTCATTATGCTGAATCCCAAGGTTGGGTGAAAGGGTCAATGCACGAACATTTATTTCTTTGACTGATGTCTAATAACAATCAAGATTTTATTTCTCTGCAAATAATTATCGGAAAAATACATTTTGTTGCATCAATTTTAAATTCTAGTGATTTAACCAGTGAATCTTTAATTATTAAATTTTAAATAATGGAAAGTCTATAATATTATTCCAGACTACTCAAACTTACATGCCGACACCAGATATTGCTTTTTTTGAAATTCCATCTTGGATTAGAGATGAAAGGAGTTCTTCCTCTAAAACACATAGCTGATACAAAAATGACCTCTTGATTAGCAAGCTGCCAATATTAAAACTGTTATATTGTTTTAATATTTGCTTCTTCAGAGTTTGCATTTTACCATCTTTCTTTAAATCAAGTTAATGCTCTTAAATGTATCAAGTGAACGAAAGAGAGGAAATACACTTTCAAATAACACTTTCCTTTGGGGACCAGTTCAGGTAATTTGGAGTGCTTGATTGCAATGGTTGAGGAAAGAGACAATGTTGTGAAAGTATATGAGAGCTAAAAAGATCTGAAATTGTTGGTTGTTCTTTGGGGAATTTCTAGCGTTTTCCTTTTCAGATAAGGGGAACTACATAAAATGATTTTCTTTTTTTCCCCCTACTTGCCAGGAGTGAAATATTACATTCAGTTATAGTATTTAAATTAACTTTACAGTAAGAATATGTTTTTTTGGTTTTTTTTCTCATCTCTCTGTGTATTCAGTCTTATTTATATTCTCCTATAACATTTTGTAAGCCTCATAAATTCTGAGGGATGTAAGCTGTAAGTAAAGTATAATGAAAAATATGTTGGTTCCAATGAAATAAAAATTGTGTTTATTTGTCCCTTGTGTATATTGGAAGAATGAACTTTTTAAAATACATACCTGATTCCATCGTCCTTTCAAAATCTTTAAAAGTTGTCTTCCACATAAAAACCCAACTATTTTTTGAGGACTATAATGTCCTTTATGAATGGGTCCCTACTTACCTTTCTGATTATCTCCTATATTAATGTACCCCATGATCTAATGTACCCCATGATCATACCCCATGATCTAGTCTTTCTGAGCTACCTATATTTGTAACACACGTTTTCCAAACTCTATGAATCTATAACACTGCTTCCTTTACTTATCCTTTTCATTATCTATGTAATTTCTCCAAATCTCTGAAAACACAATCCCAGTAATCCTTACTGCAAAAGGCTTTTCAAGATCCTTCCACCCTCTTTAACCTCATCCCAATCCTACACCTGATATGAGTTGGATCACTTTCTTCCTCAGTGTGCCCATAGTATCCTTTGCAGTTATGCTTCAAAACATTCATAACAGTGTATTTTCATTCAGTCATTTCTAACAAGTTTGAAAAGCTTTTATTACCTTCTATAACTCTAGTGTATATCATAACACCTACAACATAGTAGGCACACAGAATTGACCAAACAAGTGTTTATTGATTTGAAACTTTTAAGATGATGGGTCTCTGTGGACATGACAACCCTGAAGTTAATTTCAAACTGGATGAGTGCCCAGAAAGTTCATGTCAATGGACAACAGGTGGTACAGATTCTGCATATGGTAAAATTGATTCCATCATCCTCAAGTAAGAGCTCCCTTATATAAAAGACATGCTTGACAATTTGGAAAATATTAATATAGGGTATTGGGAAAAGAAACAAGATAAAATATATAACCAGTGACTAAAAAATAACTTATGGATTCAGAATACATTATTGGTATAAATACTGGTCATTCACAGTTAGTGCTCCATTCCAACTGTACCAACATTTGATTCTCATCCAAAAGGGAAACTACCCGCTTCAAGACTAACTGTAATGTATACTTCTCCATGCAAACTTTTTTTTGTCCTCCAACTTAATCATCAATAATTATTTTATCCACTAACCAGCCTAAGATTTATCATTAATCTTACTTTCTTTAAGAAACTGTATATTTTATCACAGAATAGATCTCAATTTACCAAATATCTGCCACTTAACGTTTTCTTTACTGTTAAATATCAACTCTGTAAGTCATCAAGAGTGGAAAGTGTCTGACATTAAACATGAGTCAACTTAGTCAAAAAACCACAGGTGGATGAGATAGTTCATTCACATGTCCAAATCTAGATATTTTAAGTAAAATTCTGAATAATGTGAAATACAAATCTCAGAATGTAATGTAATATACTTTCATACTATAAATTTTATATACAGGGAAAGTGAGAGCCAGTGAAGTCAAACCTATACAAAAATGCAAGTCTATAATATAATTAATTGTCTTATTCTGTTAGGGGAAACACTGACTGAAACCGCCTGCCCTGGCCAGGCAAAGACAGTAACAATTTGCATGAGTTATCTTATGACAGAGATCGAACTAACAAGGACTGACAAGCCACCACCAACCAGAAGAATACGGGAAAGGTCAAAAGGAGAAAGGAGACACTAGTCCACATGTCCTACCAACATCTCAGAATCCTCCTCGCTTGGCTGAGTGATTGCATGCGCCACCAGAAGGTACCCTCAGTCAGAATGATTGGCCAGAGACAACCTGGAAACTAATCCCATCACCATTAAACCTGAGATTGCAAACCACACAGCAGAGCAGTTCTCCTGAGTTCCTTTACCCTGCTGCTCTCCGCCTGGGTGTTCCTTCCCAATAACGTCTCTTGCTTTGTCAGCACGTGTGTCTCCTCAGACAATTCATTTCCGAGTGTTAGACAAGAGCCCACTCTTGGGCCCTGGAAGGGGTCCCCCTTCTTGCAACAATTCTGTGCACAATTTTCCTTTTAATACAAATAGCTTATGAAACCAAGAAGTCACTTCATCAGTGTAAGAGGGAGAAGAGATAAAAGTTGATTATAAAAACCAATCATTTATTTAGGAAACTTTAATAAAAAAGGAAGCCATATATCTCATAGACTTTATGAGTCTTTATCACTGTAAGTCCATATCATTATAATAATGGAATACTGGGTAGAAGACATGTTATCAACTTTGATTTACAAAAAAAAAAACTTCATCTAAGTGACATTTTCTGATTTCCCCTTCTCATTCAGTCAACCACTGAAATGTAAACCTTGATCAAAATACCAACTCCCATGGGCCCATCCAATGTCTCTGCATACAGTTCATTGTTCTTTTGGTTAAAATACAATGGAATTTATTTTCTAAAATTAATTTCTAGGTCACTAGCTTTC
Source organism: Lipotes vexillifer (assembly GCF_000442215.2). Lineage (NCBI taxonomy): Eukaryota > Metazoa > Chordata > Mammalia > Artiodactyla > Lipotidae > Lipotes > Lipotes vexillifer. Next base: position 65,799 of record NW_006793946.1, read on the forward strand.
ATACATTTTAAGTTTCTATGTGGCACATATTTTTCTGCCAACAAATACTGACACTAGCTGTTAGGTTATGTACTGAAATTTAAATCCACCTTTGATATTTTTTAAGACCAAAGCATAGGACGCTAACCAAGAAAAGTTGACTTGATGCACAAGCTTAGATTCAGGACATTGAAGTTATGGACGTTATTTTCAATCTATTTAATGAAACATTGCTTTGTTTTGTTTTATTTTGTTTGTTTTTTCCACTTCTGTGAAGAACTGGAAAATAAAGCCTGGTCAGACATTTGCTCACAACTAGGACAAAAATAGATTCCTAAGAGAATAATTAAATAATGTCTTGTTAAATACGTTTCTTCACAAGGAAGGACCTCATTAATGAAAATAAACGCTGCCCCTATTTTTAAATATACTTAGATATGGGGAAAAATATTTTGTTGAAACGACATTCTTTTTATATAAAAGAGGATAAGTAAGAAAGATTAGTGAGATAGAATAACAGTCCCCAATGAAATCCACATCATAACCTCTGGAACCTGTGAATATGTTACCTTGCTTGGCAAAAGGGACTGGCATATGTGATTACATTAAGGACAGATATGGGAAGATTATTTTAGATTATTTACGTGAGCCCAGTGTAATCACAATGGTCCTTAAAAGTGGAGGCAGAAGGTAGAAGAGTCAGAAGAAGATATGACTATGAAAGAAAGGCACAAAGAGATGCAACTTTCTCGGCTTTGATGATGCAAGGAGAGGGCAATGAGCCAAAGAATATGGATGGCCTCGAGAAACTGAAAATATCAAGGAAATGAATTCTCTTCTAGAACCTCCATATAGAATTGCAGCCCTGGTATCGTATTGATTTTTAGCCCAGTGAGACCCATGTGAAACTTCTAGCTACAGGCTGTGGGATTATACATTCTTGTTATTTATGATGCAGATTTGCGGTAATTGATTATAACAGTGATAGAAAACTAATACACTTAAGCTGGCCTGTCTTCTCAAAATGGTAGATTAAATATAAGTATTTACTACTGCTACTTCCTGAAACTATTGAAACAATAGTAGAGGAATTTTAAAGGCATAGCAGGGCAAAAAGGTCAGGAAAGGAGACAGTAGCAAGAACTCTTGAAAGTCTGTTTAAAAATCAGACTTTCCTTTGTTTTAATCAACTCAACTGGTCCTCAGAACAATGGCGGCCAGGTACCTCCTCTGTAGGAAGGTGATTAAAAGAGTCTTATCAGGGCAATGTCATTGACCTTAAAGAAGAAGTCTAAAGATACTATCAATAACTTCCATAAATAGTCCAACCATGTCACTGAAAAGTGAAGACTACGTGTGCTTTGACATACTGCATACAATTGCACAGAGCCTCAATAATCTTTTTAGTTGCCTCCATAGAAAATAAATTCAAAATCCTATGTATTAAAAGATATTAGAAACAGAATGAAGGTAGAAGAAACATTTAAAACACACTATCAAAAATTTGAGAGAGCTAAAATCCTTCATTTATGATACAAGAAAAAGACCCTTTAAAGAAGGAAACCTTTAGAGAACAACAACAACAAAAAGTTCTTGAAAATTAAGACTACTCTATAAGAAATGAACATCTTGGAAGATAAATGAAATCAAATAGATGGATATAAACGAAAGTCATAGATGATAAAATTAAGAAAATCTCCAAGAAAATAGAGAAAAGATACAAACAGATAAATAAAAGAGGAAATATGAGAATATTAGAAAATCATTCCAAGAGTTCTGACATCCAAATAATGAAAATTCCAGAAAGAAGGACAGAGGAAGATGGAAGGGAGTAAATAAAGGAAAAAAAACTTAAGAAAATTTTCCTGATGGGCATGAGTTTCCAGATTGAAAGCACAGGGCAAAAGATTAAAATGGACGCACACTTAGGCAGAAATTTTGAAATTTTAGAACATCAGGGAAGATTAGAATATCTTATAAGCTTTAAGGGGAGAAATCAGTTTTATATAAGGGATTAAAACTTAATGGCATCATACATCTCAATAGCAACACTGGAAACTAGGAGAAAAAGGAACAATGTTGCTGAAATTCAGAAGGAAAGCCATTTCTACACTAGTCCAGACTCTTAATGTTAATTATTAGGGAAGAATTAATTTATTTAAAGAAATCAAGGTTTCTAAAAGTTAACTACCAGGTTTCTTTTTCCCCCCTGAGAAACTCCTGGAAAATGTGCTTTATCAAAACCAAGGATTAGGGACTTCCCTGGTGGTCCAGTGGTTAAGACTCCACGCTACCACTGCAGAGGGCATGGGTTTGATCCCTGGTAGTGAACTAAGATCCCACATGCCGTGCAGCATGGCCAAAAAAAAAAAAAAAAGAAAAGGAGAAACCAAGGAGTAAACCAAGAAAACTGCATATTTTCCATGAAACAGGGTTTCTATACCTAGAAAGAGGTGAATGGAATCCCCATGATGATGATAAAGGGAGATCCCAAGACAACAGCTATAAATTGAGAGAAATTTACAAAATTGAGCAGATCAGGATGCTTTGGTAGGGATTTCATCAAGAAGAGAAAACTGTTCCAATATTTTATGTGTTTGAAGAATTAACAGGAAAGTATTTATAATTGGAAAGGACACTGTGGCTAAGTTAGTGATAAGTACATGTATAAATAAGCAAAGAAAGAATGACTATCAACTCTAGGGAGGAAAAGGCTGTGAGGGTGAGTAAAATGATCAAAACATATGGGTTCAAATGCAATAGAACTTAAAACACTGATAATTAATCTAATTAAAAATATGAAAACAATGTAACAATATTGGGAATTTAGGGTAGGGTGTATGTAGTAGAGGTATGGTGGGCAGCAAGTTTTAGAAATAGAATCAGATCTTCATCTACCACAGTGTAAAGTAAACAGAAAATGCCCCCAAATGGAAAATCCAGAAGAAGCAATTGCATATCAGTAGAACCATCAAAGAGCGCAGAGACTACTCAGGTTTGTGGATTCTCTAAACAGCCTGTCTGAGAATCAGTTTCTTCAAGTGTAAAATGGGGATAACCTCTACCATGTAGAGCTGTTGTGGAGATCCAAATACTATGTGCAAATCAGCACGCAAGTGATTGACTCGTGGAGCTGGGAAAGGATAAGCAAGAGTTATATTGGATACTGATCTTAGTAAGCAATAAGAAGAGATAATGGGCCCTACCATATCTTTTGTTCATTGATCCTACACAGCCTGAATATTCAGAAACAACCATGATTTCAAGAAAAGTTTTCAGGTAAAAAAAATCATGATTTGGAAAAAAATTCTACTGGATGAGGAGGATCATCCTTTTTGAACTCCTCTAGGTCAGAAGCTACAGGAACTTGGCTTTGCAGATTAATTCTGTGAGGTGTCAGAGAGTTGGACATATGACATACCGAACTCATCTGATCTAAAATTAGGAAAACACTTTTTCTTTGAAACACTGTCAGAAAAAGTAATTGAGCGCTTTTCTAAGAGGTGATTCGATATTTAAACAAAATCAGGAAAACTGTGTATTTGTCTGCTTTACTTACTGTGCCTTTTGAGACAGGTTCAGCAAAGGGTAAGATGGTCATGAAGCTTCCTCCAAGAAATGCAGGTCTCAAATAATCTGTATTATTAAATTCAGGCTCCATATTGCTGAAGCATCTCACCAGTAAGGAGCCAAAATAAAAGTAACCCTCAAGGAATGACTTATAATGATTGAATTATAAGTTTTCAATCATTTAATCATTGATTTTTAGGAGTTAAAAGTCTTATGATAAACCAAATCAAGTAATGTGAGTAATTAACTCCTGGGAAGTAGAAAAATGATGAGCACGCTATAGAAATTTAACCCAATCATATTTTGAAAGTTTAATACAGTTTTTATAAAACTGAACTTGCAGTACTGATTACATAAGTTTCTGCTTTTGTAACCTAAATGACCTTGTACATTTAAATAATAATAAACTGCATGCTGGACAATGCAATTAGTTTGATGCTAATCTGAATATGTACAACAGAACTCAAGCACAAACTCGGAATAGAGCTCACAGAAGTGCTGTGCAGTCACACTGAACTCTCTTCATGGTATGAAATGGTAGAAACTTTCATTCAAATAGAATGTAAGCCACCTTCCCCAGAATCTCACTTTTCCTCCCAGAGAAATCATCCATTATGGTTCCGTTCTATTTCCACAAAGTGGCTCTTGAGTACTGAGACAACTAAATATTTTTCAGAATATTTAATGCCATATATGGATGAATTTAAAACAGCATAAGAATTTCTTCAGAAATAATCAATAATAAAAATCCTTATTTTTAGTTTAACATATATTTACAAAAGCATATTCACATATTTCTGATATTTAAATTGAAAATAGGCATTATCAAAATAATTGTGTTTTTTTTAATTTACATCATTTTGATAAACAGAATGAAATATTTTACCATGACAGGAGCTATACTATGAAAATCCCATTAAAAGGGACTAGTTTCTAGTTAAGTTGAATTATTCAGTTCAATGAACACATTAGATTTTGCTTTTTTTTTTTTTCAGTCACCACACTGGTGGGCTGAAAATTATCTTGACTTAAGTTGACTTTTACTCCCTTTGATTTGAGCTCTTCCAAATTTCTGAAATGGAAATACTAGAGTTTTATTTTTTATTCAGTCAATAAAATGCATAACTTTTCACTGCTAGGAAAACATGTCATGTACAGATTGAACAAATGTTACAGGAAATCACTTTGATGAGAAATCCTACAGGCTAAAATATATGAAACTGAGATGACATTGCTTGGAATGACCAGTGTCAAAAAAAATCAGCAAAATGAGAAGAAAAAGCAATTCTTTATTTTTATCCAAATATATCAGACTTCATAATTTAGTTTCAACAAAAACATAGAGTCACCATATATCATCCAAACCAGGACATTATAAGAGTGAAAGGGAGTATTAGTAATAATTACACAGGTACAACAGGTATAAACTGGAACTCTCCTGGGTAAACCGGGACCTATGATCAACTTAGCAATAGGGGTTAAACTGCAATTACATGCAGAGATCATACCTTTCCCATACATATGTGGGAAAGTTAAAGGAATAGCATTCACTAAGAAAAATTTGACAACAGTGGTTCTTTCTCATCATTCAGGTCTTCGTTCAAATATCACCCCCTCCCTAAGCCAGTAACCTCTTCTAAAATAATCAATTCTTATTTCACCCAGTCATTTTCCATCATGTTTTCCTTCCCTTAACTGATATTTTGACTCTGAAATTGTGTCATTTGTTTTTTGTCTCCCCTCCCCCCCTCCTACCGATATGCAGTGTTTGAATGGGCAGTGACCTCCTCTGACTTAGTCATATCCAAATCTACAGGAGCTAAAAATGCCTAGAACATTAAAGACATGCAAAAATTTTGTTGAATGAATGAGTGAATATATTTGGAGAGTTTATTTTTGGTCTCATAATCCTCTTGGTGCCAAAAACAAATTAAAATGACTCTCTAAATTAAATTATGGCTCTGTTTAGTTTTAAGTGGTTGGACTAAATGATCTGTGCAGTCTCTTCCACTGATTATAAATATACTGTGACCCCTGGGTCCCCTTCTCTCTCTGCTACTATTTCATTTCCTATATCCAGCAAATAAGAAAGTTTGGGGGTAAGGGTTAGGGCAACCAGCTCTATTCACAGTGGTTGGATGCTCAAGGTTGATCATTTTGCCAGTAACAATTCCCTGGTATATGTTTACACCTGCAGAATTTGGTTGATACAGAGGTAGCCAGAAGGTATTATTGTAGTCAATGATAGAATTGTTGATGTAATAATTTTCCAATACGAAAATCATCACAGGATTGCTAAAAACAATGGGAAATGGTGGGAGCCCAAACCAGCTATTAAGGATTTACAATTTATAAGGAGAAATAGATTAATTCTGGACAGACTTAGATTGCAATGCCCCAAAAAGTTTTATAGGAAAATCCATGATATTCTGACAAGAAGCACTTGTAAATTTTCCTTAAAATCTCTGCATTCCAAATCTTTATTTTTCATGTGTTCTTCTGAGGAATAGTTTTGATTCCTACTAATGAGTCATAAATATCAAACCTTTGGGTTCAAAAAATAGTACTGCTAAAATTATTTTGGTGGGCCAGAGATCCAAGACACCAATAAATTGAGTGTTTACCAAAACAAGACAAAACAAAAAACTCACATGGGTAAAATATCTTCAAATTATCTGATTTTAAATTCTCTCAGGTATATACAAAACATTCCTTCTGAATTGAGTGACAGGCAAGGGATGAAATAGGTTCCCCATGCGAGGAAAAGAGTCTGTCCTGCCACAAACAGGAGAATGGCATAAAGTGCCACAAAGTGGCACAAACAGGAGAATGGCTTAAAAAGAGACTCAATGAGACATACATATTTTACACATAAATACCTATCATCTGTTTCATTGTATTGTTTTATCTCCTCAAAGATAAATTACTGGTTTTTAAAATGACAAAAGTTTGAGAAAAAGAGTGAAAATGTTACCAATTGACTCAGTTTGAAACAGGGACCATTAATTATGTAATTTCACACAGATTCCAATATATTCAATATAACGTCGCTACTGACTATTACAGTGATTCAACATTTGTTCAGAGCTCATAGTTGTATTAGATCATATGTAAAAGATTTCCAGACTTTAATCAGTCCAGGAAAGGACCAACTCTCAAAATGGCAATATTTATTTTTTCCCAGTACTAGCAACTTTTAAAAATCATAAGAAATTGTCAGCGTATTAGTATGCTTCAAAATTTACAAGTTAAACATATAATGGTTTTATTTTTGCAGGGCCATAAGTAGCACAGACTTGTGTGACTCCCTCATATAAAGAACAATTGAAAACCTTCCAGGACCTTAAACAGCAGAAAACGTTAAATCAGATTTTAAAATGACAAATAATTTAAGGCTAAAATATTTGGTATTAATAATTAATGCCAGAAGCCTTCCTAGCCTAATAAAGTAAACATGCACAAGAACTACAACTTTGAACAAAACATCACAATTTTATCAGATATATGTATGTACGTGTGTGTGTATATGTATATATATGTACATATATGTGTGTGTATATATAAAACTATGTGTACACACACACACACATATATATATATAGTTTTATCACCCTGAAAGCTATCAATTCATGTTTGGCTTAATAAGTATGTTAGAAATGTTGTGCAGGGTACTACCCCTTTAAATATATATATATACATTTTCCATAATATACAATATAAATATACCATATATAAATCATGCCATAAAACTAAATGTAAAATTTGCACATTATTGCATGCTTGATGTGATAATACATGCCCGTTAATAAGAACTTCCTTCTGATGTCTTCCCTTTACAACTTTTCCTCTTGCACATTAGCAATACCTGAAAAGGAAGGGTTCTCAAATATGTATATATGACTGGGGGAAAAACTGTACCTTTCAGATTCCTTAAAGAGGATTACCTCATCAGCCAAATATTGGACTATTACCAAATCAAACAGTAAATAATGCCTGAAGGGGTGTTTGGTTATGTGAATCTATCAGAGTTCATTTTTCTTAGTTTTGCCGGAAGATTCCCTTCCATCCTGGCTGCTCCTCCGGCCATCTTTTGAAGCTTTGGTGGCAAATCAGCCACCGACTGGCTCATGGGATCAGACAACATTTTGGTGGTTTTAGATACCAGTTTTTCTTCTGAGTTGCCAGGTACTGAACTTATTCGTTGAAGTTTCATGGGCAAATCACCCAAGCTGTAGGCTTTTTCAGAAGTTGTAGAACTCATTCTCAAGAGTTTTTTGGGAAAGTCTTCTCTTCCAGTAATTTTCTGCAGCTTAGATGGAAGTTTGGTACTAATGTCATCTAGTCCATCTAAGCATTCCACAGAATTATGTCTTTCTTTGCTGTTAGTTATGGCTGGTGCTATTAAAGGGGACGACATAAGAAGCATTTCCTCCTGTTCTTTCACACTGTAAGGTGGCGTGGGGACTTCAAATGTTGCATGGAACTGGGAGTAATCAACTTTAAAGAATCCTTCTTCTAAGGAAATTACAGGGAAAAAACGGTGGCCCCAAAGAACTTCATCTTCAGTGTATGATGTTCGAGCTTGACAAGTCATCCCTGAAAGCAAAAAGGAAGTCCTTGATAAATTACGCATAGCAGAAGCACATGTTAAGGCATTTTGAACTAAGGAATTCATTTTGCTTGTTAACTTAAGAAGGATACTTAACTGCGTATCACTTTCCTCTTCTGTAGAGTAAAATATAAAAAGCAACACCTGTCTTACAGCACTGCTGTGAGCATGAAATAAAATTACATGTACAGAAATGTAAAATGAACCAAAATAGTTGGCTTTTATAAATGAAAGCAAAGACAACCATCCCAAGTATTTGTTAAATGAATAAAAGTTGAAAATATTTCTATGTTGTATAATGTAAAGTCATTGTAGAGATTCCCTTCTTCTGGACCTTTAGGGCCAGAATGAACTTTGTTCAAGTTTCAGAAATCCTTATGCTAAAATCAGTAATCTGGGCCACTGTGATGTTGCAAGTTCTATTCCTGCTATACAAATTTCTGAAACTGGATGCTGGATATAAGATGTGAAATGCTGCTATTTATATATTACGTTGCTTGGATATCATTTACCTTATGCTACTCTGATTAACTCAATTCTGTTCTCATTAATCATATGTTAAGACTAAGTTACTCTTAAATCAGTCAGCCTCTGAATATTCCTTTGTGAAGACTGGAAATATCTGAATAAATTAAAGCCATATATTACATTTCAGTTTTATATTAGTCAAAAGGTACAATTTTCTATAAGTTGCAAAAGTCATTACTGTCCTCTACCTTTACTATCAGACCTCTATTAAAAGCTATTAAAGTGTAAAATAATAGGTGAATTTAAAAAATGCATCTTTCCAATAGTTAAGTATAATTTAAACAAGTAATGACAGTCTTTCTACTTTCATTTCTATTCTCCCTTTGTCACTTTATAAACAATTTCTACTGTGTTTAAGCCTGGTATAGTTTGGATAAAGAGATATTCTTTATTTTTTCCTCTGACTAGCAATCACACATTCAATACTTAGAATTAGAACGGCATAATTCAAAAACCATACTGAAGATAAATTAAATCCTTCACTGAATCCTTCCAAAATCTTACCTTATAATTATTATCACTTCTATATTACCAGGGAATCAGTTGTTATGACATATATATTGTCTTTTTCCAGACAGCGTTTAAAGAAATTTGTGTAGAAAATAAATGCCCATCTCAGGCACTATGTTAGGTGCTCTCTCTCCATATTATTTCTAACCATCAATATCATCTTGATAAGAAAATATTTTTATGTCTATTTTAAAGACAAAGAGTACAATGCTCAGAGAGTTTAAATCTCTTGCCCTTCCTGGCACACAGATCTAGGAAGTTGTAGAGAAAAGTTGGTATTATTCTAACTTCTGTTTTTGTTGTTGTTTTTACTTTGCCATGATGTCTCTATTATTTTAGTTGGGAATCTGATTCTAAACAACTTATCAATCTCACTGTCATGGTGGAAATCTGACAGCGACCCAATACTAGTCTTCATAATCATTATCATATCAGCAGTAGCACCCAGAAATATTTATATGTGAAGATAACAAGATTAGACTAAAAATTGATTTGTACATTTTATAGACATGCACACAGTAAGTATCATTCTTTATTTTCAAACAGATTTCTGGTTTCTGACAATATTTCATGAGAAAAAATTATAGAACATCACTTATTTAGAGAAGATAAAAAGTATATTTCCCAATATATTTACTTGGTTTTATTTTGAGATGTTTAAATATTAAGCAAACTACCTGGAATAAAGAAAAAATATTGATGTTTTTATCCATTAGTATATGAAGCAATAAAATGAGTAAGTACCCTTTATTGTTTAATTGAAGAACTACCCTTTAACTTCTCTCCAAGAGCAATCACTCTCATGAATTCTTTATGTATACTTTCCAGTTCAGGGTATTAATTTATATGAATTTATGAAAAAGGATCACTATAAATGCATATATTAAGAGCTGAAGTAAATTAAGATTATGAACTTTGTTCAATTATTTCTAACAACAATAGATTACATATTGAAACAAAATTTGATTCCTATCACGTTCTTAGCCCATATTTAGTGACTTTTTTCTTTACATTAAGAAAGGACTATGAAATTAAAAATAAAAATTCTTTCCCCATTATTTATCATTATAATGTACTGTGTTGCTGATCCCCAATGCCTACCCTGAGCTGTTTCATATGTAGTTATCAGAAGTCATAGAGAAGAACTAGAGAACCTTAAATGAAGGGGAAAAAATGGGGGAAATAAAATCTTGTAAAATTTTTACTTTGAGGAAACAGGATATTGATAATTAAAGTACTATGACATCTACAATGAAAACAGGTATTTCAAATGTTTGTTCATGTAAAAATACCTGTAAGCATTATTACTAAAATGCCAGTGGATAATTCTGACTGAAAAGGAAGATAGGGATTTTATTCTACTATGTGAAATTGACTTTACTTCCTTTCATAGCAAACTAATACTGGTGAGGCAACATTTTTATATAATTGAAAAATATATAAATTAGGCTTCCTATTACACTACTAAACAGCTTGTAAAAATCACTTAAAGCTCTCTGAGCCTCAGTTTACTCTTCTACATAGTAAGGATAACAATATCCTCTTACAAAGCTGTTGAGAGTTGGAGACAAGTGTACAGAACAGTATTTGGTATCAGGCAACGCTCCATCATAACTGCTTTTCTTTTTATCATTCTGTGGGTGATCATTTGCATTTCCTGTTTTCCCTGGAAATTAGTGATAATGCATTCATATAAGTGGAGAATTTTGACATATTAGTAATTTGTCCCATATTAGTAATATAGAATATTAAACTTAAAAATTGCTAGGTATCACATAGCAATTTTCTTTTGAAATGGTCAACTAAACATTCAAAATATTTCAAAACTACAGAAGAAGATACATTACTCATTTTCTCAATTTTTAGGGTTTCTCAACATTTTCCACTTAGTTATCTAGAAAAGCTTGGAAGACTAAGTATGGAAACTTGGGGTGTATTAAAAAGGCCTCGGCAAGGTGAGTGACTACAGTCCACTATAATACTTTGGTGATGAAGAACATTTGCCAGCACTTTAACCTTTGTTTGTTCTTCTACTGTTCCTTTTACACTTTCATTAAAAGCAGGTACACAAATATCAGACATTTCCAATCCAACAACATCATCGTTTTAAAATCTGATTTCACCTCAGAATGTTAATGTGCAATCAACATATGGATAATGATATGGAAACATTATTAATTGGATAACAGGAAGATCTCTACGATGGTCAATCTGCAGTTTAGACAATGTGCTAAAATAAGATGTAATTGAGAAACTACTTCTTTTTACAAGTTATCCCAAAAAAGTGACACCCAAAATGGTGTTGGAAATATAGAATACAGATTTCAATTGAGAAGATTTAAAGTAAATATAATTGTTTTCTAAGAACATGAATATATTACAGTATTCTTCCTTCTAGAATGCTTTACCTTATGATACTACTTACTCTAAGCCAAATTATTTAAAAATAATCCATGCTTAGATTCATAATTACAAATGCCATTTGAATCAAAATAAATGCAGGTAAAAAGATACTATATGATTGCACCTCTTAACTGGCAATGAGACTGTTTGCATGTTTTAACCAGATTCCAGGCTTGAACAAATGTGATGAAAATCAACACGAGCTCATCTCTGTGGAAACTGGCAAAGCAACAGATGCTGCTTTAACTGGAAATAGCTGGGACTTTTGAATCCTTAGATGAAAAACATTTTGTGAAAAAATGACTTATCCTGTGACTTGATTCATGGACAAAGAAACTATATGTTGTTTAATTTATTCCAAAGTAGTGTTTCAATTTAAAATGATAGAGGCAATGTAGTCTAATCTCTTTATTTTTGACTTTTCTCTTTCCTGATTCTGCCTTTACATCGTTAAGTTCATCTCCCTAACTTAATTGAACATTCATTCAAATAAGAAGTCTGAAAGCTTTTTGAGTGAAAATGGCAAACTGAATTGTTATTTTGACAAGTCCTTAATTAAACTTTCAGAATACCTCTAACTCAGTTGTTTTCTATTGTTTCTTCTGAACAGAGATGGTGCATATGTCACCTATGTGAGATGAGTACAAGATGGTTAAATGCAGTATAACCACAGGCCAAGGGGAATGTCTCAATGCTGCGACACAGAAAATACCAAGCAATCGATAACTTCTGCATAGCAGAGGATTTTATCTAAAGCTCACTCAGTATGGAAGTTGCTGAAGGGGTGTTGGGGGGTGGGAAGTTCTCCAATAACATGTGGCTGTAGCTGCACTTTATCATGTGTGCACTAAACAAAAAGGAAAATAAAAGCAAATCTCCTTCAAATGAGCCGTGTCATAATAATAATAATAGGTAACATCACTATAGGGCTTACTATGTGCCAACTATCTTTCTAAGCACTTTTTGGAATCTTCACAACTGTCTGAGGAAGGCATGTGAACCCCAGCTCCACCACTAATTAATACATGATCTTTAAAAAAACTACCAAATCTCTTAATCCTCAATTTCATCACCTGTAAAATTAAGGCCACCCCTACTGATTTCACCTGAATATTCTGAGAATTAAGTGAAATTATTTAATAGATATATATATAATTAAGTTATATATGTAACTTACGTATGTAATTTATATATATATAAATATATATACACATTGCTTGTACAATAAAAATTGGTCATTTTCATCCATAAGTCCCTAAATACAGGCTACATAACTCTACAAATTTCATTTATACACATACGTACACACAACTAAAATATTTAGCCAAGTAATAATATCTTAAATCTGTCCCTTTTGTCTATTTTTTTCTTTAAATTGGCAGTGGTTTTTATAACTGAATTGACTAATAGCTTAACATGCATAGCATGTGCTATATCACAAAGTAATTTCCTAGTCTACCCTATGCACTGCTCTGAGGATTATTGAATAAGATCTGTAGCTAAGGCACTTCCAAAATTTCACCCATCCCCCTAGATGTAATAACTGTAAGGCTCACTTGGCATTCTCTGCATGCTCTCTATTGTGTTACACTGAGCTGAACCCAAATTTAAACTATAAACTTTCTGAGGAAGCACATGATGTTTGGGACTTTTTTATCTGTTTACAAAATACAAAGACCCCATTTACACTGCTGTTCAATAATATTAAGGTCATGGCACCAGGCTCTTCTGGGATATTGGTTGAAAAGCTAACTAAGAATACATAAATGGCTACCAGAAACTGCAGTTTTCAAAGAAATGGAATCTCTTTACTTTTAAAGTTCAACATATTTTGCTCAGACAGACTTTTAGTGAGGAGTAGAAGTTTCTGGCATACATTCAACCCAATATTATCCTCTATTATTTACAAGCATTTGGTCTTACAATGTGTTCTCAGACATCAGTTTGCTATTATTCCCTAAGCTAGGTCAAAGAAATCTAAAAAAATAAAAATAAAAATAAAAACAAGAAGAAAAAGCCAATTATATTTGTTAGAAAATAAAGTGACAATAAGAAATTTAGCAATAAATGTTTCAAATGTACTACTTTAGGTTTCAAAGTTCCCAGGAGAACAAAAGAAAAGAAAATAGACTTTTAACCATGACCAACAGAACAAAATGTTAGATTCCCAGAAAGGAATATAAATGCAGGTGCTAAGGGTCAATGGCAGATGGACAATATGACAGGGAATTCATTATCATACTGCTGAAAATATATTTAAGAGAATCAAGGTAATATGAAGCAAAAGAATATGGGTTTTGAATATAAATGAGATTGTTGCTCTTTTAACCATACATTATTAGTAAGACCTTAGGCATATTATTTCAATGATCTGAACTTTGTTTACTAAAAAATATCAATAGTAATAAGGGATAATAACATATTTATAAGGCTATCATGATTATAAATAATACCTACTTAATGGGTCTACCATATATCTAAAATAATAAAGGTTCAATAAGTGGTAGCTATTATCAATTATTATTATTATTGGGGTTCCAGCTAGTTAAAAGGTCATTTTAGATATATTTCAATTCTTTAGTGATCACTTTCTTTCTTAGAATCAACTCAGGGCAAATGAAATAATTCTCATCTTGTTAGTTTCTATTAACTTGATATAGACCATGTTGTCTATATTTATCTGGAATATGAGGAAAGGCCTATATTATACACATAATGAACTGAGTCAAGTCTAGCACTGTCAACCTGGCTGCCCTGCACAAGTGTGACTAACTTTACAGTAGCAACTATTTCCCTCAAAATACAATTAACTTCTCTACTTTGTTGACAGGGCACTATCTTCAGCTCTCCACTCTCACTTCATACAGAAGCATTGCAGAATTTACCCAGTACACTTTCAAATGATTACAACTCCCTTACCCTAACTGTAGAAGTGTTCCATTCTTGCTTATCTTTTCCTCTCTTCCTTCATGGTACCTATTAAAACATACTTTCTTGCATTGACAATGACAGAAACAAAACAAAGCTACCGAAATGCATTCATGCTATTGTTTTCTCCTGTTAAGATATGATTTTTAGCTTCCAAAGCATCTTAATGGTATAGGTATAATGTAACCTAATTACTGTTGGGAAATATCCTATATTATGAGACTGACATCATAAAAGATATTTTTCAAAGGGAAAATGTAATAAATTTCTAGCTTAAAAGAAAACAGAACCTCTTTCAGATAACGCTGGAATTTAATCATTTTGGCGAACATTATCCCTAGTCATTGGGAAGAAAAACTTTTGATATATTATCTGAAGCAATACCACCTGTCAACTTTAAAAAAATATTGCACACAAATTACAGCAATTAAATGCTTAGATTAATCCATTTTAAAAGATATTCTTGGGCTTCCCTGGTGGCGCAGTGGTTGAGAGTCTGCCTGCCGATGCAGGGGACACGGGTTCGTGCCCCGGTCTGAGAAGATCCCACATGCCGCGGAGCGGCTGGGCCTGTGAGCCATGGCCGCTGGGCCTGCGCGTCCGGAGCCTGTGCTCCGCAACGGGAGAGGCCACAACAGTGAGAGGCCCGCATACCGCAAAAAAAAAAAAAAAATTCATAGGTTTAATTTTCACCCTAAACCCTAATGTGATGACATTAGGCAGTGGGGCTTAGTAACTTTTGAATATGTGATATTTAAACTAAATAAATAAAATTTAATCAAGAAATAAAAAACAAACCCCACAGTTACTAGCATGTCTTCCTAGTTCCTTCAAAATCTAGCTCTACGTTACCACTATAGTTTTAGCTCTTTAAAAACCTTAACAACAGTAACTACAACACAGCAAAATATATATGCCAGATCCTAAGTGTTTTCTATATGTATTATTGTATAATTCTCCCCACCACTCTATGAAGTGTATACTATTCTTTTTTCATATGACAGACAATGATACTGAGGTATCAGGAGGGGGAAGTAGCTTCTCCCATGTCACATGACAAAGGATGGTAAATCCAGAGACAGTCTTTTTAACCTCTATTCTGTTCTCCAATTTTCTTAAATGGATGACTTTCCTATGAGTAAGTACTGTTTTCCATATATATTACTTGGTTTATGCTATTTCAACTGCTTAAAATGTCCTCTTCCATCTCTCTACCTGTTGACATAATTCCTCATATTCAAAGCTCAGATCAAAGTGTCATTAAATTCTATGAAGTCTTTCCCGATTTTTCTATTTTAATTTATTGTCTTTTAAATGTGTCTTATTGTCATGCATGTATGCACAGGCACACACATCAATATTCCCTGACCACTAGGTGTTGTAAATATCTCAATGACATACATAATTGACTTCAATCAGTGATAATACTTAACATTTATTAACATGTTAAACATCTCCTTTCTGCCAGGCACTCTTCTAGGTGCTGAATTACCAGGTGCTATGGCAATGGACTGAAGGATCAATCTCTCGACCTCCATGTTTAAACCTAGTTCTGAAAAATGAGTAGTAGTTGACCACATAGTCCACATCTACCATGTGAGAAAAACACATTCTGGGGTGGGGAAAGACTTGTGCACACATCCGGTTGTGTAAGGGCACAACCAGTTGTACTTGAATTTAGGATACAGTTCCTGTTTGTTCATTCATTATGGTTACAGACAAATATCACATTAGAATAAGCTTCTTAGGAGAACTCTTATCCACGTTGGCATCGCTAGTATCCAACATGGTGCCAGGTATTAGATGCTCAATGCTTTCTTGGGGAGAGACAGTAGAAGGAATGGAGGAAGAGGAAAAATGGGAAGGTTAAAATGGGAGTGCAGGAAAAGTCAACTTTTTGAATGAATCAGAGCTCCCATACCCATTAGTAATTTATTCACCACCAGTAGAGATTGTCACCAACAAAAAAAGAAGGTATATAATTATTAATGATATAGATATATGTCAATCTTGATTTTTTTCTTTGCTTTTAAGGTGATGATCTATTAATTAGTTCAACACATGAACTCAAAAATTGACTTTGAAACATCTATACTAAGAGCTTCTTATTTTAATTAGTAAAGTAGGGAGGGAAGAATATTAAAATATATATAATCACTATATAGAATATGAATGATTCTTGCACAAAGAAGCAAGACACGCTTGCTAATAATAAATCACACTCAGTGATAACCAGTCTGTTATCCACTGAAACCACTGTTCTCTCCTTACATTTTTTTGAAATTATACACTGACAGATGTACAACCAGATATATTTACTAGAAGTTAGATTTATCTGCATTTAACCGTTAAACCATACGATAATTAAATTACTTGAATATTTTGATACACTTGAATACCTGACCTCTAGTTAAATCTAAAGTTTTGAGGAAACTACCCCTTATGCAACTATAACTGATCACCTTAGAAAATGGAGCAAATCCATTTTTACCTGACAATTGAAAACTTATTTTCCTCTTAATTCATGAGACTGACTTTTTATATAAGTTGCTATATCTTTTTCAATCACAAACTATATCTAATTTTTTAACATCTTCTTTGGCAGAAATTCAAATACATTTTGTCTGCTTGCAGGCTTAGAACAGAGCCTGAATAAATATTTGCAATTCAGCAGTTGTTCTGGTTCTGTGCTTTTCAGTAAAAAGTCAGAATTTTGCTTGTAATTTTGCTGTTACGTTATTTACAAAGACTAAATGAAAAATAAATTCCCTATAATTTTATGGGAACTATTACTGAGTGGCTTTTATTTTAGGTATGAAAAATGCCACACCACAGTAATAATCACGAAATATATGACATTTTAGCACATGTATTTTAAAGGAAAATGATTGGGTTGAACCTATATGTACAAGTCTTCTGAAAGAATTAATTTTTCTGCCATGACATAAACAGGTATTTCAAAGTCAAAATATTAAAAGTTTCAAAACAATTAGATATCACCTCACACAGGTCAGAATGGTCATCATCACAAAATCTACAAATAATAAATGCTGGAGAGGGTGTGGAGAAAAGGGAACACTCTTACACTGTTGCTGGGAATGTAAATTGGTACAGCCACTATGGAGAACAGTATGGAGGTTCCTTAAGAAACTAAAAAGAGAACTACCATATGACCCAGCAATCCCACTCCTAGGCATATATCTGGAGAAAACCATAATTCAAAAAGATTCATGGACCCCAATGTTCACTGCAACACTGTTTACAACAGCTAGGACATGGAAGCAACCTAAATGTCCATTGACAAAGGAATGGATAAAGAAGATGTGGTACATATATACAATAGCATATTACTCAGCCATAGAAAGGAACAAAATAGTTTCTCATTTGCGAGACATGGATGGACCTAGAGACTGTCATACGGCATGAAGTAAGTCAGAAAGAGAAAAACAAATATCGTATAATATCGCTTATAAGTGGAATCTAGAAAAATGGTACCGATGAACTTACTGGCAAAGCAGAAATAGAGTCACAGTTGTAGAGAACAAACATATGGGTACCAGTGGGGGAAGTAGCAGGGGAAGATGAATTGGGAGATTAGGATTGACTTATATATACTACTATGTATAAAATAGATAACTAATGAGGACCTACTATTTAGCACAGGGAACACTACTCAGTGATCTGTTGTGACCTAAATGGGAAGGAAATCTAAAAAAGAGTGGATATATGAATACATATAACTGATTCACTTTACTGTATGGTAGAAACTAACACAACAGTGTAAAGCAACTATAATAAAAATGAAAACAAACAAAAAATGTTTCCCTAACCTACATAGTTTCTCATCTCCTTGGATAGTACTTTAAATTATTTGAATTAACCAAAATAAAATCACTTAAAGTAAAAGTCAAGGATACAAAAATGCTGAGGAAAATAGCATATGAGATGCAAATAGTAACTTCCTTAAAATTGACATTTCAGAAAGGAAGTGATAACAAAACTCTGTAAGTTTATGCTAACATATAGTTCGACTCCTAAGACAGCCTAGATTTTTTTCCCAGGTTTTAAGTAAAAAATGATCTGTCTACAGCATTCTGTTAAGGTATCCAAGATCTGGAGGCAAAATTCTCAACTGGCCTGGTGACCTTGTGGGGAAATTTTATTGTATATATGTTTGCAGAAAGTTTTGACACTTATGAATGGAATTATTTATATCATATAAAAGATGCTAAGATATATAATACGTAAAACTGTCTAATATTCAAAGACTTGTTAATATTACAAGGGTCTAAATTAGGACGTAATAACCAAGGTCTAAATAAGGAAGGGAAA
>NW_006793946.1:84667-180904 GCF_000442215.2 Lipotes vexillifer
TGAATTAATCCACTTGGAATATTAAGACTCAAGCTCTCTGGCCAGAGGCCCACTTAGGAATCATAAGATAGAATTAATAATTGGTAAAGAAGAGGTTCATTTTGTGACTGTACATACCCACAGGTATCAATTTTTGTATCAGTCATAATTAGAAACTACTTACTTATATATTCTACCTATTTTAATAGACTTGCAGCTACTGATGTTCATCCTTAGATACATCACTTTTTGAACAACAAAAACAAGGATTAGAAAATAACGTCATGCAGTTATTTTATTTCAAGTAATATTTTATTCTTCCTGATAAACATTCTCAAAGTTAGACAAGGTTATATTTCATTCGATTGACCTGAAAAATATATGAAATGTGTATGATATTGACATAAAGGTATCCAGAATTATTCTAAGACTTTTATTCACTAATTTATGTCTTTATCTAACAAAACGTCCATAGGAAAAATGATATAAATTTGTCTGCATTTAGGGGATGAGTCAAGAATAATAGAAATCTTTTAAACAGAATCAAAAGGAAGAATACTGGAGCTATTGATTTAAAAAAATGGGAAAGGAAGCTGATTGGTGCGATGAGGTGTGCACAGTAAATTTTGTTTCAGACATGTTATTATGATGTAATGTAGAGAGTCTATAACAATAGCCTCTAAAATTTATGTACATATATTCTAGAGTCTATGCTAAAATATTTAAATGAATTATTTTATTTTCGAAATCCCTGTGAAGTAGTTACTATCTCATTTTCAGCTAATAAACCTGCACCTAATAAAAAGGGGGGTGGCAAAAGATCTGAATAAACACTTCATCAAAGAAGATATACAGATGGCAATTAATCATATGAAAAGATATTCCACATTGTATGCTGTTAGGGAACTGAAAAGTAAAATAACAAAGAGATACCACTACATACTTATTAGGATGGCCAAAATCTGGAACACTGACAACAACAAATGCTGGTGAGGATGTGGAGCAACCAGAAGTCTCAGTCACTGCTGATGGCAATGCAAAATGGTACCGCCACTTTGGAAGTCAGTTTGGTAGCTTCTTACAAAACTAAACACACTCTTACCATATGATCCAGCAATCAGGTTCTTTGGTATTTACCCAAATGAGTTGAAAATTTATGTCCACAAAAAATCTGCACACAAATGTTTATAGCAACTTTATTCATAATTGCCAAGGCTTGGTAGCAACCTAAATGTCCTTCAGTAGGTAAATGGATAAACAAACTGGTGTGTATCTACACAAAGGAATACTATTCAGTGATAAAAATAAATGATCTATCAAGCCACAAAAAGACATGGAGTAAACTTAAATGCATATTACTAAGTGAAAATAAGCAAATCTGAAAAGGCTACATACTTTATGATTCCAACTATATGACATTATGGAAAAGGTAATGATGGAGAAAGTGAAAAGATTAATCAATACAGCATTTGGGGATGAACAGCTGATACACCAGGGATTTTTAGGACAGTAAAACTATTCTGTATGATGTCTTTATATACTTGTCAAAACTTAGAATGCACAACACAAAAGGTGAACCCTAATGTAAACTATGGACATAGGCTGACAAGGATGTGTCAATGTTGGTACATTGATTGTAAGTGATGAAGCCAGATTACTTCTGTTTTGGGAATTAACTTTTTCACACCTCAGGAGCCCTTATCTATGCTTATATGCTACATGTCAACCAGTTCAGTATGCCTTAAAGATGAACGTAGGTACCATGATGCATATGGTGGGGGAAAAAAAAAAAACTATTGACAGAGATGTACTACCAAATCTGTTTTCTTTAACAATTTTTAATTTTGATTATTAGAATCCATAAAGGGGTCTTAAACACTTAAAAAATGTTTAAAACATTACTTTTAAGGGTGGAATGAAAAATCACATAATTAAACACCCTATTTTGTTGTTCTTAAATTTGTATATTCTAAACACCCTGCTCACCACATTAGGCAATACCTAGCCTATTCACATAAGTGTAAGTGGGCACATCTCTCTTACTGTGCCTGTATTTTATCTCCACAAAATGAATGGATGCAAGAAATAGGCATGTCTTCTATGTAGCCTAAGCTAATTTTCAAAACCTAAGTTTAATGCCAAAGTTTCTTCAAACAAAGATATAGTTATGTAATCATTCTTTAAAAAATATAAACAAAATTTCCCCTCTGTAATTTTAAACCATCATTATTGCTTATACCATCTACAGGGGCTCCATTCCCTCTGATACTGACAGCTCCTAGTTATTTTAGGCTGTTCTCATGCTCTTTTTAATCTACTTCTTCCCTTAATCAATACATATACTCTTTTCTTAATCTTCCTTCAGACATGAATTCTTTAAGTGCATATAATATCTAATAAACAGTGGAAGAAGTAGAGCTTATTATAAAGCATTTACCATATACATTCTAAGTCTAGGACTGTTATGAAAATATTCTAGGATCTTAATGAAGAAATGTTCCTATCACCATAAGAGAGAGGAAAATGTACATAGACTATTTTTCAAGAGAAACAGAAAGTAAACATTCAAAACCTGAATCTGCCAGAGGTGGATTTAAGATGATACTTACGAAGCTTAAGCATCAAGGACTTTCACTAGCACATGTCCTTTTCACTTTCATATACTTGGTTTCATAATTTTGTATTCTTTTTTCTTTAAAAAGACCTCCCCAAATTATGCAAGCATCCATCCCTGCCTAGATTTGCACCCACAAAGCGCTATAACATGTAATCAAAGCAAGGCTCATTGACACAGACTGCATGCATAATTAAAAAGATTTGCCATTACTTTGGTGCAATTGTTTTATAATTTATCTGTTCTTAATATTTATTAATTTTGGAAGGAAGTTACACATGCATACCTTTTATAGGCATTCCCTATTTCACCTCAAGTACACATCTGATCTGTACAAATTGCCCACTGAACACTGTTCTTCATCTGACATCATGTTTCCCCAGCCCAAAGCTAGTGCAGAAAACAGCCTTCCGCAGCACCTGGCAATTAGCCTGAGGTCTCTTCCTCACAATTTCCATTCTTTGATTTCATGGAGAACTCAATAGATGTTTGTTATTAGTACTACTATTATTATCAAGATTTTAATATTAATTTTCAAGAACCAAGATCTTATTATACAAAACTATTTTTATAGTGAAAGGTTAAACTCTTTCATTTCCTTGGAATGCTGAAAAACCTCTATCTGATAAGAAGTATCTGGTGTTTTATATTGAGGGCAATTTGTACATATCACCTGAAAAAAATGTGTTGCTCCACTCAGTGGGGGGTAATTGATGTGTATTATTCAGAAGTTGTGACACTGTCTGGCAGCGTTTTGTAGAAATCACCTTGACTGCTCCATGGAGAAAATATCTGATCAGGGCAAGACTAAAACAAGTAGACCAGTTGGGAAGCTGTGTTAAAAGACAATGGCTGTGGAGAGAGATTGAAAAGGTATTTAGGAGGCAAATTTAACAAGACTTGAAAACCGATTGGATTTAGAAGGTGAGAAAGACTGGAGACCAACAATTTCATATTGTTAGAATGACGAAGATGGATGGACATACCATGAAATTTTACTTGTACTTCTCATAGGAAAGCGAAGATAAAAATAGTAAATTAAATCATACCCTTTTATTTTCTGAACTTTCTGATTAAATTTGTCTGACAGTTTTGTACCATCATGCCTGCCAACTTAGAGTCCTAGCAGCCAGTAGCATGAGAAAAATAATCATCCTCATCTAACCATGTGCCATTAAACTAAGAACAATTACTTCCAACTAAACTGTCTCTCCATTCTGCTAAGCTCAAAGGAAATGTTATGACTGAAATGTCTCCTCAAATCTCAAGTTTCTATATCTAGCATTAATTTCATTAATTATAGCTTCTTTGTTTTACTCCCGATCTGCTGACATAGCACCAGCTGGGTCTCAGCCAACTAATCAGAGTAAATACATTGAGTTTGAAATACATGAAGTGCATCTTAATGCAATTGTTTTTCCAAGGCTCCTTTCTGAACAAACAGGTATCAATAATCTTACAGTGATTTGGTGATGTTAAAATATAGTTTTGATGGAAGCCATTAACTTTCCTGTAATCAATAAAAATTTGTTGGAATACAGCCACAATTCACTGCTTCTTTTCCAGGAATATGAGAGCAAAACAGGCAAAGAAAAAATGTACTTTATTAAGAACTCTGACAAAGAATTATGTCTACAGTAAGTTGAACAATCTTATTAGCCTGAATAGCACAATTAAAGAAACTCAGAATAATTTGAGTTAGACAGGCCATAGGAAACATAATCTAAAACACCTTATGTCAAAGAGGAAAATTGAGGTACAGAAGCAACTTCCTATACAGGTGCCAGCCTCACCTATTTTCATTTATAACATGATTCAACTTATAGATGATTTCAACACTAGAAAAGTGAAATGGGAATGTGAGTTCAATGACCAACTAATTTGAACACAATCTAAAATAAAGCCTTGCTTTAAAATGAAGAGAGCTGTGATCTTGTCTGCATCATCCAGATTAATTTCATTCTCAGTATAGGTTTAATTACATTCTGAGTTACCTCTTATTTTAATTAACAGTTCTGGTTGTTAATAGAATATGTGAAGGGAACAGCCATCTGTCTGTCTCTTTACTGCCATCTTAAAATAATTTGTGTTTTAAACCTTGGTATACCTCTTCCAAGGTCCCACCAGCTACTTTCAACTAGGGCAAGGAGGCAAATAAGAGAACCAGGATGGTATGGTGGGTGGTATAGAGGGTTTTTTAAAGTTTATTACTTTATACCTAAATATAACATAAAATCTATGATATCTAAGACAGTATAGTTGGCATGACACATTTTTTAATACCGTGAATTGGTTAAGTAAATTCTACTTTCCACTGTCTTTTGTTTGAAAAATTCAAACTAAATATTTTATCCCTAAATCTATCTATCTAGCAATATAGAGCAAAAGTTCTTGATCTTGAAAGGATATAAGATTTTACATATCCAAAGACATGGACAAAAAGAGAGAGTAATAAGAGATTTCCCACCTCTGCTAGAGGCAGCACCATTCAAGGGAGGAGCTTGGGAGTGAAGCCTATGTCCTAACCTTGTGCTTCAAGCTAGAATAGAATAGCTCTGTTTTAACTGAACCAAGAGTCCATCTGAACTGCTGTTCTCATTGTCATTCCATGTTGACATTACTCAACCCTGATGGTACTAAAGAAGAATGTGATTACTTCAAATTCTTCAACCGGTCTTCCCAAATCAATACCCAGAAATGCCAGCACTCCTCCCTCATCCAGCAAACTGATGATCTTAAACATACCGGAAACTTTTAACTCAAACTTCCTTTCTTTCTGCATATGAGAATCTACCCTACTCTACCTTGGTTGTTCTTGCATGTGGGAAGTGGGCAGGGCTGAAGCCACTGGGAGTTCTACTAGGCTACCTAAAGATTTTGATATCTATTAAAACATTTGGGTAGGTTTTCCAAGGTTCAGATGCATGAGGTTTTCAGAGGGTGGCTCTTGTCAGTGAAACCTACACACCCAGTGATCATGTGAAAAGCATGCTTTAAAATTTTTAAATGCATATGCTAACAGATAAGTAGTAGAAATTTTGAAAATGGAGTCATTCTGTTCTGGCCATTTATTTAATCTTCTAGAACGTAATTTTAACACAACTAGAATGCAAATGTCAAACTCATGTCATCTATTTCATATGAAGGTTAATAGATTATAGAAATGCACTCAAAAATGTGTTCTTGAATCTAACATATTGTTAGACTGTACTAACATATTAGTGTGCATATATATATACATACATGTTTTGTTATATATATAACAGAATATTATATATATAATATGGAATATGGTATATATAACATACTAACATACTATTAGTCTTCCGACAGTCTGCTTATATTTTCTAAAATCTGAATTACAGAAAAAATATTGTCCTCTCCAGAATCTGATTATTAGAATCATTAATAGTGACATCAGAGAACAAGACTGCTTATTATGTTTATCATGAATTGTATGCCTTATAAAATGCATTTATATTTATAAATGTCTATTAAAATCTACTAGATTGGAATATATTACACTGGATATAGCATCTATATTAAAAACCTAATTACGGGGCTTTCCTGGTGGCGCAGTGGTTGAGAGTCCGCCTGCTGATGTAGGGGACACGGGTTCATGCCCCGGTCCGGGAGGATCCCACATGCCACGGAGCGGCTGGGCCCGTGAGCCGTGACTGCTGAGCCTGCGCGTCCGGAGCCTGTGCTCCGCAACAGGATATGCCACAGCAGTGAGAGGCCCGCGTACCGCAAAAAAAAAACAAAAACAAAAACCTAATTACGCATGAAATCTTTTAAATGTACCTGTTTAAATAAAATTGATAATTTTCTGAACATATGAAAGCAGCTATACATTTCCGTCTTCAATTTGCTTACTCCTCCCCATTGAACCTCTGTCCTCCTAATATTATTATACTGTGAGACACCTAGAGGTTCAGCGCCTGCTATAAATTGTATTTCAAATAGGGGTCATCACTGGAAAGAGGCAATGGTCTCTTCATACTTGACAAGCAGAGAGAGTCATCAACATGAGCAGCCTATTTAGTAGAATATCTGTTAAGCTGACTTAGGAAAAATATCACCTTTCAAAAGTCTTAAGGGAAATTTCTCAGTTAGAGCACTGAGCCACAGAAAAGTGATAGATTTTATCAACACACAAGTCAACAGGAATGAGGGTCTCTTTTGAGAACTTCTTTAATTGAAGTATAAAAGAAATGTATATTGCTAGCCAAAAAACTAAGCCAAAAAGCAGCTCATGTCTAGAACACTTTGCTTGGAGGAGTTAGGTTTTCTCAGTAAATCAAGGAGGGTATAAATTAATTAAAAGATATGCTTACATTACACGATCAGAATGTGGAATAAAGGCAGATTTATTAAGTTGGAAGGAGTAAAGGATTTGATTTGGCAAAAGGTTATCATCTTAGAGAACAGAACGTACCAGTAATAAAGGGAAATGGGGATCTTGGAGGCTCAGATACACACACATAAAAGGAATGGAGATTTACACATTCTAACCTGTTCTTGAAAATGAAACTGTACAAGATGACCAGGGGCCCCTAAACCATGTATGCTATTTTTGAGCAGTAATTACAAATGTATGCAAACTTAGTAAGTTATTCTGTTGCATGAAGTGTGCCTGCTTTACATTAAAATGAAATTGCAGAAAATATCCCCCTAAACAAACACACACTTACACATATACAAATACATGTACAGGTAGGATTATTTTCAAAATAAAATGTCCAGTCAAAATATGCATAACAGAATTGGTACTCTCTGGACTCATTGTGCAGCATTTTCAGAGCAAGTCATGTTGCCGGAACCCATAATACCTAATCTAAATACCCTGATTATTGAAGTGCTCTTGTCAAAGAGAAAAAACTGTTCAAAAGTATCTACATGTATCTATTTCTAGTTCAATACAAAATTAACTTTAACATCTCTTATCTCTGAAAAGCAAAGGTTAGTGACAATCCTTAAATTATATGTGTGGAAACAGTTTTTTATCTGTGTGGGAAAGTTGTATCCACATTAAGTTAAATTAGCAAAACTCCATGAACTGATGTTGTAAATGAATATCTTCATCAAATTCCCTTTTATATAAATAAAAAGAAAATAACATAGGGTTAAAAACTCTATAAATATTTTATAAATATCAGAAAATTTTCAGATGCTAATAACACTTTAGGAAAAAAATCTGTTGTTGGTCAAATGCTATGTCCTCTGAACTACTCTTTAGGGACATTTTCACATACCTCATTGGGCAAAGACTATTCCTTATTTGTCTGTGCCCTTTGTAATGATCAGGTGAGTCTAGTTGCATTTTTGGCTCTCAAAAAACAATTCATGGATTTTGAGTACCCAAGTGACCAAGGATGATATGGGGAAGTGAGTCAGACCCTCAGTCAGTCTCTCTTTCTCTCCCTCTAATTTAAATATGTACCATGCCTTCCCTATAAGGTCAAAAAATAAGAGAGAAGTATTACTGAGAACGTTTTTAACAAAACAAATGGTGAGTGAGTTCATGTTAGGTAATTTTACCACTGATCTTTAACTGTTAAAATTTCTGTCCCAGCCCTGTATTCTTGGTTGAGTGTGAATGTACAATTAAGCTCATTTGTGATAGATGATGGCTAATGGAAAATCTTGCAGGATCCTTGGGGCCCCGAGTCTTCATTCCTATGACTAGCTCCTCAAAATTGCAACTTGCTACTTAACATTTCTCTAGATATTTTAGTTATGTCATTAATACACCTATTCAAGCATTTAGGTATTGACCATTGTACTAGGCACTGAAACAAATCGATCAATAAAAGAGGTCTGATTTCCCACTCTAGTTGACATAGGAGTATAGCAAAGAATATATTTCTAAATACAACATTTCAATAAAATGTGATAATTTCCCTCTAGGAAATTCTGGAACACAAAGCTGAGGCACCCACCCAGGTCAGGGAAAGTAAGAAGGTCTCCAATGGTAGACAGTACACATAGGGATGACAATGAAAAGGTAAATTGGGAGGAAGATTATTCCAAGCCAAGTGATAGGAAAACTAGACTGCCCAAAGGGGAAGCCAGAAAACACATCGAATATATTGAAGAAAACCAGTTACAGACAAACACAGACTATTAAAAATAAGGAAGCAATGATGACATACCAAATAAGTAGGTAGTAACCAGGTCATAGCCATGAAGCCATACTAAGCAGATTGAACTTTAAGGGAAACACATAAACACTGAAGAATTTTAAATGTGTCACATACCTAGCAGGTGATCACTTCCCTTTCAGAATTGTTTGATTTCCCTTTCAAAAGTCTCCCTTAAGGGGCTTCCCTGGTGGCGCAGTGCTTGAGAGTCCGCCTGCCGATGCAGGAGACGCGGGGTCGGGCCCCGTTTCGGGAAGATCCCACATGCCGCGGAGCGGCTGGGCCCGTGAGCCGTGGCCGCTGAGCCTGCGCGTCCGGAGCCTGTGCTCCGCAAATGGGAGAGGCCACAACAGTGAGAGGCCCGCATAACGCAAGGAAAAAAAAAAAAAAAAAAAAAAAGTCTCCCTTAAGTAGATTGCACAGGACTGCTAGCAGCAAATAATCCACATGACTATTTTCCCTTAAAAGGGTTTCACATGTGGTTTACTACAGCCCTTTCAAGAAGACTCTATTACAGTCATTAGTTTACAGTAGTTGCTTTGGCCTGCATCCCCTGGAAGTTAACTATAAACATGTTTATGATATAAGCCATTTTCTAGTTCACAATTCCTCATCTGGTTTTCTTGTGGCTGGATTCTGCTTTCTGATTTCCATACATGAAAATGCATATTTATGATCTGTGCCATAAAATTTAAAAATATACAGTTTCCCGGGCTTCCCTGGTGGCGCAGTGGTTGAGAGTCTGCCTGCCAATTCAGGGGACACGGGTTCGAGCCCTGGTCTGGGAGGATCCCACATGCCGCGGAGCAACTTGGCCCGTGAGCCACAACTACTGAGCCTGTGCGTCTGGAGCCTGTGCTCCACAACAAGAGAGGCCGCGACAGTGAGAGACCCGCGCACCGCGATGATGAGTGGCCCCCACTTGCTACAACTAGAGAAAGCCCTCGCACAGAAACGAAGACCCAACACAGACAAAAATAAATAAGTTAATTAATTAATTAAAAAATATATATATACAGTTTCCCTATATTTTAAAATGCATTTAAATATTTCTAAATAGAAGGAATACCACTGTAAGCAAGAGGTATATCTTAAGTTCCTTATAGATTGTTCACTGGTTTTATTTCAGTGATAGACCCACAATGAACCTTGACTTTTAGATAGTTTTGAAAGGACTAAAATCTGGTGCAGTGTGACTTTGATATCTATTACATTAGGCATTCAAATCTTTGTTAAAAATGAAGGCTGGGGCTTCCCTGGTGGCGCAGTGGTTGAGAGTCCTCCTGCCAATGCAGGGATCACGGGTTCGTGCCCCAGTCCGGGAAGATCCCACATGCCATGGAGCAGCTAGGCCCGTGAGCCATGGCCACTGAGCCTGCATGTCTGGAGCCTGTGCTCTGCAACGGGAGAAGCCACAATAGTGAGAGGCCCGCGTACTGGAAAAAAAAAAAAAAATGAAGGCTGATATTTAATATTTAAGGAGACTGGCATGAGTATTTCAAGAAATAAATATTAATTTTATTAGTATATTTTATATTTAATTAATTAATATATTAATAATTAATATAAGATAACTTAAGGCCAAATAAACTTTTCTCAAATTCACATTCCTTTAAAACCAAAGCAAAGAGGCCAAATACTGCACACCAAAAATCCACTCATTCATTCTACAATTATGTGAGTGCTTCTTTTGTGCCAAATATTAAAGGTCATCAGACCAGAGATAAATAAATAACACAAAACCCCTAATTCAATGGACATCACAGCCTTATATAGAAGCAAAATTATAAACAAATAGCTCACAAAAAAGCAATATGAATAAAGTAAGAAATATATGTACACATATTGAGATAACAGAAAAGAAGGTAATTAATATTGGTCTTTGTGGGTGAGATCAGAAACACCATTCAAGAAGAGAGACATATAGGAATTCCCTGGTGGTCCAATGGTTAGGACTCCATGCTTTCACTGATGAGGGGGTGGGTTTGATCCCTGGTCAAGGAACTAAGATCCCTCATGCCATGCAACGTGGCCAAAAAAAAAAAAGGAGAGAGAGAGACATGTGAACTGAGCTTAAAATATATGGAAAACTTAGATGATTGAGAGGGGCAATATAAGATAAGGAATGGATATGATATATTTAACATTTAATGAAAGCAGAGAGACAGAAGCATTAGGATTTATGAGATTACCATATGTTAGGTCCTTGAAAAATATTTGTTGATTGAGGGAAAAAAGAAAAGCTTGAATAAATAAAATCATGAATTATCACTGGACTTCATTCACTGACTAGATATGGGAAGTCTCTATGGTATCTCAGTGCACTTTACTTCATTCACCCTGGCCTTTGTTTTTTATTCCCCTTCAATGTTCTAATTCTATATCAACATTAACTGTTCCTTGTTGTATCACTGTCTTTTTATCTCTCAATTATTATTCATAAAATTACATTAGTGTATAGTAGTAAATGGATAAAAGAAAACTCAGTGTTGCGTATGCATGATTTATATGGCATACTTTCTATTAGTGCTGTATCAATATTATTTTGCAATATAAATTGTGAAGAATCATCTGTTAAAGTTCCAAGCTATCAAAAAAATGGATATAATAGTATCATGTACTTCATTAAAATAATATTCTTCATGTTAGAAAAAATCCCAAACTTCAATATTTTCACAAAATATTCAATGCTAAATTTAACTTATATACTCAGCTACTGCTTAGTCAAGCTAAAAGCATTTATAATAAAGTACTATGAACTGTTTTTCTACTACACCAGATTTTTTTATCCTACTCTCTATTGGTATGCTGTACACTCAAATGCTGATGCTTTTAGAAAAGATATTTTTGCTATACAAATTTGAGCAATTAAAATATAGTTTTAACAATATCTTATTAGCATATTAATTAAAATAATGATTCATTTACTTGTGGCAATTAGAACAATTGCCTAACAATTAGGCAATTAGAATTAAGAAAGTAACTTAGATTACTTTTGTAATCTAATAGGTATATTCTGTTCCCATGGAAACATAGTATCCATCATTACAATACAATGTTCAGAAACTGTGCTACATGGAGTTTCAACTACAGTGGCTAAACTGGTTACAGTTCATCTTGTCAACGAAGCAAAGGCAAATGGAAAGAGACTGGTTTTCTGGATAACAATAAACAGACAGATTGTCTTGAGTCCAATTCTTCTAGTATATGTCACACTCACTATTTCATTTTGTCAATGACAGAAATTGAATAAAACATATTTAAATTTTGTCCTAGGTCAGTTAGAGCTGCTGAAATGTCCCAGTGGTTCAAGATAATTATAAGGCATAGAGATTGGAGATGAAAGTAGTATGGATGCCTTCTTTAGTATTGTAGTGTTAATTTCACATAGTAAAAAAAAGTGACAGACTTACTCCACCTCAGATATTTAAAAACCTGCTCAATTTCATTTGCAAACATCCACAGAGATCATGCTCCAAACTTAAATACTGGAGTCAGAAAAATATTACACTGCACCTAGTTTTTAATGTTTTTGTAAAAAACAACATCATTAACTTTGATAAGTGGACTGTAGGTAGTGAGCAGTAACAGTGGCATGCTGATGTGTTCTAAGTCCATAGACTAAAAAGTAGCATGACGGTAGTCTTTGGTGTAGTTCTGCCAGAGAGATGCACATTTATTTGAAAAAATTAGTGCATTCTTGTTTTCTTTCTTGGAAAGGTTTTGGTGCAAGCGTTTCAATCAAATGACTGTAACATTCTGAGGCTGGTTTTCCTTTCTTGAAATCAGAAAGCCATCCCTAGAAAGGAGGAATATAAAACTAATGGAATTTTGTTTAAAGTGCTCTGCAGACAATGATTTGTAGATAACTTGATTTTGAAAGGATACAGGAAAATATTCCTTTTAAATATGTTCAACATTTAAATCATTACAGTAGATTACTTTCTAATAGTGAATTGCCCAGTAATTGTACAATAGTCAACTGCCCATGAAAATAGTGCACTTCAAGGGGATAGTGCCCATGTTTTTGACTCATGTGTCCAGCCTATGATTCTCAATATCATTTTAACCCACAAAGAACTTGGGTATTTTGAAGAATTTTCACATTCCAGGTCTTAGAAAAGAAATGCACAAGATGAAACTCTGACTTCTTGTGCTGAAAAACAAGAAAACTGTCAAACTCTAATGGAAGGAGGGCCATCAAGATGGCAGAGGAGTAAGACGTTGAGGTCACCTTCCTACCAACAAATACATTAAAAATACATCTACAGGGCTTCCCTGGTGGCGCAGTTGTTGAGAGTCCGCCTGCCGATGCAGGGGACACGGGTTCGTGCCCCGGTCCGGGAAGATCCCACATGCCGCGGAGCGGCTGGGCCCGTGAGCCATGGCCGCTGAGCCTGCGCGTCCGGAGCCTGTGCTCCGCAATGGGAGAGGCCACAACAGTGAGAGGCCCGCGTACTGCAAAAAAAAAAAAAAAAAAAGTCCAAGAAAAAAATACATCTACATGTAGAACAGCTCCTACAGAACACCTGCTGAATGCTGGAAGAAGACTTCAGACTTCCCAAAAGGCAAGAAACTCCCCATGTAGTTGGGGTCCTGGTGCTCTGGCGGGTGTCAGGCCTAAGACTCCGAGGTGGGAGAGCAGAGTTCAGGACACTGGACCACCAGAGACCTTCCAGCCCCACATAATATCAATCAGTGAGAGCTCTCCCAGAGATCTCCATCTCAACACTAAGACCTAGCTCCACTTAACGACCAGCAAGCTCCAGTGCTGGATACCCCATGCAAAGCAACTAGCAAGACAGGAACACAACCCCACCCATTAGCAGAGAGGCTGCCTAAAATCATAATAAGTTCACAGACACCCCAAAGCACAACACTGGATGTGGTTCTGTCCACCAGAAAGAAAAGATCCAGCCTCATCACCAGAACACAGACACCAGTCCCCTTCACCAGGAAGCCTACACAACCCACTGAACCAACTTTACCAACTGGGGGCAGACACCAAAAACAACGGGAACTACAAACTACAAACTTGCAGCCCAAACACAGTAAGTTAAGCAAAATGAGAAGACAGAGAAATACCCAGTAGATGAAGGATCAAAGAAACAACCACCAGACCAAACAAATAAAGAGGAAATAGTCAGTCTACTTGAAAAAGAATTCAGAGTAATGATAGTAAAGATGATCCAAAATCTTCAAAATAGAATGGAGAAAATACAAGAAATATTTAATAAGGACCTAGAAGAACTAAAGAGCAAACAAACAATGATGAACAACACAATAAATGAAATTAAAAATTGTCTAGAAGCAATCAAAAGCAGAATAATTGAGTCAGAAGAACAGATAAGTGACCTGGAAAATAAAATAGTGGGAATAACTACCACAGCAGAATAAAGAAAGAAAGAATGAAAAGAATTGAGGACAGTCTCCAAGACCACTGGGACAGTATTAAATGCACCAACATTCAAATTACAGGGGTCCCAGAAGAAGAGGAGAAAAAGAAAGGGACTGAGGAAATATTTGAAGAGATTATAGTTGAAAACTTCCCTAATATGGGAAAGGAAATAGGGAGCCAAGTCCAGGAAGTGCAGAAACTCACATACAAGATAAATCCAAGGAGAAACATGCAAAGACATATATTAATCAAACTAACAAAAATTAAATACAAAGAAAAAATACTGAAAGAAGAAAGGGAAAAGCAAAAAATAACATAGAGGAGGATCCCCATAAGTTTAACAGCTGATCTTTCAGCAGAAACTCTGCAAGCCAGAAAGGAGTGGCAGGACATAATTAACATGATGAAAGGGAAAAACCTGTAACCAAGATTACTCTATGCAACAAGAATCTCATTCAGATTCGACGGGCAAATTAAAAACTTTACCGACAAGCAAAAGCTAAGAGAATTCAACACCACCAAAACAGCTTTACAACAAATGCTACAGGATCTTCTCTAGGCAGGAAACCCAAGAGAAGGAAAACACCTACAATAACAAACCCAAAACAATTAAGAAAATGGAAATAGGAACATACATATCGATAATTATCTTAAATGTAAATGGATTAAATGCTCCAACCAAAAGACACAGATTGGCTGAATGGCTAGAAAAACAAGACCCATATATATGTTGTCTACAAAAGACCACGTCAGACCTAGGGAAACATACAGACTGAAAGTGAGGGGATGGAAAAAGATATTCCATGCAAATGGAAATCAAAAGAAAACTGGAGTAGCAATTCTCATATCAGACAAAATAGACTTTAAAACAAAAACTACTACTACAGACAAATAAGGACACTACATAATGATCAAGGGATAAACCCAAGAAGGTATAACAATTGTAAATATTTCTACACCCAACACAGGAGCACCTCAACACATAAGGCAAATGCTAACAGACAAAAAGGGGAAATCAACAATAAACACAATAATAGTAGGGAATTTAACACCCCACTTTCACCAATGGACAGATCAACCAAAATAAAAATAAATGAGGAAACAAAAGCTCTAAATGATACATTAAACAAGATGGATTTAATTGATATTTATAGGACATTCCATCCTAAAACAACAGAATACACTTTCTTCTCAAGTGCTCATGGAACATTCTCCAGGATAGATCATATCTTGGGTCAAAATCCAGCCTTGGTAAATTTAGGAAAATTGAAATCACATCAAGTATCTTTTCCAACCACAACGTTATGAGACTAAATACCAATTACAGGAAAAAATTCGGTAAAAAAATACAAACACATGGAGGCTAAACAATACACTACTAAATAACCAAGAGATCACTGAAGAAATCAAAGAGGAAATCAAAAAATACCTAGAAACAAATGACAATGAAAACACGACAACCCAGAACCTATGGGATGCAGCAAAAGCAGTTCTAAGAGGGAAGTTTATAGCAATACAATCCTACCTCAAGAAACAAGAAACATCTCAAGTAAACAAGCTAACCTTACACCTAAAGCAATTAGAGAAAGATGAACAAAAAACTCCCAAAGTTAGCAGAAGGAAAGAAGTCATAAAGTTCAGATTAGAAATCATGAAAAAGAAATGAAGGAAACAATAGCAAAGATCAATAAAACTAAAATCTGGTTCTTTGAGTAGATTAACAAAATGGATAAACCATTAGCCAGACTCATCAAGAAAAAAAGGGAGAAGACTCAAATCAACAGAAATAGAACTGAAAAAGGAGAAGTAACAACTGGCACTGCAGAAATACAAAGGATCATGAGAGATTTCTACAAGCAACTATATGCCAATAAAATGGACAACCTGGAAGAAATGGACAGATTCTTAGAAAAGTACAACCTTACAAGACTGAACCAGGAAGAAACAGAAAATATAAACAGATCAATTTCAGACAAGCACTGAAATTGAAACTGTGATTAAAAATCTTCCAACAAACAAAAGCCAAGGACCAGATGGCTTCACAGGTGAATTCTACCCAATATTTAGAGAAGAGCTAACACCTATCCTTCTCAAAATCTTTCAAGATATAGCACAGGGAGGAACACTCCCAAAGTCACTCTATGAGGCCACTATCACCATGATACCAAAACCAGACAAAGATGTCAAAAAGAAAGAAACTACAGGCCAATATCACTGATGAACATAGATGCACAAATCCTCAACAAAACACTAGCACACAGAATCCAACAGCACATTAAAAGGATCATGCACCATGATCAAGTGGGGTTCATCCCAGGAATGCAAGGATTCTTCAATCTATGCAAATCAATCAATGTGATACACCATATTAACAAATTGAAGGAGAAAAACCATACGATCATCTCAATAGATGCAGAAAAACCTTTTGACAAAATTCAACACCCATTTATGATAAAAAAAGATACTCTCCATAAAGTAGGCACAGAGGGAACCTACCTCAACATAATAAAGGCCATATATGACAAACCCACAGCCAACATCATTCTTAATGGTGAAAAACTGAAACCATTTCCACTAAGATCAGAAACAAGACCACTAATATTCAACATAGTTTTGGAACTTTTAGCCATAGCAATCAGAGAAGAAAAAGAAATAAAAAGAATCCAAATGGGAAAAGAAAAAGTAAAACTGTCACTGTTTGTGGATGTCATGATACTATACATAGAGAATCCTAAAGATGCTACCAGAAAACTACTAGAGCTAATCAATGAATTTGGTAAAGTAGCAGGATACAAAATTAATGCACAGAAATCTCTTGCATTCCTATACACTAATGATGAAAAATCTGAAAGAGAAATTAAGGAAACACTCCGATTTACCTCTGCAACAAAAAGAACAAAATACCTAGGAATAAGCCTACCTAAGGAGAAAAAAGACCTGTATGCAGAAAACTATAAGACACTGATGAAAGAAATTAAAGATGATACAAACAGATGGAGAGATATACAATGTTCTTGGATTGGAAGAATCAACACTGTGAAAATGACTATACTACCCAAAGCAATCTATAGATTCAGTGCAATGCCTAACAAACTACCAATGGCATTTTTCACAGAACTAGAACAAAAAAATTTCACAATTTGTATGGAAACAAAAAAGACCCCGAATAACCAAAGCAATCTTGAAAAAGGAAAACAGAGCTGGAGGAATCATGCTCCCTGACTTCAGACTATACTACAAATCTACAGTAATCAAGCCAGTATGGTACGGGCACAAAAACAGAAAGATAGATCAATCGAACAGCATAGAAAGCCCAGAGATAAAGCTACGCACATATGGTCACCTTATCTTTGATAATGGAAGCAAGAAAATACAGTGGAGAAAAGACAGCCTCTTTAATAAGTGGTGCTGGGAACACTGGACAGCTACATTTAAAAGAATGAAATTAAAACACTCCCTAATACCATACACAAAAATAAACACAAGATGGATTAAAGACCTAAATGTAAGGCCAGACACTATAAAACTCTTAAAGGAAAACATAGGCAGAACACTCTATGATATAAATTACAGCAAGATCCTTTTTGACCCACCTCCTAGAGAAATGGAAATAAAAACAAAAATAAACAAATGGGACCTAATGAAACTTAAAAGCTTTTGCACAGCAAGGGAAACCATAAACAAGACAAAAAGACAACCCTCAGAATGGGAGAAAATATTTGCAAATGAAGCAACTGACAAAGGATTAATCTTCAAATTATACAAGCAGCTCATGCAGCTCAATATCAAGAAAACAAACAACCTAATCCAAAAATGGGCTGAATTCTAAATAGACATTTCTCCAAAGAAGATATACAGATTGCCAACCAACACATGAAAGGATGCTCAACATCACTAATCATTAGAGAAATGCAAATCAAAACTACAATGAGGTATCACCACACACCAGTCAGAATGGCCATCATCAGAAAATCTACAAACAGTAAATGCTGGAGAGGGTATGGTGAAAAGGGAACCCTCCTACACTGTTGGTGGGAGTGTAAATTGACACACCCACTATGGAGGACAGTATGGAGGTTCCTTAAAAAACTACAAATAGAACTACCATATGACCCAGCAATCCCACTACTGGGCATATACCCTGAGAAAACCATAACTCAAAATAGTCATGTTCCACAATGTGCAGTGCAGCTCTATTCACAATAGCCAGGACATGGAAGCAACCTAAGTGCATATCGACAGATGAATGGATAAAGAAGACGTGGCACATATATACAATGGAATATTACTCAGCCATAAAAAGAAACGAAATTGAGTTATTTGTAGTGAGGTGGATGGACCTACAATGTGTCATACACAGTGAAGTAGTCAGACTGAGAAAAACAAATACTGTATGCTAACACATATATATGGAATCTAAAAAAAAACTGGTTCTGAAGAACCCTGGGGCAGGACAGGAATAAAGACGCAGATGTAGAGAATGGACTTGGGGACATGGGGAGGAGGAAGGGTAAGCTGGGATGAAGTGAGAGAGTGGCATGGACATATACACACTACCCAATGTAAAATAGATGGCTAATGGGAAGCAGCCAGATAGCACAGGGAGATCAGCTCGGTGATTTGTGACCACCAAGAGGGAGGGTGGAAGGGAGACACAAGAGGGATGGGATATGGAGATATAAGTATACGTATAGCTGATTCACTTTGTTCTACAGAAGAAACTAACAGAACAATGTGAAGCAATTATACTCCAATAAAGATATTTTAAAAAAATCTAATGGAAGTGTGTAAAAAGACCACTGGAACCAGGTTGATAGGATTAGTACTGATAAGAGATGGGTCATTTCAGAATGAAAAAGAATAATTAGTACAATTAATAGAAACACTGAATGTACAAAAATCCATGAACTCATAATAATACTTAAAAACATATCTATCTATATAAATAGATATAGACAAAAATATAAAGAGAGACAAAGTGTTCAAGCGAACAAAATAAAAGAGAAAAAATAAAATTTCTTGTTTTTATTGAAGGTAGCTGGAGCACCAGCCCTTTACTATAAAAAATTGGTAATTAAATGGAAAAATTAAAATTCAGGGTGTTTTGGAAGGAATTCATTCAGTCTCCTCAAAATTCATAAATTGAAGCCCTAGGCCCCCATACCTTAGAATGTGACTGTATTACAAGACAGGGCTTTTAAAGAGGTAAAGAAGGTTAAATGAAGTCATCAGCATGGGGCTCTAAGCCAAAAGGACTAGTGTTCTTATAAGAAGAGAAAGAGAAACCAGAACACAAAGAAAACAAGAACACAAAGAAAAAGCCATGTGAGGACACGGTGAGAAGACTGCCATTTGCAAGCCAGGGAGACAGTGCTCAGGAGAAACCAAACCTGCTGACATCTAGGTCTTGGACTTGCAACCTCCAGAACTGTGACAAAAAAAAAAAAAAATTTAAGAGGGTTTTAAAAAAAAAAAAAAAAAAAAAAAAAGAGTGTTTTTAAGCCACTGAGTGCATGGTAATAATTTTTTATGGCAGCTCTAGCCAACTAATACACAAGGTAACTAAAAAATTCTAGTCATTAAGGGCAAATTTGTCTTTACAGTATCATTCCAGATAACAAATTATAAAAGAAACTACAAAATTAAAAAATTACTATGATTTTGCAACCCCAGGTGAAATAATGATTCAGGAAATGATCGTCAGTGGATACTAAAGTCATGAGAAAAGTTGATGGGGAAATTTACAATAGAATAACCTGGCTGGGACCACCTGCATCCCTCAAACTATCTCCATCACTAAAGTGGAACAAGCAGACATTATGTGTGCCCTGATGTGATATGACATTAAGTACACAGCAGTAGCTTTGAAATATTTTTGTAAAAAAGATAAACCTAAATTGAATTATATTTTTGGCTTTCATTTCCAGTTCTCAGAAAATACACTGGATACAGGTCTATATTCAGTAAGACCATGGGAGCATTCGGACAAGCTCAGAATGTAGGACATTCTGCCCATCAATTGTTTTGGTTGTTTTACTTAGTTGACTGGGGGTAAGGGAGTGGGATATTGGGCTGTATATATAAGGGACCCTTTGGATTCTGGGGTTGAGGGGAAAGACATCAGTGAAAAACTGGTAAAATTCAAATGAAGTGTATAGTTTGTACCAATACTAACTTCTTCCCTTGGATCATTAAACTATGGTTATGTAAGAGGGTAACATTAGAGGAAGGTGAGTGAAGGCTATTCTGCAACTTTCTGTAATATTTTGCAATATTTCAATAACTAAAATTATTTCAAATTTGAAAGTGAAAAAAAAAAGAGAGAGACACAATAAATGCAAAGTGCACAGTGTATTTGGCTCCTGATTTGAACATATCACCTGCAAAGGGACATTTTTAAAGACAATCTGGGAAATTCAAATATGAATTCAGTATTAGATATACTTAATTTTTTAGGTATGATAATGGTATTATGAATGTAGAGGAACAAATTATTTTGGGGAAAAAAAAACAAATATAAGGGACTGCCCTGATGGTCCAGTGGTTAAGACTCCACGCTTCCACTGCAGGGTGCACGGGTTTGATTCCTAGTCAGGGAAGTTCCACATGCCACATGGTGTGCCCAAAAAACAAATAAATAAATAAAATAAATATAATAATAATAATATAAAGGGAAATTCCATGGTGGCTCTGTGGTTAAGAATCCGCCTGCCAATGCAGAGGACATGGGTTCGATCCCTGGTCCAGGAAGATCCCACATGCCACAGAGTAACTAAGCCCATGTGCCACAACTACTTAAACCTGAGCACTCTAGGGCCTGCGTGCTGCAATTACTGAAGCCTGTGCACCTAGAGCCTGTGCTCCGCGACAAGAGAAGCCACCGCAATGAGAAGCCCTCGCACCGCAACGAAGAGTAGCCCCCGCTCGCCACAACTAGAGAAAGCCTGCGCTCAGTAAAGGAGACCCAACGCAGCTAAAAATAAATTAAAAGACAAACAAACAAACAAAACTACAGAAGTATTTAGAGATAAATGTTATGTCAAGGATTTGACTTTAAAATTCTATAGGAAGGAAAATTAGCACTGATTATGTTTCACTGATATTGGTTGAATCTGGGGATGGGTATATGGGAGTTCATTATAACATCCTTTCCACAACTGTGCTTGTTTTTAAAAACTTTATATTCTTTAACTTTTGCTTGGTCATACAACCAGAACAGATTTCTGGGCTCATTCTCAGCCCCGTTCCGCATTGTTCCCTGGCTATATGTTGTTGAGTGCCCCAACTGCTTCATGATCAGTGAGGGCTGCCTGGCAGTCTCTGTGCCCACTATGAGGACTGCAGGAGAATCTCACAAGGTAATTAAAAAAAAGCTTTTGCAACTAAAATGCAAGTGCTATGGGATTTTTATTATATTAACACACTACTGACAAACAAAATGTCAGGTGCATCCATCATGTCGGTTGAGCTGACACAACAAAATACCTCATACTGGGTGACTTAAACAACAGAAATTTATTTTCTCAAAATTCTGGAGACTGGTAGTCCTAGATCAAGGCACCAGACAATTCAGTTCCTGGGGAGAGATCTCTTCCTGGCTTGCATACAGCTACCTTCTCAATGAGGGCTCTTGTGTCCTTTCCTCTGAGTGTATGGTGGCGGGGGAGGGGGTCTTGGGGAGAGAGAGAGAGAGAGATGGGGGGAGGGAGGGAGAAAGGTGTCTCTCTTCCTCTTCTTATGAAGCCAACAGTCCTACTGGATTAGGGTCCATCCCTCATGACTTCATTTAACCTTAATTACCTCTTAAAGGTCCTATCTCCAAATATAGCCACCTTGGGGTCTAGGGCTTCAACAAATGAATTTAGGGGCCACAATTCAGTCCACAGCACATGTCAGTGGAATATTTGTTCTAACTCTCCCTCCACCACCAAGGGTGAGGGGAAGAATGTCTCTGAATGACCAAGCATGGCTCAGTATTTTAATATACGAACATGGAGGAAGAGACAATTACATAAAAATGATTATTTCAGTATCTGACATATTAAATAATAGAACTACTCAGTTGATGAATAAATATGATTTTGGTTGACCGAGTTTTACCTTTCATAAGTTTTCTTGTTGCCCATGTTCTGAATCCCAATTGGATAAATGTAACACTTATTTGAGATGTGGTCTGTATATAAAGTATAGAAACAACCAGACAATAAAACAAAGGTTAAAATAAGACAATAGCATGAAATTAAAGGGGAAAGATTTAGCAATTAAGAAGCACTTCTAACAATGAAATCTATTAGAGCAGGGTAAGTTCTCCTGGGGGGAGTATAGAAGGCTTATGGGCCAAGTCATTTCAAATAGACTAGACAAAATAATCAAAAACGGCATTAAGAGAACAGTCCCTCAAGAGAAAGATAGGGGTGGGAGGTTGATTAGTTAATGTAATAGAGCTATCACATCTTTAAATGTCCATGATTCTAAAATTCTATATGACTTTTAGACAGTTTGATCACCCAGTAGAGACTTTAATTTCATTTTTTATGGCATATTTAATAGGTGAACGGCAGTGATCATGCAAGCTTGGCCTGGCTTGCTCTCTAGGGCTTGGACTTCTGGCACTGCAATAACTACAGCTCTTACATAAACCTCAATGAAACCAACAATTACTAAGTAATCCCTGTGCAGAATTTCCATCAGACATCTAAGGCTCATATCAGCACTGTTAATGTAGAATTATTGAAATTTAAATCAGAAGTGTTTATCCAACACTGTGATGAGATAAAGTGACTTGAGACTACTTATCATGATTAAGGCTGCAGATTGCAGGTTATTATTAGGATGAAAAAGGAATATGAAATAAATGGGAAGAAAAACAAACGTGGGCTCTTATTATCTGGGGGAAGAAAAAGATTGTATCTTGAATGCAATTAATGCACTAAAATGATTGTGGCATCCTCTTGTTTTCTCACATTAGTCACTTCTGTAACTGAGGACCTGCATGGATATGACATAATGCCTCAGGGCCAAATGACTTGCCAGGAGAACAAAAACAAAGTCCTGAGCTGTTTAAAACCTCTCACAAGTCTTTGTCTTTTAGATATGAAACTTTTATTAGTGACGAAAGTAAAAGTCAATGAGAAATTGCAATAAGGATAAAGGACTAACTCACTTTAAACCCATATTTCAGAATATATCTATAGAATAATTATCCACACTTATATGAAAACGTCATCCCATGGAAATTTGTTTTTCCAAGACTTCCATAAATTGAAAGTTTAATGGTAAGTTATTTACTATAACATTTGCTGATGTATTCATAATTTTCTATTACTTTATAACCCAAAGTTATAAAGAATACTGCTGATGGTCAATCAATACATACCTATTTACATTTATTAACTAGCACACATATAACTTATTACAGTCAATTTTTAGTTCTTTTATATTCTCAACAGTTCACATATCTTTAATAATATTTGTGGATGTGCTATTTTTCCCCAACTCGAATATGATTTCCTTTGGCTTAGGAATCTCATTTATCCAAACACCACCTTGTGTGATTAGATAGATAGATAGGTAGACAGACAGATGGATATAGAGGCATAGATATAGGTATATGTAAGTATGTATCTATAGTTGTATCTATATCTACATATAGATAGCAGGCTTCAAAATGTAACACACATGAAAATTTAAAAACGAGTCAAAGCCAAAAACAACTACGATTTTTTTTTCTTTTGAGCCAGTGATAATCATACTGTAGTGTGAAAATTTTCTTAAATGTACAACTTTTTAAAACCTTTGATTAAGTCCCACAATCAAGAGTCCCTTTTGCATAGCATTATGTACAGCAATTTTTTCTCATTTACTGTAGCTTTTATATCTTTTTGTTTGATTATGTTAACTAATTTACTCCCTTACATTAAAAATATTCTGAATTTCTCCTAAAGGATTCCTTAATTATTTCAATTATAAACA
Source organism: Lipotes vexillifer (assembly GCF_000442215.2). NCBI lineage: Eukaryota > Metazoa > Chordata > Mammalia > Artiodactyla > Lipotidae > Lipotes > Lipotes vexillifer. The sequence continues at coordinate 108,774 of NW_006793946.1, forward strand.
ACTTCGAGAATCTACTATGTGCCAGGCAAAGGAACACCCTCATGAAATACATATTCTAATGGGAAGAGAGACAAAAGATAAATAATTGAATAACATCATGCTAGGCAATGATAAGCTCTTTGAAGAACAATAAAGCAGTGTGATAGAGCACGCATCCATATGTCGGGTGTCAAGAAACACCTTCCCTGATGGACAGATGTATAAATAAAGTGAGCAAAGGGAACCAGGAAAATATCTGGCAGAACAGGGGTTCAACAAAAGGACAGCAAATGCAAAGGCGCTGGGTGGGTATAAAGTTGGCAAGTATAAACAGTAAGGGGTCCTGTATGACTGAAGGGCACAGTGTGAGGCTATGAATGTTAAGAGTGAAGTCAGGGAGTCTGCTCATGTGGACCTTGTAGAATGAAGGGAGGAGACCAGGATATGAGGAAGACAGGAAGGGGATCTGTCCCCAGTCAAACCACATGACTGCTTCAAATATGCCTACGTGTAAGTACACATAAGGTCAAAACTGGGTTGACTTATACATTTTCCACCTATTCAGCATTGACTCTTTCTGGTGAACAAGGGCATGTATAATAAACCTATAAATCAATTACAAAGAAGGACACTGTTGAAAGCTGACTCTACAATCAATATTAATGTCTAATGCAGTTTTAGAAAGCAAAAACAGGAGGTAAAGAACTGAATAAAATGCAAGAGAACCTATTTGCTATTCAATTATTAATACAGATCGTTGGAACAGAATTAGCTGTTGATATTTTTAAAATTCCTGAGTACTCTCTATAGCAGAATTAATAACCATATATGTTTACCTTTTTAGGACTAAGTTTAATTCAAAACATATATTGAAGAAGCTAAGAAGAACTTTTCCTTAAGGAGAAAAAAAGGATACAGAAAACTAATTATATTGAAATATAGCTTTAAAGGAAATGTTTATATTGAATACAAGTCAAACAAATTAGGCAAATCTACCCTCCTATCTGCCTAACTCCTGGGGGCCACAGCAGCTATTCCTGCACTTTCAACAAGGCCGTAAATACACCAGCCTTGCTTCTGTGGAAGTCATGGTGCCTACTTCAACTGTCTTACCTATTTATGGCTGTGATCTTTTCCAGAATTGCTTTCTGGCTCTAAAAGTATTTTGTTAAATTGCCAGCTTACAATAAATCCTTTTGTTCCCACTGTATTCCTAGGATTTACAAAGATCTTAAAGTGGTTCTGGGTGGTCATCTTTCACAATAATGCACCTAACATCACTGATTGTATATTTTCACCCAAAGGCCCTGGAAGGCATTTCTACTGTGATAATTATAAAAGAAAAAGACCGAAAAGTGAACAAAAATAATTTTATCAGCTTACTATATTGATTTCCTCCTTTAAAATACTTTATTTTTATATTCTACAAATCACCATGACTTATACTATTATTACCCCTGTACATTATATTAAGCATGATATATTCGAAAGCTTTGTAATTCATAAAATGACATTTGTCCCCTAGGAATGGAGCTATGTCATCTATGTCAAAAGTCACACAATTAAGTAAAAACCAAGAGAAATCACTCAATTTGGTTAAAAAAGAAAAGCTACTCTTCAAAAAATGTGTGCATCAGGTAATAATCTCGGCAGATGTTTTGAGGAAGTAATGACAGGATAGAAGAGAATGTGTGAAGACTGGAATCGGTGACACCATTTAGTTAAAGAGAAATGTAGTAACTGCACAGTGAGTGGCAACTGTGTAGACAGCACAACCAGTTGATCAGTATACACATTTTTAAAGCTACAAGTTGTGACTATTTATCTGGGGCATGTAAACCCAATTTTGAAACACACTATTATAAGGATAATGTATTTATCTCTGACACAGTCTGGGTATAATGCGTAGTTCTTTATATGTGAGGAAGATGCCAGTTGACACCATCAGAGTCTGTAACTCAAAATCTCCTCCACTCTTAACATTTTGTCCTTAGGGCAAAAAGGTTGCATTTATAAGATCAATCACAAGAGTTATGCATTTCAGTTTCTATAGTGAAATTTGTTTCAACTTACTGGATGATGTCAACATCTAATACATGTTATTTCATATTTTGCTGAGAAAATTATAAAACTGACCCCAAATAATAACAAATGTATCTTGAACAGTGGCATATTACCATATCTATCTAAAGTTATGCTTTATGAGAATTCACCAAAGTAAGCAAACACATGTAAGAAAAAGGGGAAAAAATGACTTAAATTCAGATCCTAATAGAAGTAAATTCTGCCAAATAGAATGTGGAAAGAATCAGACAATGGAAAGGTGACTCTGATTTGTGATTCCAGAAACAAGTGGAGCCACTCTTAGAGGACCATGAATATCATGCTCTCCAAGAAGAAACTCCATGGGCAGTGGGTTCCTGTCAGCTACTCTTCAAGTAAGGCTTGTGGTTTGCACTTGGAAAAGACCACTGTGCCAGGCAGAGAGAAACTGGGGCATGGCTGAAAGCTGGTTACTAATGAGGGCACATAGGCTAGTGAAAAAACAAAACAAAAAACATAGGACAGCAGCCCCTGCTGATGACTAAGTATACGAAAGAAACTCTAGCCATCTGAAACAATGCTTAGGGGTGTGAAATCCAGCTACTTACTCTCTGTGTAACCTGGGTTAATAAGTTAACTTCAATTCCTTACTAACGTCAATTCCTGCATCTGAAAAACAGGAATGTCAGTAATGATACTTAGCTTGTGGATACTGCCTGGATTAATGGAGACACTGAGTGAAAAGCAGTAACATATATGAGATACACAGGAAGTGCTCAATAAATGTTAGTTTTGATCATTATTATTGATAATGTCCATAATATGTGTAATGAAGCTTTTATTGCCCCTTTTCCAGCTTCATTCACTGACTATGTCATATGTTAGGCAATCTGACATATGACATATCAAAATAAAGTGTAGACAAGCTAATGTCTCTTCACCTGGGTTTGGGGGAATCAGATTAATCAAAACAAACTTTTGTAGAGCCCACATCAACTCCCAGAATTTTACTGTGCCTATAAGAATTAGAAAAGAGAAAGATCTGTCAATGTTTAAAAAGATTCTTTAGTCTGAAAAAAGGGGGTTACCCTGGAGACTCAGAATCACTGTCTTACCATGAAACCAATATCCTACAAGAAATATGCAACAACTTTAGAAAGTTTCTAATTTGCCTTAACAGACTCAAAATATTCTGCAGCTTTTACAACAGAATGGTCATAATACACTAGGAAAGCTTGGATCAAGATTTTTTTAAGATTTCTTTAAAATTAAAAAAAATACATATGCATATATATAAATACATATATATGTATATATATATTAATTTTTGTCCTTATGCTTCTTTTTCAACTAACAAATAGGATACTTTCATTATCCTCCACACTGTGACAAGGCAGTCTGTCAAAATTTCCTTGATTATATAAGTGCCTGTTTGGTTCTACTGAGCTTTTGATTACAACTGCATTCGTTTTAGAGATCAATTTAAGTAAAGTTTTACTTAAATTCTAATACTGATTCTTCTCATTGAGGGTGATGACATTCAAATTTTCTTTTGTATAATAATCAGTCTAAGGAATAAATAAATGCTACTCAATTATTTTTGTAATGCTCTTAGAATAGGTCCTAAAATTTCTTTTCAAGTTGATTCAAGGTATTTTGTATTTTTCGTAAAGTAAATCGTTTTCCTCTTACAGAATTTTCTATCTAGTTGTCACCAGCAGGAAGTGCTGCTAAGTGAGACTTTTTCCTTTGCCCATCAATTGACGCCTAGGGAACAATCTAAAACCCAAGGAGGTTTTTAGTATTTTTTTTAAATTTTTATTTTAAAGAGAACTTCAAGCAACAGGGACCAAACCCTTCATCCAGGCTTATTAAGTGTGGCAGAATTGGATGAAATACCACCAGTTTCTGTTGCACACCTGCAATTCTCCTTCTCCTATCCTTTTTCACTGACAGCTCAAAGCACACTGAAAATTGCTTCTTTCCTAGACATTTCTGAAAACTGAAGGCTTGCTGGAGCAACCCATGGTGATGGGACAAGAAGGGACAAAATGTGTGTGTGTGGGGGTGTCATGGCTAGCTGATAGGGGCCAAAGGGAGACCAAGCTGCTGCTCTCCAAGGAAGTGATGCTGGGGCTTGAAACAATGTTGAAAACTATTCCCAAACACTCCTATCTTTCCTGAGGAACTACTGCATTAGCAGAGGCTCCCAAAGCATAAATGCATAAGGAGCCACTTTAGAGGCATCACTCTCTCATCCTTATCACATTTCATACAAGCTGTCTTTTTTTTTTCAGATTCATTTGATATTTTCTTCTTTTAATTTAATATATATTTTAATAGAAGTTTAGTTGATCTACAATGTTCTATTAGGGACCTAATTAAATTTAAAAACTTTTGCACAGTAAAGGAAACTGTAAACAAAACAAAAAGGCAACCTACAGAACGGGAGAAAATATTTGCAAACAATGCGACTGACAAGGGATTAATCTCCAAAATATATGTACAAATATATACAAATAGCTCATACAGCTCAATATCAAACAAATAAAAAAAAAAAAGAAAAAAGAAAAATGTCAGCCCAATCAAAAAACTGGGCAGAAGATCTAAATAGACATTTCTCCAAAGAAGACATACAGTTGGCCAAAAGGCACATGAAAAGATGCTCAACATTGCTAATTATAAGAGAAATTCAAATCAAAACTACAATGAGGTATCACCTCACACAGGTCAGAATGTCCACCATCAAAAAGTCCACAACCTATCATTTAACACCTGCCATGTCTCCTATCTTTCTTTTGACCATGCATTCCATATTTAGATGTCCCCAAAAGACTCTTAATGGCCTTTCCCCACTCAGGTCCCTCACCTGAATCCAGGTGTCAATCAGAGTATACCTGGGTTTAAGTGAGTCTTTTACACTGTGCTTAGAGTACTGCTTGGAACATAGTAAATATACAGTTAAATTAATAAATACATAAAGGTTGAAAGAAAGTTATCCAGGCTTTATTCCACACAGGAAAAAACCTAGCCATCCTATTTCTGCTCTGGACAAGAGAATGCAAGAGACATCATAATAATAAGCTCTAAAATAAGCTTTAACTTGGAATAGCAGAAGGACCACACATGACGACTGGCAAATAAAATGCCTTTATTCTGATAAAATTTTATAAGAGAGTGAATACCAGAGCACTTGCCAGGAAAGTAAGTTTTATGTATTTATCTATTATAGTTTCTTTTTACAGATCTAATTAATAGCTTACTCACAACTGAGCTCAAATTAATATTTAAATTACATTTCCATCTAGTTAATTTTGGTTTGATTTTTATTTTTTTCTTCACATGAACTTTATATTTTTGAACATTTTTCAAATAGTAAACCAACTGTTACAGTACCATTTAATGATTTTTTAAAAATAAATATTGATTTGAAATGCTGTTTAAGATATGCTGAATCTATTTCTGGGTCTTCTGCTCTGATTAACTTTACTTTCTGTTCCTATGATAGTATTATTTTAAGAACATAATCTCTTAATTTCACAAATTGCTTTAATAATTAGCCCTTAATTTAGCCTATCCAGTAGGACATGTTTTTAAATGTGCCCTTGTCTTGCCAGTTTTTCTTACTCTTTAACCTTAATGTAGAGAACAAGTCTTCATCACCTTTAACCATATTTAGTGCCCTGCACATATATATGTGGTATGGAACTAAATTTTGGAAAAATATAAGTAAATAATATAAAAATGTAAGTTAAATAAATATGCATATATATAATACACATTTTTTCAATGATGTGAAATTTCATATTCATTATGTGAAATAGGTAATGTTATTTCTTTATGAAGATTCATACAAAGGTATAAAAACGTGTATAAACTAGGTATGTAATACTAGTTCTTTGAATATCAGGTAAAGATAAAATATTTTATTCTAGTAAGTATGTTTATTATTGATCTATATTAGCACACAGTCAAGAAGGCTATGGGTTTCAGTTTAAAGTTATTTTTTTAAAAAGACAGTGGGGGACGTTCAAGATGGCGGAGGAGTAAGACATGGAGATCACCTTCCTCCCCACAAATACATCAGAAGTACATCTACACATGGAACAACCCCTACAGAACACCTACTGAACGCTGGCAGAAGACCTTAGACTTCCCAAAAGGCAAGAATCTCCCCCACGTACCTGGGTAGGGCAAAAGAAAAAAGAAAAAACAGAGACAAAAGAATAGGGACGGGACCTGCACCTCTGGAGGGAGCTGTGAAGGAGGAAAAGTTTCCACACACTAGGAAGCCCCTTCACTGGTGGACACGGTGGGGGGTTGGGGGGGGAGGCTTCAGAGCCACAGAGGAGAGCACAACAACAGGGGTGCAGAGGGCAAAGCGGAGAGATTCCTGCACAGAGGATCGGTGCCGACCAGCACTCACCAGCCCGAGAGGCTTCTCTGCTCACCCGCCGGGGCAGGTGGGGGCTGGGAGCTGAGGCTCGGGCTTTGGAGGTCAGACCCCAGGGAGAGGACTGGGGTTGGCTGCGTGAACACAGCCTGAAGGGGGCTGGTGCGTCAGAGCTAGCCGGGAGGGAGTCCGGGAAAAGTCTGGAGCTGCCGAAGAGGCAAGAGACCATTGTTTCGCGAGGAGAGAGGATTCAGAGCACCACCTAAACGAGCTCCAGAGACACGCACGAGCCGCGGCTATCAGTGTGGGAGACCAGAGAGGGGCATGAAACACTAAGACTGCTGCTGCAGCCACCAAGAGGCCTGTGTGCAAGTACAGGTCACTATCCACACCTCTTCACCCAGAGGTCTGTGCAGCCCACCACCGCCAGTGTCCCGTGATCCAGGGACAACTTCCCTGCGAGAACACACGGCACACCTCAAGCTGTTGCTACGTCACGCCAGCCTCTGCCTCCGCCAGCTCGCCCAGCATTCCGTACCCATCACTTCCCCCCACCTGAGTGTACCAGAGCCCCCTAATCAGCTGCTTCTTTAAACCCCTCCTGTCTGAGGCAACAACAGACGCCAGAGGGCAACCTACATGTAGAGGCAGGGCTGACACCAAAGCAGAACCCCAGGAGCTGTGCAAACAAAAAAAGAAAGGGATATTTCTCCCAGCAGCCTCAGGAGCAGCAGATTAAATCTCCACAAACAACTTGATGTACCCTGCATCTGTGGAATACCTGAATATACAACAAATCATCCCAAAAATGAGGTGTGCACTTTGGGAGCAACTGTAGAATTGGGGTTTGCTTCCTGTATCTAATTTGTTTCTGGTATTATGTTTATCATAGTTTAGTATTTAGAGCTTATTGTCATTGGTTGATTTGTTTGATTTGGTTGCTCTCTTCCTTTATTTTTAATATATATATATATTTTTTTTTTCCTTTTTCTCTTTTTGTGAGTGTGTATGTGTATGCTTCTTTGTGTGATTTTGTCTGTATAGGTTTGCTTTTACCACTTGTCCTAGGCTTCTGTCTGTCCATTTTTATTTTATTTTATTTTATTTATTTTCTTAGTATAGTTTTTAGCACTTGATATTATTGCTGGATTTGTTTATTGGTTTCCTTGCCCTCTTATTTCCTTTCTTTTTTTATTACTTTTTATAATTTTAAAAAATTTTTTATTTAAAAACTTTTTATTTTATTTTTTTCTTTCTTTCTCTTTCTCCCTTTTCTTCTGAGCCATGTGGCTGACAGGGTCTTGGTGCTCCGGCCAGGTGTGAGGCCTGAGCCTCTGAGGTGGGAGAGCTGAGTTCAGGACACTGAACCACCAGAGAACTCCCGGCCCCACATAATATCAATCAGTGAGAGTTCTCCCAGAGATCTCTGTCTCAACGCTAAGACCCAGGTACATTCAATGACCAGTGGGCTCTAGTGCTGGACAACCCATGCCAAACAACTAGCAAGACAGGAACACAACCACACCAATTAGCAGAGGGGCTGCCGAAAATCATAATAAGTTCACAGACACTGCAAAAAACACCGCCAGACATGGTCCTGCAACCAAAAAGACAAGATCCAGCCTCATTCACCAGAACACAGGCACCAGTCCCCTCCACCAGGAAGCCTATGCAACCCACTGAACCAACCTTACCCACTGGGGACAGACACCAAAAACAATGGGAATACGAACTTGCAGCCTGTGAAAAGGAAATTCCAAACACAGTAAGTTAAGCAAAATGAGAAGACAGAGAAATATGCTGCAAATGAAGGAGCAAGGTAAAAACCCACCAGACCAAACAAATGAAGAGGAAATAGGCAGTCTACCTGAAAAAGAATTCAGAGTAACGATAGAAGAGATGATCCAAAATCTTGGAAATAGAATGGGGAAAATACAAGAAACGTTTAATAAGGACCTGGAAAAAGTAGAGAGCAAACAAACAATGATGAACAACAAAATAAATGAAATGTAAATTTCTCAAGAAGGAATCAATAGCAGAATAACGGAGGCAGAAGAACAGATAAGTGACCTGGAAGATAAAATAGTGGAAATAACTACTGCAGAGCAGAATAAAGAAAAAAGAATGAAAAGACTTGAGGACAGTCTCAGAGAGCTCTGGGAAAACATTGAACGCACCAACATTTGAATTACACGGGTCCCAGAAGAAGAGAAAAAGAAAGGGTCTGAGAAAATATTTGAAGAGATTATAGTTGAAAACTTCCCTATTATGGGAAAGGAAATAGTTAAGTCCAGGAAGCGCAGAGAGTCCAATACAGAATAAATCCAAGGAGAAACATGCCAAGACATATATTAACCAAACTATCAAAAATTAAATACAAAGAAAAAATATTAAAAGCAACAAGGGAAAAGCAACAAATAACACACAGGGAATCCCCATAAGGATAAGAGCTGATCTTTCAGCAGAAACTCTGCAAGCCAGAAGGGAGTGGCAGGACATATTTAAAGTGATGAAAGGGAAAAAACCTGCAACCAAGATTACTCTACCCAGCAAGGATCTCATTCAGATCTGACGGAGAAATTAAAACCTTTACAGACAAGCAAAAGCTAAGAGAATTCAGAACCACCAAACCAGCTTTACAACCAATACTAAAGGAACTTCTCTAGGTAGGAAACATAAGAGAAGGAAAAGACCTACAATGACAAACCCAAAACAATTAAGAAAATGATAATAGGAACATACATATCAATAATTACCTTAAACATAAATGGATTAAATGCTCCAAACAAAAGACATAGACTGGCTGAATGGATACAAAGACAAGATCCATATATATGATGTCTACAAAAGACCCACTTCAGACTTAGGGACACATACAGACTGAAAGTGAGGGGATGGAAAAAGATATTCCATGCAAATGGAAATCAAAAGAAAGCTGGAGTAGCAATTCTCATATCAGACAAAATAGACTTTAAAATACACTATTACAACAGACAAAGAAGGACACTACATAATGATCAAGGGATCAATTCAAGAAGAAGATATAATAACTGTAAATATTTATGCACCCAACATAGGAGCACCTCAATACATAAGGCAAATGCTAACAGCCATAAAAGGGGAAATTGACAGTAACACAATAATAGTAGGAGACTTTAACACCCCACAGTCACCAATGGCTATATCATCCAAAATGAAAATAAATAAGGAAACATGAGCTTTAAATGACACATTAAACAAGATGAACTTAATTGATTTTTATAGGACATTCCATCCAAAAACAATAGAATACACATTTTTCTCAAGTGCTCATGGAACATTCTCCAGGATAGAACATATCTTCAGTCATGAAACAAGCCTTGGTAAATTTAAGAAAATTGAAATCATATCAAGTGTCTTTTCCAGCTACAACATTATGTGACTAGATATCAATTTCAGGAGGAAAAAAATCTGTAAAAAACACAAACACATGGAGGCTAAACAATATGTTACTAAATAATCAAGAGATGACTGAAGAAATCAAAAGGAAAATCAGGGGCCTCCCTGGTGGTGCAGTGGTTGAGAGTCCGCCTGCCGATGCAAGGGATACGGGTTCGTGCCCCGGTCCGGGAGGATCCCACATGCTGCGGAGCGGCTGGGTCGGTGAGCCATGGCCGCTGAGCTTGCGCGTCCGGCAACGGGAAAGGCCACGACAGTGAGAGGCCCACATATCGCAAAAAAAAAAAAAAAAGGAAAATCAAAAAACACCTAGATCAAATGGCAATGAAAACACGACAACCCAAAACCTATGGGATGCAGCAAAAGCCAGTCTAAGAGGGAAGTTAGAGCAATACAATCCTACCTCAAGAAACAAGAAACACCTCAAATAAGCAACCTAATCTCACACCTAAAACAGAAGGAAAAAAAAAAAACCCAAGTTAACAGAAGGAAAGAAGTCATAGAGATCAGATCAGGAATAAATGACAAAGACATGAAGAAAATGATAGCAAAGATCAATAATATTAAAAGTTGGTTGTTTGAGAAGGTAAACAAAATTGATAAACCATATTCCAGACTCATCATGAAAAAAAGGGAGAAGACTCAAATCAATAGAATTAAAAATGAAAAAGGAGAAGTAACAACTGGCACTGCAGAAATACAAAGGATCATGAGAGATTACTACAAGCAACTATATGACAATAACATGGACAACCTGGAAGAAATGGAGAAATTCTTAGAAAAGAATAACCTTCCAAGACTGAACCAGGAAGAAATAGAAAATTTGAACAGACCAATAACAAGCACTGAAATTGAAACTGTGATTAAAAATCTTCCAACAAACAAAAGCCTAGGCAGATGGTTTCACAGGCAAATTCTCTCAAACATTTAGAGAAGAGCTAATACCCATCCTTCTCAAACTCTTCCAAAATATAGCAGAGGGAGGAACACTCCCAAACTCAATCTATGAGACCACCATCACCTTGATACCAAAACCAGACAGACATGTCACCAAAAAAGAAAACAACAGGCCAATGTCACTGATGAACATAGATGCAAACATCCTCAACAAAATACTAGCAAACAGAATCCAACGGCACATTAAAAGGAGCATACACCATGATCAAGTGGGGTTTATCCCAGGAATGTAAGGATTCTACAGTCTATCCAAATTCATCAATGTGATACACCATATCAACAAATTGAAGGAGAAAAACCATATGATCATCTCAATCGATGCAGAAAAAGCTTTTGACAAAATTCAACACCCATTTATGATAAAAACTATCCAGAAAGTAGGCATAGCGGGAACCTACCTCAACATAATAAAGGCCATATATGACAAACCCACAGCCAACAACGCTCTCAATGGTGAAAAACTGAAACCGTTTCCACTAATATCAAAAACAAGACATGGTTGCCAACTCTCACCACTATTATTCAACATAGTTTTGGAAGTTTTAGCTACAGCAATCAGAGAAGAAAAAGAAATTAAAGGAATCCAAATTTGAAAAGAAGAAGTAAAACTGTCAGTGTTTGTAGATGACATGATACTATACATAGAGAATCCTAAAGATGCTACCAGAAAACTACTAGGACTAATCAACGAATTTGATAAAGTAGCAGGATACAAAATTAATGCACAGAAATCTCTTGCATTCCTATACACTAATTATGAAAAATCTGTAATAGAAATTAAGGAAGCACTCCCATTTACCATTGCAACAAAAATAGTAAAATACCTAGGAATAAACCTACCTAAGGAGACAAAAGAACTGTAGGCAGAAAACTATAAGACACTGATGAAAGAAATTAAAGATGACACAAACAGATGGAGAGATATACCATGTTCTTGGATTGGAAGAATCAACATTGTGAAAATGCCTATACTACCCAATGCAATCTACAGGTTCAACTCAATCCCTATCAAACTACCAATAACATTTTTCACAGAACTAGAACAAAAAATTTCACAATTTGTATGGAAACACAAAAGACCCCAAATAGCCAAAGCCATCATGAGAAAGAAAAACAGAGCTGGCGGAATCAGGCTCCCTGATTTGAGACTATACTAAAGCTACAGTAATGAAGACAGTATGGTACTGGCAAAAAAACAGAAATGTAGATCAATGGAACAGGATAAGAAGCCCACAGATAAACCTACACACATCTGGTCACCTTATCTTTGATAAAGGAGGCAAGAATATACAATGGAGAAAAGAGAGCCTCTTCAATAAGTGGTGCTGGGAAAACTGGACAGCTACTGTAGAAGAATGAAATTTGAACACTCCCTAACACCATGCAAATAAATAAACTCAAAATGGATTAAAGACCTAAGTGTAAGGCCAGGCACTATATTACTCTTAGAGGAAAACATAGGCAGAACACTCTATGACATAAATCACAACAAGATCCTTTTTGACCCACCTCCTGGAGAAATGGAAATAAAAACAAAAATAAACAAATGGGACCTAATGAAACTTAAAAGTTTTGTACAGCAAAAGAAACCATAAACAAGACGAAAAGCCAACCCTCAGAATGGGAGAAAATATTCACAAACGAAGCAACTGACAAAGGATTATCTCCAAAATATACAAGCAGCTCATGCAGCTCGATATCAAAAGAAAAAACAACCCAATCCAAAAATGGGCAGAAGATCTAAATAGACATTTCCCCAAAGAAGATATACAGATTGCCAAGAAACACATGAAAGGATGCTCAACATCACTAATATTAGGGAAATGCAAATCAAAACTGCAATGAGGTATCACTTCACACAGGTCAGAATGGCCATCATCAAAACATCTACAAACAGTAAATGCTGGAGAGGGTGTGGAGAAAAGGGAAGCTTCTTGCACTGTTGGTGGGAATATAAATTGATACAGCCACTATGGAGAACAGTATGGAGGTTCCTTAAAAACTAAAAATAGAACTACCATATGACCCAGCAATTCCACTACTGAACATATACCTTGAGAAAACCATAATTCAAAAAGAGTCAGGTACCACAGTGTTCATTGCAGTTCTATTTACAGTAGCCAGAACATGGAAGCAACCTAAGTGTCCATCAACAGATGAATGGATAAAGAAGATGTGGCACATATATACAATGGAATATTACTCAGCCATAAAAAGAAACGAAATTGAGTTATTTGTAGTGAGGTGGATGGACCTAGAGTCTGTCATACAGAGTGAAGTAAGTCAAAAAGAGAAAAACAAATACTGTATGAAAAAAAAAAAGGTTCTGAAGAACCTGGTGGCAGGACAGGAATAAAGACACAGAGGTAGCGAGTGGACTTGAGGACACAGGGAGGGGGAAGGGTAAGCTGGGACAAAGTGAGAGCGTGGCATTGACATATATACACTACGAAATGAAAAATAGATAGCTAGTGGGAAGCAGCCGCATAGCATAGGGAGATCAGCTCGGTGCTCTGTGACCACCTAGAGGGCTGGGATAGGGAGGGTGGGAGGGAGACGCAGGAGGGAGGATATATGGGGATGTATGTATACATATAGCTGATTCACTTTGTTATACAGCAGAAATTAACACAGTATTGTAAAGCAGTTATACTTCAATAAAGATTTAAAAGAAAAAAAAGAGACACCATTGACCTCTCTGCTTCTGATAGAAAAGTGGTGAATAAAAGAAAAACCCCAAGCCAAAGCTTTCTATGGTAGATGTTGCTAAAACAAAAACCTGACTACTCTGTCGATCCAGTGTTACTTATTCTCAGCCTTGTATGCATGTTTCTGGTAATTGCTTTTGTAGACAATTCACTTTGCCTCTCAATTTGGCAATTAACCTGATTATCTTATGTAATTAGCTTACTGTGTAGTCTAGCGCTGTTTAGGTGATATCATTCCCTCCTTTTCCCAGTTTTCTGCCCATTGAAATGAAGTTCTCATCGATCTGAGATATTGGGGAAATCCCTCTCACCCGGTCTTACTTATCTGACCGGGAAGATCAGTAGAAAGAACCGGGTGACTTATCAGGAGTTGAAGGTTTTCGTCCTGCTGCCCTTCCTCTGCTATGTGGTAAGATGCCCACTCTGGGCAGGGTTGCCTGCAGTGCCTAGAGCTGGTGAAATAAGCTGATGGGGGAGCATGAAGCAACTACTATTCCAATCTGCTTACCTAACCCCAGCTACATCACTGTGACCTATGAAACTAAACTGTGTCATGTGTTTAGCTTTCCAGACAACTTATCTACCTACTTCTGACAATGATACAACATTTGCCACAAAAACTGCCCAGCATTAAGCCAGCAGTCCAGGTATTTGGTGAACATTACACGCTTCTCCTCATCCTGAAATGCTAGTGTCATTAAGAAGTGGCATGGATTTTGAAAAACTACTCTGAAAAAGATTTTTTTTTTTTTTTTTTTGTGGTATGTGGGCCTCTCACTGTTGTGGCCTCTCCCGTTGTGGAGCACAGGCTCCGGACGCACAGGCTCAGCGGCCATGGCTCACGGGCCCAGCCGCTCCGCGGCATGTGGGATCTTCCCGGACCGGGGCACGAACCCGTGTCCCCTGCATCGGCAGGCGGACTCTCAACCACTGTGCCACCACGGAAGCCCCTGAAAAAGAATTTTGATTACACCTCCCTCACCTTCTTCTGATCCACACACCTTAGTAAAGGCAGTTTACTAAATATGGCAGTTTTCCCAAATAGTTCATCTTTTCTTGGTCATCTCTTGGGTAATGATCAGGAGCACAGGGTTGAGGAGTTATGTAGACCTCTTTTTGAAACTTTCAGATCCCATCGTACCATTCCTGCCCACAGTGCTTCTTTTTCTCCTCTAATAATAGCCTCAGGCCAGCTTGGCAGGTAATTTCTGAGTGGCAGCCTGGCCAAAATGTGCCCTGTGGAATTCAAACTTAATTCTGGTTAGGCCACCTGAATTCTATTGTTGGGCTGCTATGGTCCTCAGGTCATAAAGATAATAATCACTAGGTTGAATACACTGATGTCTGAGTCCATGACAGAGACCCATGTGAGGAAAGGGAGGTGGGGTTATTAATGCATCTGAAAAAATTTTATCAAAGTGCCCTCACCCCTCTTCCATCTGACACTCTGGATGAAAGGTCTGGATGCATGGAGAGGATGGTTAAAGGAAAGGTGGATTTATAGTTACTGGAACAGCATATGCTAATTTTATAGGAGTACAGGGAGAGTAACAATGCCAACATCTGGGGAGGGATCACGTTAGAACTCAGGAGGTTCAGAGCAGGGAGGGACATTAATGATCTTTCGCCTTTACAAGCCATTCTGGAGCCTTCTTCACAAAAAAAAAGAAAAACAGCCAGGTACACTCTCCCAAAGGGTAGTAAACTGCTTACATGTAAATGACTCCTAGATCTGCCATTCCCCACGAAATGGTGGTGACCCTGACTTGATCTACAGGTTCTAAAACTTTAGAGAGAAGTCAATCAGAAGCATGAGAAGGTGGTCCCAGCTCCTGCAGCTCCCATGCAAAATGCCTTTCAGCACCGCTAAGTGTCTCCCCACCTCCATTCCCATCTCTCTCACTAGGTTATTTCACAGGATGGATGAGTGCCACCTGGTAGGTGGTTTAGAAAAATACTGTAGGTCAGACTGACTGCCCTCAGACAATCCTTCTGAAGACACAGGCTGAACTAGAATTGGGGAACTTAAGATTTACCAGCTGGCCAGGAGGCCACGTTGGAAATACTGTTACCCTGTGTCCCCTGACTGACGTAGATCATACTTGGGGTGAACAAGCATTGCAATTAACACCTTCCTTCCAGGGGCACCATGTTTGCCTCTGGGACTGTACTAGTTCTGTGGAATCCAGACATTAACTTGTCTGTAAATTGCTTTGACTTGTACCTTAGGAGTGGTCATAAGAGCCCTTCAAGTGTTTAAGGAAACACTACCAGTGGATCATGTAGTTCTCAGATGACTGTGGAGATTTATTGGAAATGGGACACCCTTAGTTACATGGGAAGCTCCCAGAAGGGATGAATGACTGACTTCTGGTATATTTACTCATTGGGTAGTTATCCCTACAATAGGAGCCATCCAATTAGGAAAAGTGGTAAGAAATGTGTCCCTAACTTTAGATGAAGTCATCAATGATACTACTTTGAACATAGAAGGTATTTAGGTCAGTTTCAACTCACTGGCCAAGACTGTTATGGAAGATTGTTCTACAAATCCTTCTTTCAGACCAAGGTGGAACGGGTGAAATCCTTAATACACCTCTGTACCTGGAGTAATTCTTCTGAAAAAAAGAAAGGTTAATGCAGAGACTTAAAGAGAAAGTTGTGTGCCTTTCTAAAGTATATATATACCCTGGTTTTTATGGAGTTTGTTCAGCTGGCTGAGTCTGGGACCCTGGGGGTCATGTTTGAGGTCGATACTGCAGGTTGGCTCCATGCCGCTGCTTGGAGTCCTGGCTTTGATTAAATGTTCTATGAGACAAATTGAACTAATATAGGTCTAGTCTTTTGATCAGATTAACCAGAGTGGCCCACAGGGTGGAATATTCATGTAAAAATTTGAATACAGATAAGAAAGTGTAGGGTTAAAGGGTAGTTTGAGGGGAGAGGCAGTGTGCCAGGACTCTGAGCATCCCTGCATGTTCTTGCTGAGTGTGCCAAATGCAGAGCTTATCCATCTCCTGATACGGAGCAGTTTTTCTAGTTAGTCACAGAAGCAACTAAGTAGGCCAAGTCCACCAGACTGTGACAACCACGTAGCTGCTTGCTCTCCAGTGGAAGAGGGATCTGCTTTTCTCCATGTGCTGTGATATTTTCTGCTTGCTCAAAAAGTACTTGTCCCTGGGTTCCTCAGCTGTGAAACAAACCCACTGCTTGTGCAGCATCTCTCTGGGCCCACTGCATGGCCCTAATGGGACATGGGAGGCATGGGGGACAGACAAATATGCCGATGCTCATGCTGCTTTCTGTGCCATGTGTAATAAGGTCCATTGTCTCCAATTGAGGAGTCTCGTGCCTTCTGCCAGCATGCATGTAATGGTGGTCAGCTGGCTTGTTAGCTTGCAAATAGGGTAAAATCAAGTTTCAGAACCTTCACAGTTCTTGAGAGAAACAACATTATTTTGAATGGGATATAACTGTATTCTATTTAAACATCTATTCATTGTCTTCCAAAAAAATAACCTGAATATGTCCTTATAATTCATAAAAGGCACACTAGCTGTAAGGTAGCTGGACTAGAATTTGACCCACAAATATGGACACAGAACACATTTTTAACTACTTTCCTGTATTTCCTTGTATATTAATGTAGTTTAAAAACATTGGAATATTTTGCATTTTATTATTATTTTTTGTTTTTTGCGGTACGCGGGCCTTTCACTGCTGTGGCCTCTCCCGCCGCGGAGCACAGGCTCCGGACGCACAGGCTCAGCAGCCATGGCTCACGGGCCCAGCCGCTCCGCGGCATGTGGGATCTTCCCGGACCGGGGCACGAACCCGCAACTCCTGCATCGGCAGGCGGACTCGCAGCCACTGCGCCACCAGGGAAGCCCTATTTTGCATTTTATTTAGTAAACTTCCCATGTCTGTATTATGTAATCCTGTTTATAGCTCATTAAACATCAACTTTTTCAAAGTCCTATTTTCTAAACTGGTAATCACTTTATTTAAATTTGACAAATATTGTCATCATTCTCTTTAATTTGTATATGATATATAAACTTTTTTAAAACAAACTATGTAACTGCAACATGCCCATGTTTCATATCACATTCTGTCATTTGAATAAAGCAAACAGTTAAAAGGAGTTTGATTCACTATTAAAAATATTTATATTACAGTCCTTTCATTGCAAAGCTCCAGAAATCTAGATACCAAGAGTTTACAAAGTAAAAATACACTCTTTTAGTTACTTCTTACAATTTGTAATTCATAGGATGAGGCCACTTTGAAATTATCCCTGTACTACCATTGACAAATTAATCAAGAAGAGAAAAAGACAAATTTAAAATCATTTCAAAGTGTTATTGATATGTTTTCTGAAGCAGAAGAAGAAAAAAATACAGATACTTACAGATACCCTATTTTGAGTACAAAATAAGTCATCTTCATAAGACTTCTACTTCATCATAGCCCAAGGTTCTTCTAATCCTTCCAGGTTTTTGCTCCTATCCAGCCACTTACACCATTTCAACAACAGAGCCACCACAGACTGATGGCACCACCTCATGAACACAGGAGGAAATTATTTTGCCCCAAATGTCCATCACTTCCTTTCAGTCCTCTCTTTAGTCTGTTATGTCAGGGTTTGTACAAAATACTGAACATTCAGCCCTATTTTTAAAAGTCTTTTCCCAGGTATTAAATCCACCTCTTTTGTACACATACCTATAGATTATGACTTTTCACATGCATGCATGTTCCAATTGCTGAAGGGACTTCCTAGGAAAATTGTTCGTTCTTCTCAGGATTCCTTTCATTAGTACTTCAAAAAAGGTCCCTCTTTGGGGCTTTCCTGGCGGCACAGTGGTTGAAAGTCCAGCTGCTGATGCAGGGGATGCGGGTTCGTGCCCCGGTCCGGGAAGATCCCACATGCCGTGGAGTGGCTGGGCCCGTGAGCCATGGCCACTGAGCCTGCGCATCTGGAACCTGTGCTCCGCAACAGGAGAGGCCACAACAGTGAGAGGCCCGCGTACAGCAAAAAAAAAAAAGTCCCTCTTTGGAGTTTTATATAGCTCCATCTAGACAGCTACATGTAAAAGAATGTAATTACATGTAATGTAAAAGAATGAAATTAGAACACTCTCTAATACCATACACAAACTCAAAATGGATTAAAGACCTAAATGTAAGGCTGGATACTATAAAATTGTTAGAGGAAAACATAGGCAGAACACTCTGTAACATAAATTATAGCAGGATCTTTTTTGATCCACCTCCTAGAGTAATGAAAATAAAAACAAAAATAAACAAATGGGATTAACTAAACTTAAAAGCTTTTGCATGGCAAAGGAAACCATAAACAAAACAAAAAGACAACCCTCAGAATGGGAGAAAATATTTGCAAATGAAGCAACTGACAAGGGATTAATCTCCAAAATATACAAGCATCTCATGCAGCTCAATAACAAAAAATCAAACAACCCAATCAAAAAATGGGCAGAAGACCTAAATAGACATTTCTCCAAAGAAGACATACAGATGGGCTACAAACACATGAAAAGATGCTCAACATCACTAATTATTAGAGAAATGCAAATCAAAACTACAATAAGGTATCACCTCACACTGGTCAAAATGGCCATCATCAAAAAATCTAGAAACAATAAATGCTGGAGAGGGAGTGGAGAAAAGGGAACCTCAAACATTTAAATTGGTACCACCACTATGGAGAACAGTATGGAGCATTCTTTAAAAAGTTAAAAACAGAGCTACCATATGACCTAGCAATCCCACTCCTTGGCATATACCTGGAGAAAACCAAAATTTGAAAAGATACATGCACCCCAATATTCATTTCAGCACTATTTAAAATACCCAGGATATGGAAGCAACCTAAATATCCATCAACAGAGGAATGGGTAAAGGAGATGTGGTACATATATACAATGGAATATTATTCAGCCATAAAAAAGAACAAAATAATGCCATTTATAGCAACATGGATGGACCTAGAGATTGTCATACTGAGTGAAGTAAGTCAGACACAGAAAGGCAAATATCATGATATCGCTTATATGTGGAATCTACAAAAAGGGTACAAATGAACTTGTTTACAAAACAGAAATAGAGTCACAGATGTAGAAGACAAACTTATGGTTACCAGGGAATAAGGGGGGGAGGGATAAATTAGGAGATTGGGACTGACATATATACACTACTATATATAAAGTATATAACTAATAAGAACCTACTGTATAGCACAGGGAACTCTACTCAATACTCTGTAATGGCCTATATGGGAAAATAATCTACAAAAAGAATGGATACATGTATATGTATAACTGATTCACCTTGCTGTACACCTGAAACTAACACACCATTATAAATCAACTATACTCCAATTAAAAAAAAAAAAAACATGTTAAGAACATGTCAAACGTTGGCAAGCATTCCTCCAATTGGGAACATGGTTTTGAGTGTAACTAATCCAGATTTCAACCTCAACACCATTGTTGTTTAGTATGTGCACATGGATAAACTCTTCCATTCTCTCCCTCTGGAATTATTCATCAGTAAAACGTGGATAACATCTACTTTACAGGGTTGGATGCTACATAAATAGCACCTTGCATGGTACCTGGCACTTACTCGTCACAGCGGAGTATATTTGAGCCATTATTATCTCATGAGAAATTCAGCAGAAAATTTATCATGAGAATATGGTGGGATATGATTTCTCCTTCATCCTCAGTTACTTGACCACTTCTCTACGTTACAATAATGTGAAATATCTGCTAGAAAATCTGGAAATACAGATTTTTTGCAAATAAGGACAATGGAGGAAATAAAAGCCTGTGTGACTGATGAGCAAAGCACATGACATGATATCAGAAATAGCTCTGCAGTAAATTTACTGATTAAATTTTTAGCTAAAACTTGCACTTGTCTGTTAAGTTGAAACCCTTATAACTATTTTCTTAAAGGTATCCCACAAGCCTGTATACAGTCAGAATCAAATTTAATGTGCACTAACTATCTTTAGTGCCACATGATGTGTTGTGCTATTTTTCATGTATCATCGTTCACTGCGCCTGAAAAACTACTCTTTGGAGTAGGTATTATTTTCATTATTTTATAAATAAAACCAATGCTCAAAAAATAAAACGTTTTGAGAAAAATCCTAGCTAATAAAATTCTAGCCCTCTAAATTTTTAAATAGCCCTAATAACCCTGAAATAAATCTTTCTTAGAAATATAAAAGCTTTAAAAAATACTTTAATATAGAATGCATTGAAATACTAAGATACTATCACAACTTTTAGATTTTGTAATCTTTCTTGTGTTCTTTTAAAATTTTCCTGCAATTCAAAAATAATATTTAAAATAGAATAATTTTCGTAATAAGAACAGCATTATTATTCAATGAATAATGAATAATGAATATTATTCATTATTATTACAAGGTAATCAGCATTATTTACTCGTTTTGTATTATACTTCAGCTCAAATGTCACTATTAATTTGACTACATTTCCTTTTCATGCCACAATACATCTATTTCTATAGGCACCTTGTTAACGAGATGCTCTAATTAACTATTTTCACTCTGATTTCAAATACATGACAGAGGATTAAAAAAGTCAGCACACCCCCATGTGAAAGTACATGGTTTAGTAGCCAGAATTTAAATCCTAGGTTTTTGAAGTTATGATTAAGGAGATACAATAATTTAGTTCAAGAATGAAGAATAAAATCATGATTAAGAACCTGTGATCCAGATTTCCTAAGTTTTTCTCTGAAGCTTTCTGCTCAAAAACACTTTGGAGATACACAGCTCCAAGCTGGCAATAGTAACTGAATGTATGAGATATCAGAACCAAGTCACAGCAGGGACCAGGACACCAGGCAGCACAACTCTGCTCCCTCCCCCCAGCCATACTGAATCATTCCTCCCCACATGGCCACTCTTCTTCTGTCCCCACCAGCACTTTCTATAGACAAAAAGACTACAGGCACAGTACAGCTGAAGAGTTGTTGTCAAAAACAAAAAACAAAACCCCTTTTAAAACCCTGATAACATCACATAATGGGTAGCAGGTTCTTTCATCAAAGACACATATAAACATTTACACATTGGCCCTGACTGAAATACAGTCAGAATTAAATGGCCAGAGCAGGATAAAATTCCAAAGCAGCAGCATACACATCCAAACTACATTCATACATACTAAGAAGACGGGGCTAAGTTTAATTTTCAAGGTTCTGCTTTGTTTTAATTCTAGGTATAATACGAAAGGTGGAATATTGCAGGAGCCTGGGAAAACTGAGATAGGTAAACACAAAAGCTAACAACTGATATATGTGTTGTTCTCTTTTAAAGTTGAGTAAACAGAAACAATAAATAAAAAACTCTGTTATCTATATATAATCGTTCAAATTAAGAATAAGTTTGCTAATACTTAGAGTTAGTTAGTGTTCCTCTTACTAAATTCTCACTATTTGCTAATTATTCTTTAAAATATTTAACATATACCCACTCATTTAATCCTAACGACAACCCTCTATAGTCAGTGGCATTTTATTTCTATCTTATAGATCAGGATAATGAAGCTAAGTAAGTTACCAAGTTAAAGTAAGTGACTTGTCCTTGGTCATGCAGTGAACACAAGTGGGCAAAAGTGGGATTTAAACTCAGGCATGCGGCAGAGTACACACTAACATTCACTTTATCCTCTACATCTGAGGCTTTAAAGAAAGTGAGAATGTCTACAACAGATTCTAAAAACACTACTGGCTGCCTCCTCCAAGTCATGTGGGATACAGATAGGCAGGAGGCTCTTGGGGACAGGAAGGTCATGGGAGCTTGCTCCTCTGACAGGGATGATCCCAAGTGTCCAGTTTTGCACAGCCATCTTTTAATTAGGCTTTTATATTTTTTTTAACTTAAAACATAATCTATACAAGAAGCCAAAACTTCTTCTAAAGGCACTATGGAAAAGGACTACAGTAAAAAAAAAATAGTTTTTAAATAGGATTCAAATATACTTTTGAAAATAATTGTTTGGTATTATCAAAGAGCATCAAGCTCTATGAAACAAGAAAATGGGCCACAAGGAGAAGATAAGCTAAGTTGAGCAAGATATTATAAAAGAAGTTGGCAGAAATAAGGGGAAAATGCAAAATATCCTAAATACTAAAGCTCAGTTAAAATCCATATCAAAGGCAATAAAAAGCAGAATTGGGAGAACCTACCGTATAGCACAGGGAACTCTACTCAGTGCTCTGCAGTGACCTAATGGGAAGGAAATCCAAAAAAGAGGGGATATATGTATACGTATAGTTGATTCACTTTCACATACAGCAGAAACTAAGACAACATTGTAAAGCAATTATACTCCAATAAAGATGTTTAAAAAATTAATTTAAAAAATTAAAACAAATTAAAAAAAATAAAACTAAATTTTAAAAAAGAGCAGATATAAAAGCTGAAAATTAGTGATGTAGAGGAAAAACATAAGTACGCTGAACATAAAGAAGAAAGTCACTGAAAGAAAAGCTACAGT
Organism: Lipotes vexillifer; assembly: GCF_000442215.2. Classification (NCBI taxonomy): domain Eukaryota; kingdom Metazoa; phylum Chordata; class Mammalia; order Artiodactyla; family Lipotidae; genus Lipotes; species Lipotes vexillifer. The sequence goes on from NW_006793946.1 coordinate 131,855, forward strand.
AAATATAATAGATATGAGGGAAATAGAATGGGGAGGGGGGAATGGGCAAACCTGAACCTATAGATCAAAATAAGTCACTGAAGACTAGACAAACATAACACAAATGAAGGAATATGTACATATTTTCTTGACCTGTTTTTGAGTTTCAATGAAAGCAAGTTTTTTACTGTAGACCCCAGATATTTGCACTGCTAATCCCCCTGCCACTTTCAAGACTTCATACAAATGTCACCTTTTTGTTGACTCTGTCTTGACTATCCTATTGAAAATTACAACCTACTTCCTACACGATCCCACTCTGCTCTGTTTTTATTTATGCTTAGTGCTTAGCACATACTAATATACAATATAATTTATTATATATTATGACTAGAATATAGGCTTCATGAGGGATTGGAATTTTTTGTGCTATTCAGTGATAAGTCCCAAGAACAGAGAACAGTGCCTGACACATATTATGTTATCAATTAAGTGTTAGCTTTATTAAGGAGTAAAATGCCCAGGAAGGGGTCAGAGGGCAGGATACATACACAGAAATATCAGGTCCCAAGAACCTACACTTGGAGAAGAACCAGAAAAGTGGCTGGCATGGTAGATGGGAGTCAAATAATGAGGAAGAGGATTTTATTCTAAGAATTCTGGAGACAGTTCTAGAGACAATAGGATGTACATGTTGAGTTGTCCAAGGTATAAGAAGAGTGTGTGTTTGAATCCAACAAGCAGAGCCTGGGAAACATCTAGGACCTGACCACATTATTGGCTTCTCTATCCATCCCCTTCTTCTATGTCACCCTCCCACAAATTTGTAAAATCATACATAGAATCCTCAAAGACGCCAATCTTATGTATTCAGCCCTCTTTTTTTCCCAGCCCAGCGTACACTTATGCATGCACACACGCATCCACCACACACACAGTCTGTTTCTCAGCCACAGCAGTCCTGCTCACCACACACCAAATGTAAGACACATGGTTAAACTTTGAAGGTTCCTACACAAAAATTCCAACACTTTAATTATGTGAACTCTTCCCAAATACATCTAAAATTCAGGGCAATCTCAACAAGGTTTTTTTTGTTTTTGTGGGTTTTTTTTTTTTTTTTTGTAGAACTTTTCAAGTTGATTCTAAAGTCCATCTGGAAGAAAAAACTGTGTAAGAACAATCAAGATATTTCTGGAAAAAGTAGAGTAATAAGGAAGGCTAGCCTTTCTTGATATCAAAAAATACAAAAGGTTGCAGTGACTAATATAGTGTGGTTTCAGTGCAGAAATAAGTCAATGAAAAAGAATGAAGCCCATGAATATTGGAAGCTGAGCATTAACATAAATGAACTATGACATTTGTTGCAACTTCATTTAATGTTAAAAAAAAGTAGAGACAACCTAAATGTTCAACCTAAGGGAGATGGTTAAATAAATCATCATACATACCATAAAATATGGTATATAGGGAAGAATGCCCACAATATATCTTTCAGGAAAAAAAAGCAAGTTATAGTATGATATTAATGGACATGTATATATGTATGCATGTGCATGTATATATACATAGATACACACATATAAAATATGCTCCCATTTTTATAAAATAGTAACACTAAAACAGGAACAATAACAAAATTAAATGTATTTGCATTGTATGCATGAACATGGCTAAAAACATCAGAGTACACACTAAACTGTGAACAGTGAGGTTTGGGAAAGAGGGACTTCACTTTTTATTTTACAGAGTTCTGTGTTATTGGAAATTTTAAACAAAGGACATATTTCATGTTTTACTTTTGTAATTAAATGTATATCTGTACATGTATCATGGTATCAAATGTCAGGCTTTTTGAAGAATATCCATTATCTAATTTAAGTCTCACATCAACTTTGTGAAACACAATCAAACATGTTAATATTCAATTTTACAAAATGAGTGAAGAAATCAAAAGATGCTCCATAGGATGTAATGGGAATGCTTAGGCACCAGAAAGGTGACAGCTGCCTTTATATGCCAAGCAGCTAGAACATTAGGTGATGCATAGTATGTCTCAGTAGGTGCTCAGTGACACAAATAAGAGACAGATTATGTCTATAGGCCAGTAGTCTAAACATCTAGTTTGAGGCTTTTCCTTCTCCTACACCCTGAGCAGGTGAGCCCTTTCTAGACACTCCAGAAGCTATGTGCCTTTTGGTCATCAGTGTAAATCTGGTTCAAGAATGGGTCTAGAATAGAGTAGACTCAGCCAGCTACAGCCACAGATCCCGAAGCAAGTATTCTGAAAAGACTTTTCTATCTTTAAAGGAATAGTTTACACAGTTGAATTTATTGCTCCTCCTAATAAATATATTTGATGACTCTTAAGTACCCTTCCAAATTTTAAGTAGTAACAGCAAAAAAACTAACAAAGTATTCAGTTGATAACCTGGGTAACCTACTTTAAATGGTGTCTGCACAGAGCCATTCAACTCTGCTATATAGTATCTTTTTAAATAATTACTATCACAAGTTATTACTTCATAATTATTATTATAATCTTTTAACACATGATTTGAATTCAGTGACTCGAAAATGAGTGAGCAACACAGACTTCCATATTAGCTTTTCAAATATGAATTACTTTGCCTGAATTTGATGGAAAAACACGACTCAGGAACAGCACCTGAGTAAGGACCAAAAGGTGTCACTTCATTGAGCAAGGTGGCTACTGTTTAAAAGACACAAAACAAGTAATTATGTCAACGTATCAGTGAATCACTGGGAGAAAATAATAAAGGCAGCTAACTGGGATACTTAAACATTGTCTAGACAACATAATTGGAAAAATTGCATTTTTTCCCTTTTGCATGAAGATACTCTGCAGGATATTTTATATCCACAGAAATCCACAGAAGTTCTATTGAGTATCTACCTGGTTTGGCATCTTTTCTTTTCTTACTGTATATCCTGAGTGCCATCCCTAAAATGAGTCTCTTTTTTGTAAATCTTCTACCTTGAAGATAGACTTCAATTACTTCAGATAACCTCACACGATTATGTAATTCAGCACTATGTCACAATCTTTGTTCAGACACTCAGCATAGTTTGCTGTTTAATCCATAACCCATGGTATGCAAGTGATAGTAGGAGAAATGCCAATGAAAAATTCTGCAGTTTAGTAGAAAATAACAATGGTCCAGGGTTTTGTGAATTAGTCTGCAAGGATATTCCAAAGGATGCCCTTCCCCTAGAATTTGAGTTACTGACATTCACACTCCAATGGGGAAATCTAATTCCTCAAAATCCAATTTCCCAGGTAGAAATCCAATTATTTAAGTCTTTCCTTACTCTGTAATGATGCTTTGGGCTCCACACTGATTTAACAGGGAGGATAAAAAGAAAATCACCTCACAAAGAAATGCAAAAATAAAACACCAGGGTTTCTTTTATTACTCCAAAAAAGGTCTGCTTTTTAAGAGTCTAAAGAACAAAAATACCAATCATAATCTATTTCATCTAGACAGGTAGCAAATCAATATTATAAAGCACTTAAAAGAAAGACTTTTAGCCTACTAGATTGGGTCTGGAATACTAAAAATGCCCTTAAGAAGCTAAAAGACTTGAAAAATTTTAAATAGGAAAAAAGTTATACATGAAGATAATAAAAAAAAGAAACAAATTGAGTTTTGGCATTTAAAGTTTCTGAAACATTTATAAAAAGAAGTATAATAAAGAATATTATTATATTAGAATAGTGAAATAGCCATAGGGAATTAATTTTAAGTGTTGATTGCCCACTAAACGAGAAGCAATACATATATATATATATATACACATATATATATACACACACACACATACTCACTATACACACACTCACTATACACATACATGTATATATGAACACATAGTATATAATATTCATACATACAATAGGCAGTAAAATATAATTACAGCTTCAAAGAGACAGTTTAATTTGATTTTTATTTTCCTAGTTTGAGATTATAGATTTATGATCTCCAATTTATAAAACACTCATTTTCCTCTAAAACTGTAGAAAATATATAATTGTACACCAAGCCAATTAAAGGAGGAACAAGAAAGTCAACATAATAGGCTTCCTTAGGCATAGAACATATGAAGAAAAAAATTAACAAAATTGAAACTGGTTCTGCATAGATGAAATCAGCATATATTTTTCAATATTATAAATCTAAATATAATCTAGTAAAGTTACACGATGTCAACCAAAGTTACTTACTGTAGAGCATTGATTTGTGACAAGGGACATGCATGTTTCTGTTCAACTATGCATACTCATTTGCTAAAGTTAAAATATAGGCTTCATAGAGAAAAGAAAATTATGGTTGTTCGAAAAGTAGATTCTTCAAAATGATAGTTTCAATCAGATTATTCCCAAATACTTGCAAATGTTACTAAAATGATAGCCTTCCTTGATGAAGTGTCCTGTGTAATATTTCTCCCTTAGTATTACAGACCTGTATCCCTGGCTTACTGTGAGTTTCCTGATGGCTGCAACATTGTTTTATACTCATTTTTATATCCCATTACACAGTGGCTGGCATACACTTTGGGAATTAGGAAAGAAAATAATACATTGCAATCATTCTTTGATAGGGAAAGTGCTAGGCTTTTTTTAATGGTTATCAACACTTCATCATTCATTTATATTTACTGAACACCTACTACATGCTGAGTATTGTGTACATATTTATGTCAACAGAACTAGGCACAAAATTACCTTTGATTGAAAAGAATGAGAATTCAGAAGATTTATTTATTATTCAACAATATTTAGTGCTTCACATAAGTGGAAATATTCATCAAAAGTAATGATTACACTTGTTCATAAATGAGATCCAGTATGACTGTGAGGGCAAGATGCCACTTGGCAGGTTAATCCCCTTTGCTGGGGAAATGAAAAAAGAGAATGTAGCTGTGAGTGCTCTTCTAGATATATTTATTCCTGGATCACTTTTTTTCCTCCACTCAGTTGTACTGCAACATATTGCACACTGCTTTAACTTGGAACAAGCACCAACTTCAAAATTCAATTTGGAGAACCTTAAAAATAGACTGAACATATCATGACAAATCAAACGTTTCGAAATAACATTGTTGGCAAGGTGGCTTTTACTTAAAATTGAAAATGTTAACATTTTGCAAGAAGGTGAATTATTTTTCTTGGCAGATAAGTTTTAAAGAACATTGAAAGGAAATACTGAATAAGAACAAAAGTTTCTAAAGTAAAATCAGTTCTCTTAAAGGAAATAAAAACATCAAAGAGAAATGACAACAAAATATATATTCTCTCCTATCTGAAAAAAACAACTCAATCTGAACAATAGCTTCCTATCAATAAAGGAACAGAAGTTCTTACTTAGTGGCCCAAGATATAAATTTATATATAATCTGATTCTCCCAATTAGATTTGAACTGTCAGCTCCCAATTCAGCAAAACCAAACTTTCCTCATAGATAAGCTTGGAGGCATTTCCAGACACCTCCACCTTACACTGCTGGAAGAGAACACACAACAGTCCCTGAAAATAGCAAGGCATTTGCTTCATGAAAAAAAAAAAAAAAAAAAAAAAAACCAAAATGTCAAGGCTCAGAATCTGCAGTATGAGTGCCTAGAGGCATTAAATCCAATTACCTATGTTCAAATCATGGCCATTTCTTCTGGTACTATTCACTCATTTTATTCATTCAACCAACAAATATTTGTTAAATGCCAGGCTCCTTGTACTAGCTGCTGAGCTTACAGACATATGTACTAAAGGTTAGTCACCAGTCTCTGGAAACTTAAATCCCAGCCCAGCTTCTGTTTGTGTGTGTGTGTGTGTGTGTGTGTGTGTATTTAAAAGAACTATCCAATAGCCAATACTTGACAAACCTAAAATTTGAGAAGCTTAAGATGATAAATATTGTATGATGCAATGCTCTCATTCAGAAGATTTCTGTTTATAGTTTTTAAATGACAGATACTGCTTTTTGAAATAACTTTAGAAAACTTTATGCATGTAAGGAATATAATAAAGATTGAGGATCATGTAGTCATGGTAAAGTCACGCAATCACATTTTTCTGAATTTTTGTGGTATAGTATAGCCCTAGAAATCATGATTTTAAAAAGATGTGAAAAGGCAGAGCACTCAAGCACCGCAGTGTTCCTCTTTTTCATCTGCTCAGATATATGCGTACGGTTTCCAGCTTTCACCATAAATTGATGAGCGTGTGCCTGGAAGGCACAATCCTGATGGATTCTATGCAGTTGCCTTTGATTACTCAAAATGATTCAATGTCATCAGTGGATATTTTCCACGGAGCAAAAAGAAGTGGTGAAAAGCAGACTGCAGGTATTGAACTGCCTCAAAGAGAGGGGAAAACACAACGCAAACTCACCAATATAATTCTTATGATGTGACTTGCATTTTTCATTAGCTCACTTATTTCCCCAAGAACTTGCAGTCTTTTACTTTCAACAGCCATGATATGAATCATTAGAAACTATACTATATTCTGAGGAAAGAAAAAATTGAGTCAGCCTGGTGCCTAAGTTTAAACTGACCATTTTAAGAAGCACTTTCCAATGCTCTATTTAGTACAACTCTGGGTTTTCATTTCCAATAAAATTTCATTTTATTTTTAATTCCCTTCTGAAAATTTATGCTAGGAGTTTGTGATAAAGAGTTCCTTTATCTTTTTCCTATTCTGTGATTTTGTTTAAAATCATAAATGGCAACTTTGTTCAGAAGACCTTTCTGAAGTATGGTTGACAGCACGATAAACTAAGTTAATATTTTAAGATAGAACAGTCATGTCTAAAAACACACAAATAACTAAAGGAGAAATAAATAAACAAGGTCAATCATTCTGTGAGGCCACAAGACCTCTATCTTTGCCCTCAGCTATGATCAAAATACAGAATGGTTCTCCAGGCCAATACAGTCACTTATCTGTGACAGACTGATTTAAACAAAATCTGCATTGCTCCAGATAGAATTTTACACTACTTAAATAAGTGTGATTAAGTGCTAGAAGCAGGAGAATTCACACTGAAATAACTATATGAGCTCATAAGTTAGCCTGTCACAGCTCCGTGGATTCTCACAGAAGACACAGGACTCCTGGATCGAGGACAATTAACTTTATTACTCACAGCAAAATCAGTAGCCAAAGTTTGAGCATCGGTGCTGTAGTTCCCTGAGCCCTAAATTCCACAAGGTAACTGAAAGGTCTACGTGAAGTTGTAAGTGCAGTGGGACATGCCATCAGAGAGGAACCCTGAGCTCAGGGAATCTTCTGCTCTTACAGGCAAGCAGGAGGTGAGCTTCTGCTCTGCCCAGAGGGAGACCAAGTCTAGTTCAGGACTAAGTGATGCACTCCTAGGATGCATTTCCCTACTTTTCAGAATCAGCAGCTGCATAAACAATCCTGAGAAGGGGCATAGGTAAAGGATGGTTTGGCACATTCTGCAACACAAGTAAGACATCAAGTGGACCACAGTGGACTGCTGTGCAACAGATCTGAAAATTGATTTGTATGCACCTACAGTTGGGAAGCCCTATAAACTAAAAATGAAAAACAAACAAACTCATAGAAAAAGAGGTTATGAAAGGTCGGGGGTGAAGGGAGGGGAAGTGGAGAAAGGTAATCAAAAGGTACAAACTTCTAGCTATAAGATTAATAAGTACTAGGGATGTAATGTGTAACATGGTAAATATTATTAACACTGCTGTATGTTATATATGAAAGTTGTGAAGAGAGGAAATCCTAAGAGTTCTCATCACAAGGAAAAAAGGGTCTTCTACTTTTTTAATTTTGTATCTATACAAGATGATGTTCTCTAAACTCACTGTAAAAAATCATTTCATGAAGTTTTGTAAATCAAATCATTATGCTGCACACCTTAAACTTATAGAGTGCCGAATGTCAATTACATCTCAATAAAATAGAGGAAAAAGAAAGAAAATATTTTAGATTGAGAAATCTAAAATACATAACAAGCCAATACCAAAAAAAAGGTTCAAGAAAAAACTGTCCACTTCTACTTCCACTTTGCCTTCTGAAGAAGCTGCATAAGGACTGGAGCTTTTATTTGCTTTTTAGATTAATTTAATCTCAGGGAGTAACACAGAACCTGGCCCGTAATTGCAGGTTTAGATATTTTTAATGTATTTTTCTCGAATGAATAAATAAATTCTGTTTGCCAGTGCATTTGTCCCATTCTATTAGGCATCTTGCTGATTAACCATTTGGATCTGGTATACTTTTGGCTTGAATCACCATCCTTGGCTGTGAAAAAATGTGACTTGTTCTTGTCAAATAATACTAAAGGCTTTCTGGTCTCTGCTTGGATGCCCTGGTTCCCAGACCCCTGCTTTAACTCTCCTGCCTTTATCTCCCTCAGAGCTTTTAGATCAGTAGTTTATTTCTGTTCTCTACAGTTGTACTTCCTTACTTCCTATTCTACCAGCTCTGACATCTGTCCATATTGGTTAAAAGAGCAGATTTCTTGGTCAGAGTCTAGTTTCAAAATCTGATTTAGTTAATCACTAGCTGTATGAACTCAGACAGGTCTTGTAATCTCTCTTCGACTCACATTATTTAAAGTGATAATAATAATATAATCCACCTCACGAAAATTAAATGAGGTAAAGCATGTGGCAACAGTTCGCTGAACAGGATGGACTCAGAAGTTCAACGAGCAATTAGAAACTTTATGTTTTTAACATTATAGCTTTCCAAAATGAGCTTTATATGCCCCCTTCCTCCTCTTCCCTGGACAGAAATTGGGGCACATACTTTTGATTTTTAACCACTTTCAGAAGTTAATTAACAAGCAGTTCTTATATTATGTATTTTAAGCTACTAAAACTTTCATCTTAACCAATTAAAACTGCAATACTGCCCTAGATCAGGCACAACTAATAATTTCCAAAGGCCGACAGTGGAGGCGGGACTTCCCTTTCTTTTTGGTAACTTTCCCTGTGTTTTCCCCTCCTCCTTTAAGTTCCATCTCCTCCCAGCCTCTTATCACTAGACATCTTCTGACTCCCCAGACTGAAGAAGGTGAGGAGAAACATGAGGATAAGTTCAAAGTCTTATTTAACTAAGGCTGTGGAAATCCAAATACTAGTCATCTGTATTGGGGTACTTTTCTGATTTATTCAAAGATCACCCTCTTACCTTGCTGGGGTCCTCCCACTATCCCATTCCAAGGCAGAAGGAGCAAAAACTCCCTAGCAGAACCCTCCGGACTCTTACTCAACTCCTGCTGCACATTCCAGAGAGCTTTTCTCTGCTAGGACCACCACCTTTGGAGGCATGTAGATTTGAAAACATATGCCTTCTAATTGGAAACTCATCCCCTCAAACCCCAGAATCTTAGTAATCAAAAAGAAGGAAACACTCTTAAATTTTATGATTACCCTTATAAAGCTGTTTGAGTTTTCTGAAGAGGGGGCAACTTTCTGCAAAGCACATAATCTCACAACAAAATTACAGTGAGAAACAAAAGACAAACTAAATAGCTAAATGTTAGTGTATCTATCATCCTGACTCACTAATCATTCATTTGGGAAGCCTCAGAGTAATTTAAGAGCGTCCATTTCAGGACAAGTACTAAGAGGAATAATGAAAGCAAGTGGAGGAGATAACTGAAGTTCATGCAACAATATAATTAGGAAAACATCAAGAGTGTCAGAAGAAGGTACAAGTTATGTTTGGTGTCTGTTGCTCTATTTCCCTAGTAATTTGGTTGTCAAAGTTAGATTCACTAAAGTTCAGGTTTGTTCCATTCATGACTGTATTACCTGTGAGGGCAAAATAGGATATCTTTTTAGTTCTTTGTATTACTTTGTGTAATTTGGTCAACCTGTCTTGAAAGTTGTGCTATTTTGGGACTTTTGACAGAATACTATCTGGTATCTATCTGTTCATGAAAGGGAGCCAAGATCATGCCCCATGATTACAGTGGTATTTATGAAACAGATCAGTTGCCTTCACCTTTTCCTACATGTAGTAAAACAGCTGCTTGTTATTGAACAGACTGGATGGAACTTGATTTCTGTGAATTTCTAAAATATTAGGATGTATTATTAATAATATTCTTACTAGAGAACTCTGATCACATTAGTATTCATTTTATTTACTTAAATTTTGCTTCAAATACTCTCTGTCACAAATCTTTATTCTCTCCATCACACTGCCTTTAATTATTTTTCTTCTATCTACCTATTTATTATTGAATATCCAAAGCTTTTCCTGTTTGGGCTCTTCAGTGTCAAAATTACACATTTCTACACAGAATGTCAACAAAGATTTTAGATTCTAGAGGACAATGTGGGATACCTGGGTAAATATACATATCCATAATGCTGAGAACAGAGGATAAAGAAAATTATTTTCTCTATGTATCTTTTATGGCTAATTCTTCATTTTGTCAGGAAGAGTTTATGTTTTAATAAAATAATGATATCTAACATTTGAATGGTGTTTTGTATATTTCAAGGCTTTTTTGAATGCATTATCTCAACAATCAGAGCAGACTTCTACCCCTATTCTTTAAGTCTATTAAGATCATAACACGTAGAGTTAGTATTTTCCAAAGAAAGTAATTCTAGTTTCCAAGATCCCTTTGCTCCTCTTTTCCAATAAAGCCTTTCGTAAAGCAAACTCACACAATTCAGATTCCTAGATAAAGTAAATATGTATCCTTAGTGTTTTCCTCATATAAAAGCCCCATGATATTCCAACAAACAAAGTAAATTCAAACAAATAGTGGGTTTAATTTCCCCTGGGGCCAATGACCTCTTCACTTTAGCCTGATTATTATTAGGCCCTAGGTACACGGTAACTTCTGGGCTTGCTGGTTAGAAAGAAATCTAATACTCAGAAATCCTTGTGCTTTTTCTTATTGCAATATTATACAACTAAGAAAAAGTCTCAAGCTCTTTATGTCAAAGCTAAAGCTAGAAGTCCCAGCAGTGAGATTTTAACAATTTTGTTTTCATTTTTTATATTATTCTATTTTACTTTTTAAGTAAATTTTAAAAATCATGCTTGAAAAAGGAACTGGTGTTTGAGGAGGTAAGCAACAGTTGTCTGGAAAATTTATGTATGCACAAATCCTTATTCTCTAACAATGTTGAAGTGAATAATGATGTGCTTAAAGTATGAAGATTTCAAGAATATAGCAGGTTACCTTCTCCAAAATTATTTATCACTTTCACACTTGAGCGAATCACTTCAACTGAAGAATGCTCCTCGCATGTCTTAACTTGCTGTTTTTACTCATATAGAGTATACTTCCCAGTCTGATTTTATCAGAGTTAACAGTATTTGAGTGTATCTACTCCAGGAGATAGTCTGAAATTGTATCTTTGCATTTCCTAGAGCTGCAAACAGAGTACTTTTCACATGAGTACTTAATAAACATTTTAAAAATAGAATTGAAACCAAAGACAAAAATGTACCATTTTCCACATAAGTAATATATTTTACAAAATGTAAAATAATCTCTGAGCCTTCAACTAATTAAGGGTTATGAAAACAATATAACACAGGACAACCAATAATAGCAAAAGTTAACATTCACATCAACAAATATTTGACGAATCACGAATCACTCTAAATCAAGAGAAGATGACATAGTTTTGTTTAAAACCCTCTTATTCACACCAAGGCAAATTTTGGATAACATTTTTTCTCCAGGATTTCCCCATTTTTCATGGAGCATGCCACCTCACTTTTTGAAAATTATCCTTTCAAATATGTTTGACTAGTTGTTCTCCTACTTGAGTTAAAAAATATCTCAAACTCACCTAGAGATATCTTTTCCTCAATCTTACAAACTATAGCAATACTAATATCAGAAAACATAAATATATTTTAAATTAATATTTTAAAAATAAGAACATGTAGCCATGCAAAACACTTGTCTATTATAAATGTCACCAGCCTTCTCAAATTTTCCCATCAATGTTTATATAAAAGACTACATTTGCTAGCAGACAAGCTGTGGTATCAAAGGAATAAGAGAAAATGGCAAAACATCCATTTAGATGCAAGAAAAATTTATACAGTACATTGCTTCTTCTGTAAAATGAGAAGACTGCCATTTTTCTCAATTGTAGCAGTACAGCACCACAATTCAAATTCTAGAATACCAGCAGTCTGTGGTGTACACCAGGACCACTCATGAGCTCATATTTAAGTAACCCCTATCCACCCAAAAGCAACTGAATACAATAATTTGTAGTTTCTTTATTATATCTTCTCAATATTTCTGTTCTGCCTGGTACACATTTTGTATGAACTATATTCATGTAGATTGTACTTACCTTATTTATCAGTAAAGAATATAGATATGTGATATGTGTGTGTTTCTTCTTACTCTCTCTGACTGGCCTCCTTTACTGTATCTTAAATATTGGTTATCTTCAAGGCTCTTCTCATCTCACTTTTCATGCATTTCATGGCAATATCAGCCACTCTCTTTTTTAAATTTCTTAACTTTCCAAACTGAAGAAATGGTGTGGACAAATGCCTAAGTTTTTTCCTGAACATTCTTCTCTCCACTCAAGGAGTTTTTTGACCAATTAACACAAGTATACTTTGGATTATATTACAAAGAAGGGTAAGATTACAGTCATGAACATCTTTGAATCTCATTTAGTTGGAAAGCACCATGGAATGATAGTTGGAATACTTGAGATGACCACCAAAGGATATATGGCTTCTCAAAAGGCAGATAGAAGAAGTTGTTTTCCACTTACAGGGAAAATCATGGGGAAAAAAATACATGAATGCAGAAGGACACAGTGTAAGTTCAAGGAACCTGAGAAATACAGGTTGAATAGTGGGGAAAGTATGCCACACTTATCTACATCTAAATCCACCCAGATATGGCTTTTGTATTTATTAAATTGCTCGTCATGAGAATTGGACTTGGGGAAGTTTGAGAAAACTGAAAGAATAAGAAGAGGTAAATAGGGACTTCCCTGGGGGCACAATGGTTAAGAATCAGTCTGCCAATACAGGGGACATGGGTTCGATCCCTGGTCCGGGAAGATCCCACATGCCGCGGAGCAACTAAGCTCGTGTGCCGCAACTATTGAGCTGGTGCTCTAGAGCCCCTGAGCCACAACTACTGAGCCCGCATGCCACAACTACTGAAGCCTGCGTGCCTAGAGCCCGTGCTATGCAACAAGAGAAGCCACTGCAATGAGAAGCCCGCGCACCTCAAGGGAGAGTAGACCCCATTCACCACAACTAGAGAAAGCCTGCACACAGAAACGAAGACCCAACGCAGCCAAAAATAAATAAAATAAAACAAACAAATTTATATATAAAAAAAAGTAGAGGTAAATAAACACCTCTGTAATGCTTGGAGCAGTCACATTCATACCTTGCTCCTAGTTCCCTAGGGTTCCTAAGCAGCATCCAATGGTTGCTGTGGTGGGGAAAGGGGAAAGGCAAAAGGAGGGAAGAACAAACAAGGTTGACTCAATCCCTGGTGCGGAGCAGTTCCATAAAGATATGTTGAAATTCTACTGAAGTTTTATTCAAAAAGACAGTGAAAAGGGCAAATAAGGGGAAAAAATATTCTGAAAATCAATTTTTTTTCAGAAAGAATGCTGGGAGAAAGAGCCATTAGTGAATGGAGGAGCTGGAAAAACAACAAGAGGAAGACAATGCAATATCAGTAATAGTTCATGTTACAGAAAACGCAAGGAGAATGAAATGGAACCTTAATTCCAAAACAGAATACAAAAAAATGTTTCCTTCATGTTCCAAGTATGGAAATCTTTTTCATCTCAATATATTTTTTAACTGTTTTTAAATTGACATACATTCTCTAGAGTGGCAGAAAAGACATTTATTTGAAGACTCAAAAAAAAAAAAAAAAAGCCAAGCAATATCACCAGTTGTTCCCACTTGATATCTCGAGTCCTCTAAGTTGTATAGTAAACTAAATTTGAAAACAACAAATGAATATTCTCTGGTTTATATTTGCAAACATAACTATTAAATCTTCTTCTTCCCTTGTAACATGTGCATTATACTGATATACCATGGCTAATTCATCCTTGGTTTGCTCTTCATTAAAAACAATACACTTTCCCACCAGCAGTGCAAAAGAATGGACTTGAGGATATGGGGAGGGGGAAGGGTAAGCTGTGACAAAGCAAGAGAGAGGCATGGACATATATACACTAACAAACGTAAGGTAGATAGCTAGTGGGAAGCAGCCAAATAGCACGGGGAGATCAGCTCGGTGCTTTGTGACCGCCTGGAGGGGTGGGATAGGGAGGGTGGGAGGGAGGGAGACGCAAGAGGGAGGAGATATGGGAACATATGTATATGTATAACTGATTCACTTTGTTGTAAAGCAGAAACTAACACACCATTGTAAAGCAGTTATACTCCAATAAAGATGTAAAGAATAATAATAATACACTTTATAATTCAGCTTTTAGAAAATACTGTGCTAAACAAAGGAGTATATATATTTTCCTGTTTTATTCACTTGACTAAAATGAAACTCTTTTTATGATAATACCTTTATTAATAATGCACAGCAATCTTGATGCCGTTAGAAAAGGTTTTGATTTGTTTTGTTTGGGCCGGTGTAATAAATAACAGAGGAATCTTGAAAATATATCTGCACCTCAATGGTACAAAATACAATAGCATTGAGTACTAAGAAACAATTTGACTGACTGGAAGTAACACGGGGAATGATATTTCATTCCTCATATAAATGATGTCCAATAACCAATTGTTAGTTTTGTAGCTTTGGTGGATAACATCATTGATCCAAAAAACATTCCTCATGTCTATTGTCTAATACCCCATAAATGAGTAAAATATCTATAACTTTGAGTAATTTTTTTTCAGAAAGGGCCTTTAGTGTCCCTAAGTTCCCAAGGGTCTATAGAAGGAAAATTTGATAACTTTCTCACATCAGTTCTTAAAGTGAGGGGATAAAAAGTAAACACAGGGCTTCCCTGGTGGCGCAGTGGTTGAGAGTCCGCCTGCCGATGCAGGGGATACGGGTTCGTGCCCCGGTCTGGGAAGATCCCACATGCCGTGGAGCGGCTGGGCCCGTGAGCCATGGCCGCTGAGCCTGCTCGTCCGGAGCCTGTGCTCCACAATGGGAGAGGCCACAACAGGGAGAGGCCCACATACCGCAAAAAAAAAAAAAAAAAAAAAAAAAAAAAAAAAAAAAAAGTAAACACAATTTTCTAACTAGTGGTCATTTCAGTTCTAAATATATGGAGTCAAAACTCTATTTCAAAAGTTTCCATCAGATTTTTAAAATAGGTTCATTCTGAGTGAGCACAGCGATTATATTATAGTTGATCCATTTCCTTAGAAGATGACGTTCATATCACAACAGGTAATTCTAAAAGACAGATACCCATCAATTTCAAGATTGAAACTTTGAAAGGAGATGGTGACACTTCAAAGTTGGTCCAGACATTTAGTCATTAGTCTTAAATTCATTCACCCTAAATATGACTCTTAAAGGCTGAATTGCATTCTTTTATATAAATAATTCATGTGCTGAAGACCTAACTCCCAGTACCTCAGGATGTGACTACATATGGAGATTGGCACTTTAAATACGTAATTAAGTAAAATGAGGCCATTAGGGTGGGCCCTACTCCAATCCGACTGAAGAGGAAATTCAGACACAGAGACCAAGGATGAGCACAGACAGATGAAATACTACGTGAGGACACAGTGAGAAAGTAGCCATCTGCAAACCAAGGAGAAAGACCTCAGAAGAAACTAAACCTGCCAACCGCTGGATCTTGGACGTCTAGTCTACAGAACGTTTAGAAAATAAATTCCTTTTGTTTAAGCTACCCAGTCTGTGATATTTTGTTATGGCAGCCGTAGTAAACGAATATAATGATTTTACCACACATCTTTACCATTTACATGAAATTGCACATTTTATTTAATCATCAAATATTCTCTATGAGAGAACAGTTGATAGCAACATTTGGACTAGGTTTCACTTACATAACGTTGACTTGTATTATCTGCTCTTAGCACACTTGGGTCACAGTCCAGGAAAGCTCTCCCACACCTAGTCCTCCTCTTCTCTTTCCTCCCCACCACCAGCAATTATTCCAACGGCAACAAAATCTCACTAGTATGTTGTAGGCACTATTCTAAATGCTTTACATACTGAATCACTTCATTCTTGTGGTTCCACAGTTACTGTGATCATTTTATTAACTGGGAAATAGACACAGGAGGTAGGTAACTTGGTCAAAGGCACAAATCCAGGCAGCCCAACTGGGACTTTTTTTTGGTTGTTTTTTTTTTGCGGTACGCGGGTCTCACTGTTGTGGCCTCTCCCGCGGCGGAGTACAGGCTCCGGACGCGCAGGATCAGCGGCCATGGCTCACGGGCCCAGCCGCTCCGCGGCATGTGGGATCCTCCCGGACTGGGGCACGAACCCGCATCCCCTGCATCGGCAGGCAGACTCTCAACTACTGTGCCACCAGGGAAGCCCCAACTCTAGGTTTCTGAACCATAAGACACAGTGTTTCTTTTCCATACAAGAAACTCACTGTGGCAACAGTGAGAGGCCCACGTACCGCAAAAACAAAAACAAACAAACAAACAAACAAAAAACAGAAAAAACGAGAAAAGAAACCTAGAGTATAAGCTTACCTGAGTTCAAATATGACTCCACCACTTTGTAGCTGTGAGATCTTGGGCAAGTTATTTAACCTCTTTGTGCCTCATTTTCCTCTGCTCTATAGGGATAATCTAGTGTCTACAGAATTTTTATGATGATTTAACAAGTTAACATTTATAAGTCACTTAAAACTGTGATTTAGTCGTGGTATCTTCTATATGTTTTTAAAGACATAGAAATATTATAATTTTGTGGTTAATCCAGGAAGTTAGTGGTGGCAGAAACACATGCACTGAGGAGCTGTTCTCTTACTGTGTCATGAAAAACCATATTCCTATGTTTCCTTGTCTCTGTCTGATTCCAAGTGAAACAAATAGTCCAAAAAACAAGGAACAGATCTGTGAACATTACTTTAAAAAAATCCTGGAATCATGCAAACTGCACTGGGAGATGCAGATAAAAATCTTTTAACGTCTGTGCCTATTCCAATGCTCTTGAAATCCAAGCCATTTTTGTTGCTCCAAAGTCGCCTCCGAGTGTTTCTTCACCAAAACATGCTAAAAGTACTCTTTCATGATTTAAATGTGGAGCTCTTCATTCAAAAGGCATATGAAATTTTGGCTGAAGTAATGTAAGTTTAACCCTTATTCTCATTTTGTATTTTCACACACCCTGGTCAACTGAGAAAGGAAACAAAATAAACGGGAATACCTTGTAGATGACTGATCTGAGTAGAAGACGGTAAGAAACTATCTCTCTTCCAAATCTTTCACTGAGGCAGATTGCAAGGGAACATTTTATTAGTTCCCATGCATGGCACCAGACAGGCAGTTGGGGACATAGTTTTATTAGAAGATAGTTTATCATGTCATTTTGCCTCCATTTTCAGATCTGTAAAATGCATGCTGGAGGTGAAAGTATGTGTGTGTGTGTGTGTGTGTGTGTGTGCGCACGCACAGGCTTTGTAGACATATGAACTGTTTCACAACAGTTTAAAATGGATGTTTCACCCATTTTCAATCGCATGTAGAGTAAATAATTATGGCTAACATTTGTCTAGCACTTACCATGAGCCAATCACTATCCTGAGTATCTTAAATATATTAATTCATTTAATCCTTTCAACATCCTTCTCAGATAAGCACTGTTATCATCGCTATTTTACACATAAGGAAACTAAGGCATAGAAAGGATAAGGAACTTGCCCAGAATTACATGGCAAGCAGACAGCAGAACCACATTTAACCAGGTATTCTCGCCCCATAGTTGTTCTTCTCAAGCACTATGGTGCTTCTTTAAACTACCTCATCAGATAACAGTAACCAATAATCACTATGCACATGAGCAAGAAGCTCCTAAGACATCACAAATTAAACAATAATTTGCTTAATTCAATTTCACTGACAGGCCAAATAATCACAAGAACAGCTTAAAAGGCACAAAGAATTATGTATCCATTTGAGAACATTTCGCAGAACTCAAAACCACTGAGCGTTCTGCCCAGCAGTAATGAGTTGCACACTTAGATCATTAATCTCTATATGTAGATATAGCTACAGTAAATAAATTATGATACAGTTCAGACAAGTAAGAAGTATCCAAATATTTATTTTTTCCCTTTAAGAACTATTTTTATCTTATTACATCATCAGTAGCCAAGAAGCAAGCCAATCAGAAGCCAAGACTTTGAATGCTATGGAATTCTATCATTTCAGTAATTAAAATGCATATTACTTAAGTACAAATTTCTAAACAGAGTCCTCATGGCTAATTCTTGCATCTATATCTTTGTTTTATTATTGTGTTGCTTCTTTTTTTCTCTCTAGACTGTTTTTACTGTCAACAAAAGACTAAAATTCAAAGGTTTTTGATGTTTTACTACTAATGTAACACTTGTAATCTTCATGTAAATAATTGAGCACAAGATTGTAGAGAAAAAGTTACAGTCATAAGGCTCATTGATTTTCCAGGGTGAATTAATTTCTTAGTGCTGCTATAACAATTTACCACAAATTTAGTAGTCTAAAACAAATTTATTACCTTACAGTTATATAAACCAGAAATCTGAAATGAGTCTCTCTGGGATAAAATCAAGATATCGTCTGGGCTGCATTCCCTTCTGGAAGCCGTAGAGGAAATTAATTTCCTTGATTTTTTCCATCTTCTAAAAACTACCTTAATTCCTGGGCTCATGGCCCCCTTCCATCTTCAAAGCCAGCAATGGTTACTTGAGTCCTTCTCACATTTCATCACCCTGACACTGACTCTTTTGATTTTCTTCTCCACATTTAAGGACCTCTGTGAATACACTGGACCGCCTCAAATAACTCAAGATACTCTCCCTAATTTATTTATTTATTTGGGGGGAGGGTAAAAGGAAGGATAGCTTTATTGAGGAAGCCAGCAATCCTGGGGACTCTTCCTAATTTAAGTCAGCTTATTAACAACCTTAATTCCGCCTTCCACTTTAATTCCCCTTTGCCTTGTAGTGTAACATAATTAGAGGTCCTGGGAGTCATGTGAACATCTTTGGCAGGGGGGGCTGTGATTCTGCCTACCAAAAGAGACCATTCTTTCTTGGATATTTATAAATTATTCATGCTAATCTTTCTGTTCAAGGAAAGAGGAAATCCTGAGGGATAGCTTCTAAATAGATGTGCATAACATATATGAATAATACTTATGGATAAAACAAGAACATCACAACCACCAACCTCCTGTAGCCCACACCTGAGAGACTGTGCAAGCTGGAACTCAGGTGTCTCTCACTGGACCCATCCCCTCTCCCTCCAGCTAACCCACTTCAGCAATAATCAGGTTCTTCTACTCCGTCCCCACTTCTGTTGCCTTGATCTGAAGCCCATCTTCTTTTTGCTCTCCCTATTCACTATTACCAGTCTTTTCCTCTTTTAACATCCTTCCCACTGATGACAGTCAGTTTCTATGATGTTAATCCTATTACGTACCCTCTGACTAAAATAGTTCTCCATCACCTACGGGATAAAACTAAGTCATTTGAGAAAGTAATCTGTCTCAGTGTCCAGCAGTCAAATCACTTGACACACAACCCTCTCTCTCACAACCTATACACATACACATGTGCACATGCACGCACACACACACACGCCCGTGCACACATCTTCCCATATTGAAATACTTATTGTGCACATTTGCCAGACCGTCTCCTACCTTTGTACCTTTTTTCCCTTTCATAAAAATCCCTTTTTTGTGTGCCTCAAAAACTCCTTTTAGTAATTCGGTTCAAATATTTCCTTGTGAGTAAATTCCTCCCTGGCCTTTCCAAGGTAGGATTTTCCTTTTCTGTATCCCCTTATATAACAGCATATATTACTCTATTAGTGAGATTATCACATTACGCTGGAATATGTGTTCCCACATTTCTCTCTCTCTCTCTCTCTCTCTCTCACACACACACACACACACACACACACACACGCACTCCTCTTGCCTCTTCTCCTCTCTTCCCCTCTCTCTCATTTCTCTTCCTCTCTGGAATTTGATCCCTTCAAAAGCAAGAATGGTACAACTATCATTTTTCAATCTATTCAACATGTAACTGGAGCTTTTGGTGGCACTTAATAAATATTGATGAAATAAAAGTAACATTATAATAATAACTATCACTTTCCAACATCCTTCACCATGCAGAGCTATAAAAAGTATCAGGTCACTGGCAGTGAACAGGAAAGGGGGGCATAGTGAAATAGAAACAAAAGATAAAGAGAATTTGTCAAAGTGACAGAAAAGAGGAAGATAACTTATGACTTTCACAGGATTGTTGACAGTTGTCTGGCTTGCACTGGGTCGGTAATTTTTGACGGCAGACAAAGTCAATTCATGCCCCAACTGCATCTTTCCAATTTGATGATGATGATGGTGCTTGTGTGTGTGTGTGTGTGTGTGTGTGTGTGTGTGTGTGTGAGTGTGTGTGAAAACTGGTTGAAAAGACTTCGGGAAAATTTCTTTGGAACATTTAGAAACTGAGTGATTGGTATGTGTGATGTCATTTTAAAATAAAACATCAGAACATAACTCCACTCTTCTGAAAATCTAATTTTTTTAATGTGGAAGGATTTTTTCCTATTTATTGCCAATGGATTACTACAAAACAAAAATACACAAGACAAAAGATAATAAAAGTTGAATAACCTTGTGGAACATTGCTAAACATTTAGTACTGTCATCTCTTTCCAGTATTATCAGCATTGAACTATATCTTCAGTGAGACTAGGATATTAATTCAATATAATCAAGAATAATTTTGTAAAGTACTTATCTGTCCTTACTGAATCATATTGTAGAGATATGATCACATAATTGAAAGAATGTTTCCTGTGTTAGGTATGGAAAAAACATGCTTTACTAAATATTATGGTTGAAAATTACCATGAAATGTCTGAAATCTCCAGTTTCAAATACACTAAATTTAATTAAATAGTTTATAAATTAATTCCTTAATTATATGTATGTCAGTATATTCTGTGCACTTCTTTATCATGACCAACAGTGAGCAACTGCTTTTATTCAAGTTCCTTCCCCATCTATTCTCTAAACTTCCAGGCAGAGAGAGAGGGAGGATGAGAAAGAAAAACATGAAAGAGTTGAAGGGCAGAAGGCCTAAGAATTCCTTTCTCCTGAATTCCTTTTAAAAATGCTCATAAAATTTTTTTTTTCAGTTTGCAGTTTGCTATGAACTGCAAAACAAAATAAGCAAAAAGCAAGCTCAGCATTTTGAAGGGAATTTTCGTCTGTCTCATAGACAAGTCAAGTGTGCCTAAACTCCATTGTCTCCCTCCCTCCTGGTACTTTTCCCAACTCCCCAGGTTGCCCTGGTTTAAAGTCTTGTCCTTTCAATGTTCTATGCAATTACTTATGCCCAGTCACTTAGCAGAAAAGTTCTATACAATTCCAAAGGGACACATACTGAATTCCCTTGATTCTAAAATGAATGTTGTGTTACATAATGACATTAATAAAAGGTATTTTAATTCAACTAGTATATTTAATAAAATCTTATTATTTGATTATTTTTAATGTTTTCTTATAAAATATGCTATAAATTCAATCTTGTATTTTTTAGCAGTAGTGACTTTTAGGAAAGAAAAAAAATGAAGAATTTATGTATTTAGGAAACATGCAACATAGAAAAAGATAGACACCCAATTCTGTGAAGCAAACAGCCCTGTAATACATGAATATGATACAAATAACATAGATGAGTGGTTTAGCAAAAACTCTTCTACAAAATACTGGTTCCTGAATAACAAAGTAAACTGACCAAGCTTTTCTGAAATTATTTTTTAAAATTTCACCCAACAGGAAAGACACTGTTCTGTGATATTCGATAAGTATTATAAAGAAGGCAATTCTTTTATCTTAGAAGAAATAAAATTTAGCAAAAATAAAATTCAGTGAGAGAGGTTAAAAAAGAGTAATAGCTGCATGGGCTGTTCATTTGAATTTAATAACAAAAAAGTGCCCAATTATTATATTGTCATTATAAATGCTAAAAATAAGTGACATCCTTAAAAGCTAATCATGGTTTAGAAAAATTACTTTGCATTTGCTTTTGCTAACATGTTTAGAATTCTAAGTTCTTTCCATGTATTACAGAATTGCTTCAACACATTACTTATAAAATTGGTAATTTTAAGCAGGGAACTTGGTTTCCATCAACTGTTAATTATAGTGTTCCCACCTGATTTCACCATTTCATCAAAATATTTGCCCCTTTATTACTACAGTTAGTTTTTTATAATAATGGAAGCACATAATGCTTTAAAAAATAAATATTTCTCCATGAATGATTAATTTAAATAATTAAATCCTAAAATAAGTCAAAGATGTTGCAGGGAGTTATAATATTAGTCATTTGTGAATAAAAAACTCTAAACCAATCAATTCTCTTACTTTGAATGTTTATATTATTGGGGCATAATAAAGATTGTACTGTATATAAATATTTGATACAAAATATTAAATTTACTCATCTGACCATAAACTACTTCAAGTTAAAATACTGAAGAAATGCAAATGGATAAGTAAAGCCTTCTTTATCCAAGTGCTGTTAAGTCAGTGTTGGAGATGAAATGAAGCAGAGTTTACAGACATGGATATTAGTTTCCATCTGAGGGAACTAGTTCTACTCCACAACATTTCCTTTAAAGCATTTGTCCTGGACCAGTGAGTATCTTTTGTTTTTTTTGAGGATATGTGCCATTCCAGAAATTATGTGCTTGAAAGCAAATTATGATTGGCAAATGATAGAAGGTATACTTGGAAATAATTAAAATATTAAAGTTTAGTGTCCAAATTTTTTTAATTTAATAAAATCAGAGACCAATATCCAACCTTGGCCAACTGAATGTGACAAAACTACATTTCATGACATTTTTTGCAGCTCACTGGGATGCCATAATTGGAAATATGAACTCTTAGGAAAGGACAGAGTTAAAGAAAACCCTCTAGCAATTATGCATTGGTGGTATTAACAGTTGTATAGTAAGTATAAAAATAGCTGAAGACTAATGAATTTGTATCTAAAAAATTATTCTCTGACAAAGTATTAAAGAAATAATGCAACATCTCATAATGACTACACAAACATTTTTAGCAAGCATAATTTACATATTAAGATATGCTCTCAAGTATGAATATTAGACATTCAGTCACTTTAATAACCCTTTAAAACTTTTAAAAGTGCATAAAAGAAAAATATGCAACCCAAAAAGGGCAAGGTCTGAATTATTAAAATAACATGAAAATACTAGTGATACCACGTCAGAAACAAAAGGTGTTAATTGAAACACGACTTCACATAACTCTTAGCTCAACGGTTCTTGACATGTGGGAGAGAAATGAATTTGGCAGCACCACGGATCTGCTCAAAACCAAAAAGTATTCCAAAGAAACTCTGGATCACAAAATCTCTCCCCAAACTCTAGGTACCTAATATTCTAATGCTTCCATTAGACTACTCCTGAATTCCTATTTTAAGAATCACACTTAAGCTAACTACCTAGTACAATGGCCCATGGTCCAAAAATATACCAGATTTAACAACCATCACTCAGACAGACTCTTAAAATTCATCTTTTGGTGCTAATCTCAGGAGTTATCAAAACAGAAAGCAATCCCATGGTGTCATGCTTAGAAGAAATTCAGTAAATTATTCAAGGAGGTGTTTATGTATTGAAAGCAAAGACTACATTAAAATAAGTATAGATCAATTAATATAAATTAAAAGTTAATTTCAATTGTTAAAATATGTCATTTACCCCATATTGAATATGATAACTTTGAACCCAGAACCTCTTAGTCCCCATGTTTACTTCACTTTACTGGTTTGTCCCAAACTGTTCACTGGAATTTGCCACCGGACTTCCTAAAGGCCGATGATCTGTACATCAAAAAGCACTAACTATCCAATGATTTCACAGGAATGATAACAAAGTAAATTTAAACTTGGAAATATTATTTTAACACAATACTGAGTTAGTATAAGTGTTTTCGAAAAAGAAATTTCAACACATTTGGTTAACTGCACAGTCGAATAATTATAACTTTCTGAGCTTTTTTAGACACCGAGATTGGTAAAGGCAAGAAGGCTTGAAAAGACTGTCACTGCCATTTCTGATCCAAACTACAAGAAATGGCCTCTGAAAACAGAAATTTAAGGATAATAATTCAGAATGATTCTCAGCTTTCGCATTGCTCTGATTTTCTGAGGTAAAGTTTAAAATCAATCAAATATTTTAGACGTGTTTTTACTTGCCAAAGTACATTTTCTTTTCCACCAATTAAGGGAAAGTAACAAGGAAAGTAAAAGGTTAAGATTACCATTCATCATCCTACCGTCAAAAACCATATTTCAAGAACAAAAGCAACTGTTAACGTAGATTTTATATTACTGTGTTTCAACCATTCCAAATTCCATGATGCATTTTTAATACCTATGAATTGTACATTAGAGTTTTATTTATTCCAGGAGTATGCAACAAATTAAAAAATAACTGAGATAAGAAAGAAATTGTTACCATAGTCATTCTCAGCTTTTATCTCTGTTCTCTCTCTTTTTTCAATGTACTATCCCAGGGATAAAATAAATGTAAGGAGATGGGGATAGGGGAATGAGACTGATCCACTGAGTGTATTATTTGGTATATAAAATACGAAAACATTCCTGCATCTTTGCAAACAATTTTAAAATCCTTTATCTCTGTTTAGATTTCTCCCTAAATTCAAGTTTTCATTACAGATGATTGGTTAATGTCAATGTTGGCTGATGACCTCACTCAAAACCAGTCATCTTTCTCAGTGTCAGTTTATGTATTTCCAGCATCCTGACACAGATTTTCTTTAATTTCCATCTTGGCATCTGTTTCCCAGCACACATGGGCTAAATGTCCACGACTCTATGTGGTTTCTCTTATTAATCCCAAACATAAACAAGAGTCATTCAAACTAGTATATTATTCCTGATACTTTGTAACAAGTCACCCTTTGTGTGAAGCTACCACTAATTTTGTGCTCCAAGTTCTTTATTTTGTAACTTGTATAACCCACCTTGCTAGTATCAATTTATCACGTAATGATTAGAGGAATCCACCACCTGACCTCAGTGTAAGGCTATGGTCTTGCCATCAATCAACGACATTGTCTAGTACATAGAGTCTACTTTCTTCTTGAAAAGTGTTTGTTTCTTTTCCACTGGACTCTCAGAACACTGTGACCATGTTGGATACAGCTGATATACCAACTGTATTGGAGAACAACGGCTTGATAAATGGCCCAAGGTATAACGGGTTCTACCTTTTGGAATACACTACCTCTCAATTCCCAGAGTTAGGTCTGTCCTATTCTGCCTCCTTACCTTTATCTTTCCAGCTATCTGACCCCAGTAACTTTAAACTTTCATATAGATTCCTTCTTATTGCTATCAAGTTAGCTTTCCACAGCCTCACTCCACGTTTATCAAGCAATCTCCCAATATTTTTATCTAGTACTTTCATAACTTCATTTCTTATATTTGATATGTTTGCAATTTACCTCATGTATGTGAGCTATAGATTCAAATTTATTTTTTTCCAGACGACCATTTACTTGTCCCAGCATCATTTATCAAAAGCCCTGTATCATTTATTAAAAAGCCCTGTTTGTGTGTGTATGTGCATGTGTGTGTAATAGACTAAACGCTTTTTTTTTCTTTTTTCATCTTCTGAACAAATTACTTTTAACGAATAACCTTTAAAATTTATCTTCATGAGGCTTATTGTTTATGAAAGGAAATTTAACATTTATTTTATCACAAATTTATCACATCAACCAAATTCTGCTGACACCTTCAAAAGTATGGTTTCAGTATTTTGCTCTAAGGGAGCTGTCATCCAGAGACTAGAGTAGGGAAAAGCAAAACTCCTTCTTATAAACTAGATAATGAAAATTACAGGATCTTTATGATTCCTAACCTAACCCTAATTAACTACCTCCCCAATATTTCAAAACAATAACAAGAACAATATTTTAAAAATAATCAGTCGTGAAATGAATAAAGTAACAAAACACAACCCCCTTAAATCAGAAAATCATCTAATTAGAACTGGTACAAAATAATCACGATACAATAATTCAACCTTAAAACACTGCAGGCAAGAAAGAGATAAAGAAAAAAAAAAAAAACAGAGGCAAAAAAAATCCTATTTCTCAGTTCCTTTAATCTGCCATATACACTGCTTCCAGTTTCTAAGAGCTGTGCTGGAGCAGAATATAGGACTAGGAAGATTTCACCAACATGAATTCTACTCATCTTTCCAAGAAGTCTCAGTGACACAAATTCTTAACTAATTTGTTTGGTGCACAATATCTAGAATTTCAAAGAAGACTGTTGAGACAGCTGTGAAATGCAAAGATATGAACTAATGGAAAGTGCATGAGAAAGCGTAAAAATATTATATTTTTGTAAATATGTTTAATACTGAGAATTGTAAATTATTGAATTTCCTCGAAGTATGGAACTCAATTCAAAATTTCATCTCTCATTGTAGTACTTTTCCAGAGCTAGTGATAATACAAGTCTATAGACATAATCACAATTAAAAATTTCTTTTAAAAGACTTCAATTTATTACTGAAAATTTATATATTATTATTTCATATTATTCCTCTATTGGTATTAAAACTACCAGTAGAGGAATAATATGACTAAGCAAAGTTTATTAATAGTTTCAGGATTCATAAAGCTTCCCTTCCACCCATATCTGCAGTAATTCATATAACCACAGAATGTTGGGATTGGTATATAGAATCAATTACAAATGGAAAGACTGTCCAAGCAATTAAATAGGATTTGGATTTTCAGCTAAAATAAATTTGCTTTAATTATAATGGCATTTATGCAATCTATGACACAATTTAGTAAAAGTTATTGAAAAAGCAAAAGCAAGGAGATTTGGAGTTTAATTAAAAGTGACAGTTAAGGCCCATTCCAAATAACTTCCTACAAGAACCTTACCTAGTACAGCCAAGATATTAATAACCTATGAGTAGCTTAGTAACCCTCTGGTAGATACAATGATAAGGTCTAACATATACTTAAGATAATAGCTCAGTTTCAGCATTAACAGACAGTCCCTATGAAAATGAAAACTATAAATAAGAATGGATTATTTTCACTAAAATTTCTTCTTTCTACTTTGAGTAACTTAGAAAATCCTCTAAAACCAATCTCATTTTCTTTGAGGATTGAGCTTTAGCATAATGGCAGAAGAAAATTTGCAGCTCATATCCATCTTAAGTTTCTTACCACATATTCTTTTACAAGTCATAATGATGTATCATGTCAGAAATATATTATAGTCTGACCCTTTAAAATACGTTACTGTTTATATAAGGAACTAGAAACTGGTGTCAATTTAAAAAAAAAGTGTTTCGAATGAAAATGGTTAAATTGGCAAATGCAGAGATTTCCACACTTTCTTTCTTCATTGTTCCCTTCCTGCTTCAATAATTTTTTCATTACCCTTTTATCCAAAAGAAATATCTACTTATGCTCTTCATTAAATAGTTAAATATAAACAACTTATTATTTATGTCCTTAATAACTTGGTAGGCATTTGAAAAACTAGTAACATAAATCAAAAGAAAAATAGCATTTTATTTCATTCCTAAATAACCACAGGTACTTACTCTTGGCACGTGCACACCTGTTTGGCACCATATCTCAAATCCTGTAATCACTTTGAACATCACTACCTCCATTTTCTGTTCCACACTAATCTTCCTTCTGGTAATAGCTTTATATCACAGCACTGTCAAAAGCCTACCCTTCACAAAGATATGACATCATCAAAAGTAATGTAATGCAGTCTAACGTTAAAACTGAACTAAGCTGAGCTAGTCGTTTGCAGGGTTTATGGCAAATGTTGCTGCATTTTCCTTGAAAATGTAAAATATTCCACAGCCCCTGTGAGTTCAGTGGGGTACCTTGGCACATGGTTTAGGAACCACAGGGCTAAGGATGAATATAATCACAATAACAAAACTCAATGTTGGCACTCTAGGGATCACAAAGACTCATTCATTTCAGGGGATTCCCTGGCAGTCCAGCGGTTAAGATTTGGCACTTTCACTGCCATGGGCCCGGGATTCGATCGCCAGTCAGGGAACTAAGATCCTACAAGCCATGCGGCCAGAAAAAAAAAAAAAAAAAAAAAAAAAAAAAAAAAAAAAAAAACATTCATTTAAAAACTATTAATTTTATGCAGTAAGAAATGAACAGAGCCCAAATCAAAGATCATTAAGGTGACAAATGCATATTGAGTGCCTGCCATATGTGGGCAGCAGCACGAGGCACTAGGAATATGGTGCAGAACCAGGCAGAAAAAGTCACTTCCTTCCTGGAGTTTACATTCTAGCAAAAACAACTAATGCAAAATATCTAAATAAATATTCATGATGTCATTTTATTTGTGGTAAGTACTACAAAGGAAACTGACAAATAGCATAGGCTGATTTGAGAATAGATAAGGGTGGAGGGAGTCATGTTAATTTAAGGGATCCAAGAAGTCCTCCTTAAAAGAAGTAACAGTTGCAGTAAGCACTAAAGCAGTAAGTCTCAATGGAAGGTGAGTTTGCTCCCCATGGGACATCTGGCAAAGCTTCAAAACATTTTGGTTGTCATGACTGGGAGGGACGCTGCAGGCGCTCTAGTGGGTAGATGCCAGAGATGCCGCAAACATCCTACAATGCATAGCACAGCCTGCATGCACCACCACCCTGACAAAGAATTATCTGACCCAAAATGTTCACGATGCTGAGAAGCTTTTAAATAGGTATGTATGTGGGTGTGTGTTTGGGGTCAGTGGGGATCAGTGGGCATCACAGGAAGAGGGAGCAGCACGTGCAGACTCCTAAATAGTAAGAATATAGTGCATCCACTGAACCAAGAGAGGGCTTGTATAGATGGAGGCTAGTGTAAACAATTGCAAATTCTCATAATTCGCTCAAGAAAGGTAGGGGAAAATGTGATCAAAAAGGCTTTTCTGTCTGAATAATCCTTAGGGTAAAAGGAAGAAGAGATTAGTGGCTGTAATTTTAATTACTCAAGGAAATGCCAGGCTGTATGTAGTATTCAACTTTTCCTTATGCTGTAAAATGTGACACAGCGAGGAAAATAAGTTATCTACACAAAGGCCTACACAGTGATTAAATGGCTGTATCATGGTTTGTGTTGGTCTCTGAGCAGCTGTGAGATTCTACAGTTGATCAAGCATAACTTGGTCAAACCAAAAAACCTAAAGGGACAAAGAAAGGAGGGCATTTTATGATCAGAAATTCTTTCACCCTTTAGCTTCCATTTTAAATGATTACTTTCATTACTTTTAACATTGGTATTTCTTTTATCCCAGGATATAACTGATATAGTTACAGCATTTTCATACTTAATTTGGTGATGTAGTAAGCTGACAACAGAAACTGATGCCACAACTGAGTACAGAGAGACTCATTTAAACGACAGCTTTGGATAATCCAGGTGGGATCCTCATACACCAGCTATAAACCGTCAGACAGAGGCTATGATAAGCAGAATATACTCTTTAAAAAGTCCTCCTAATATGAGCAGCTGCACAACAGCGAAGAAAAAGAGAAAGGATGTGGTTTTCTATTAAACATCTAGTTTGTATGTGATAGGTTTAGAGCTAAATCTTCTCACTTGTTTATATTCAGCTTCTCAAATATCCTCATGTTAAGGCAGAGAAAACTGAGGCCATACAAGAAGTCACCTGTCCAAATCAGACTAGATTCATTCTGGTCATGGCATAAAAAAGAAATTAAAAAGGCACTGTATTAACATATTTAACCTTTTAATAACCACGTGAAAATCTCACAAAATTGATTGCCAGAAGTGTAAATCCCAAAGTTACTAATATAAATGTACTGGGCTAGGTATTTTCATTACTTTATTTTATCATCACAACAGGTCTGGAAAGCTTTGGAATTGTCCTCATGTTACAGATGAAGAAACTGAGGCTTGGAGAATTAAATAACCGCCTGAGTAGATAATTCAAGGTAGAATGGGGAATTCTCTGCACTTTCAGCAGACCACCTGCAGGGAACCCTTTCCCACCCCTCCCCAACCCATTTCCTCCAAAGCTTCCCAGCCCTCTCAATAACCAGTGGAAGTTACCTACAGTATTTTTCAAGTCAATATGCAGTTTAATATGACAGCCACAGTTAGAAAGGATCTCATCCATTTTGATTTTCAATTTGTTTTCTCTTTTTGATACTATTTCCCAATGTGCAGGCCTCCAGGATTAGAGACCCTCTTACCATATCCCTCTGTGTTATCTCTTGACTGTTTATATACAAAATCCTATTCGTTTCTGCCAACAACCCTTGGAGATAGGAAATATTATCAATCCTGCTGCACAAAAAATGGAAACCAAGTTCCCAGGAGGTGAACTGGTTTCTCTGGGGACACTTTTGTAAATAAGTAACTGTCAGGTGTTCAAACATCTAGTCCAGATCTCACTTACAACAAGTAACTGCTTCCCTCATCTTCAACCTTAAAATTCTGGCCCACTCTCGGGGGGGCATGTGGATACATCACATATATATACTTGGTAAGACCGAATGAGCCTCTAGATCAATCTCACCAAAATAAAAAACTTTTAAAAGTAGATACAGCATTTGTTACTTGATACATAATATTAAAGGTATTTTCTTCCTCACACTGAATCAGATCAGAGCCTTGCAAAGCAATTTCTTCAGAAGGCACATTTGTTTCCTATTTCTGCTGTAACAAATTACCACTAACTTAGTGGTTTAAACACAAATTTATTATGTTACATGTCTGGAGGTCAGAAATATAAAACCAAGGAATTGGTAGTACTGAGTTCCTTCTAGAGGATCTAGGAGAGAATCCATTCTTTGCCTTTTCCAGCCTCCAGAAGCTGCCCACACGCCTTGGTTTGTGGCCACATCAACCTAGTCTCCTTCCATCAGTACAACTCTTTCTCTACCTCCTACCTTCCTCTTTAAACTATAAGAACCCTTTAAGTGACATTGGGTCCATCTGGCTAATCCACAATAATATCCCCATCTCAAAATCCTTAATTTACACATCTGCAAAGCCCCTTTTGATGTGTAAGGTAATATATTCACATGTTTGGGGGATTATGACATGGACATATTTGAGGGGCCACTTTTCTGCCTACCACAAAAGGTAAATTTTAAAAAGCAAGTATAATAAATAACCACATTTTACATAATTCTCACAAGCTCTGAGGTAGTGATCTTAAGAAGTTTAAAAAAACCTAATCTGATTCATATTTAGTGGTAAAATCTAGAAGCACTCCTTTCAAAGTACAGAATAGTAATAAAGTCAAAGAATATCATCTATTTTATTCAGTATACATGAGTGTCCTAAAAAGCATAATAAAACAAGAAAAAATATTGAAAACATATAAGGATGGGAATATTATGAAGATTATGAGTCTCTCCAAATAAATATTATGAAAATTTCAAATCTACCCAAATAAATCTAAAAGTTCAATGAAATTCCAATCAGCATTCCAGAAAGTCTTTTTCCAGAAACTGATAAGCTGATGTAAGTTTTCAACACATACAGTGAAGTTAAAAAAAAAAGCAAGTAGCAAATTATGTAATTTACTTGCATTTTAAATATCAACAGAATAATCAAAATTTTTTTTTATGGATGCATACAGATATGAAGAAAATAAAAAACCGTGCATGGTATTGATATATGTCATTTCAGAATAGTAATTTCCTTGGGGAAAGGAGAATGTGGAAAGAAAAATGTAGTTAGGTCTTAGCGATTTGTGTTTTTAAAACACAAAATTTCAAACAAACATTTCAAAATGTAAACAATTGTTAAGATTGGATAGTGGACACACAAATGTTTCTTCTTACCCATATGTTTGAAATATTTTATAAATAAAATTAAATTGAAATAGAACCAATATGAAGAAAGCCCTTAAAGTATATTGCAGAAGGAACCAGCTCAAATGGCAAATCAATGGACTTTTAGAACCACATTGATATCAGAAGTGCAACATCCTTCTGGTACCTCTGAAAGTCAGTCATCTTAGTTCAAACACTAGACTGGGGTGCAGTTCAACTGTACAAAGGACTAAGAATTGACATTAGTGTCCCAGCACTGTGAATTTTTTCCAAAATTCAGCCTAATTCCACAGAAACCTGGGCTTTACAGCCATGAGACTCACTCTGGGTTGGCTACAGACAAGAATGTTATAAAAGAGCATTTAATGGAAGGATGAGGATCACCATCTGTTCGTGAGTCAGCAAAACCAGGGAATTTCCATCATCTATTTTAATTCTTTGCTTATGAGCCTTGTTTTACTGCTGTCAGAGGCCTCTAGACAAACTCGAGTCCAATCAACAGTGTAAGCTGCAAATTTAAAATCACTTAGCATAATGCCCTGAAGAAAAGGCTAAAAAAAGAGCTGTCAAGACAATCTAGAAGTACCCTTTTCTTTAAAACTGGATTTTTGAGTAGTTAAACTGTCCTCTTATATATTCAGCTTATTATTTAATCCAATGGTTTCATGGCAAAAAAGAAGCTTTTCCCTTTGTCACATCTCACCTGTTGTCCAAGATTGCAATCCCTCCAGGGACACCCAACAGTACTAAGCAAATGTACTTGGTTAGAAATAGCTCGGACATCACTACCTTGTGTGCTTTATGTCTTTAATTTGTATTCAATTGCATTTCAAATACTACCACTTCTCTGGAAGTCAAACTTGATATAAATTCTGAACAATGTTGCTGACCAAGTGCCATCCTCCCCACACTAAAATAATTCTGAAATTCTGAAGGATTCCCCACCAATATCCCTGCAAAAGCACTCAACTTAGATGTAGGGAATAACTGTCAAAAGATTCTCTATTGTCAAGAGATTTACAAAAATGCCTCAAATTAAGGAAACTTACTTAGTTAAGATTATATTCAATAAGCTTGAAATGTTGAGCATTTCTCCAACTTTAAGGGGAGAATTTTTAAGGATACCATCAAAATTGGAGATTAAAACTAAGCTTGCAAAATAGAGTGAAGTATCCAAATCTTTCTTCTATTTCATACTACTTAATAAGATCTCATGTGAAGGGGGAAAAAAAAAGCCAAAATGTGCACATTTGTAAGTTGGGAGATACAGAAACGAATATAAGAAGAGAAAAAGGGCAGAGTTTACTTGGTTGAGTGAAAATTGTATTTTAAGCTCCTGTCCCTACTTTTGATAGTTTAGAGGCACTATTTCTGATAAAGGAACAGCCTGAACCAGATGTCGCAATACTAAACCTTCTTCCCTCAAAATATTCACTTCACTTATTATACTGCTCTGCTGCTCACAAATACAAAATCAGCAGCTTTCCTTAGTTGCTCATCCAGAAAGTAATAGCCAAAAAGAAAAAAAAATGAGGAATGGAAAGAACATTCTGTTGCATTCAAATATGTTGACTTATATTCTTCATTTGTAATATTTTATCTATTAATATGTTGTATTTCATTCTAAAAAACTCATACTTGCTGTGAAAATATTTATATAATGCCTTGTCATTTAAAAGTACCTTTTAAATTCATTATTAATTTGTCTCTAATGGCTGATGAAGTCATCATCATTTTTCTTTTTACTTATTTAATTTTCAAGGATAGATAAGCCTAGAATTTTTAAGTTTTATAACTTTTCCAAGATCATATAGTTCCCCAGTAAATCTCAGACAAAATCCTCTCACATATATCTTGGGCTCTTTCTACTATAAATTTCTTAGAATTTACAAATTTTAACAAATTCTTTTGTCCTAAATATTAAATTAAACTGAAAATAAAGGTAGTTGTTCTCTTACACCACATGGCATATTTAATAAAAAATGGCACTATGAACATAGAACCTTCTATAGAAGCAGTTTTACAGAAACCTAATGTATGGATTTCTAATACATAAAAATATGAATTTATTTAATATTCACTGAATTATCAAACATGAGTCACAACTACACTAGAGGATATCAGCTCTTG
The DNA here is from genome assembly GCF_000442215.2 of Lipotes vexillifer. NCBI lineage: Eukaryota > Metazoa > Chordata > Mammalia > Artiodactyla > Lipotidae > Lipotes > Lipotes vexillifer. The sequence continues at coordinate 166,077 of NW_006793946.1, forward strand.
AGTACACAGTACAGTGTTGTTTTGACAAATAAAATAACATGAATATAAAATGCTTAAGATAGAACTTTAAATATAGGAGGTGATTAATATATATGATAATTGCTACAATCACCATCATTATTATTTATATTCATAGATAATAGCTAACTCCCTTTGGTACTGGTATCAAGTCCCATTGTATGTACACAAAATGAAGAATATAAGAAACTTGTAGAACAGAGGCACCATCTATATCTAAACATGAAATTCTCATTGACCTGAAGTGAGGAAGACAGAGATTAGATTCTAGGATTGATCAAATACTGATAATAAGGAGGCATGTACCATGTATGCTATTTATATAAAGATATAAACTGTCTGGAAATCCAGGAACCATAATGTAAAACTGCTGAAGACCATCAGAATAAAAGTAAAAAGTGAAGGTCCTCAAAGTGACATCTTTAGAGGCAGATGGTGTAGAAGAACAATAGCACACTTAAAACATAACAGAATTGGTGACAGAATCTTCCAGATATTAATTATCCCCAATTCACAGATGAAGAAACTCTAGGAAAATTAAATTAACTTATCTGATATCAAAAAGCTAGTAGAAGCCAGAGGCAAACTCCAAACCCAAACTGTCCAATCTATCTCACTAACCTTTAGATGAAATTATGTTATATTTTTTACATTTCTTTTGTGTAATTTCATTTCTATGTCAACTTAAAAGCAATAAAGAACATGTTAGTCTGGATTCAATACCAAACTATAAGGAAAAGCAGTTTTCTGTGGAAAAAAAACACGAGTGAGAACATTAGGATGAAATGTCTAGCTCTGCCCTCAGGTTTTATGAACATAAAATGTTGACTACAGAGAGAAACAATCTAATATACTCCACCAAAAATCAAAATTATTTGAATTTGAGTAATTTTTGTGGCCACAAATATTCACAGGGAGTCTTAATCTTTTTTGGTATGAATTGCTTAGGCAGAATAACGTTTGTAAATGCATAAAATACCAGATTAAATAAAATATTCAAATAATATTTAGCATCAAAACTCTAAAAAGAAAACCTATGTGACAAAATTTGTCATATGAAAACTAGGTAACATTTTGAATTAAATGAAAAATCCAGCTTTCATCTCAAAAAGCTAGGAAAATATGGTAACCCAACTCAACAAGAAATAGAAAAAAGGAAAAAAGAATGTTAATAAGAAGTCAATGACAAAAGTGGCAGACATACAACAGGGAATCTCAATAAAGTCAAAAGTTTATCTTTTGAAAATCTTTTAAAGCGTTGATAAATCTCATGCAAGACTGATGAATTAAAAATGGAGAAAATACATATTACCAGTTATAGGAATGAAAAGAGAGGCATCATTATAGATCTTGCAGATATTACTAAGATAATGTTTGTAATACTTGCATCAATAAATTTGACAACTTAGAATAAATAAATAATTGACAAAATTGATACAAGAAAAAGTAGAAAGTCTGAATAGTGCTATACCTGATAAAGAAATTACACTTGCAACCTAAGTTTCCTTCAATGGATAAAGGGATTAAGAAAATGTGGTAGATAGATAGATAGATAGACAGAGAGAGAGAGAGATAGGAAGAAAGAAATGATGCAACCAACAAGGGCTTAATTTCCAAAATATACAAAGAGCTCATACAACTCAACAACAAAAATACAAGCAACCTGATCGAAAAATGGGCAGATCTAAATAGAACTTTTTCCAAAGAAGACATACAGATGGCCAAAAAGCACATGAAAAGATGCTCAACATCGCTAACTATTAGAGAAATGCAAATCAAAACTACAATGAGGTACCACCTCACACTAGTCAGAATAGCCATCATTAAAAAATCTACAAATAACAAATGCTGGAGAGGGTGTGGAGAAAAGGGAACACTCCTACACTGTTGGTGGAAATGTAAGTTGGTGCAGCCACTATGGAAAACAGTATGGAGGTTCCTCAGAAAACTAAAAATAGAATTACCATATGATCCAGCAATCCCACTCCTAGACATATATCCAGACAAAACTATAATTCAAGAAGATACATGCACCACTATATTCATAGCAGCACTATTCATGATAGCCAAGACATGGAAACAACCTAAATGTCCATTGACAGATGAATGGATAAAGAAGATGTGGTACATATATACAATGCAATACTACTCAGTCATAAAAAAGAATGAAATAATGCCATTTGCAGCAGCATAGATACAACTAGAGATGATCATACTAAGTGAAGTTAGTCAGAAAGAGAAAGACAAATACTGTATGATATCACTTATATGTAGAGTCTAAAATATGGCACAAATGAACATATCTACAAAGCAGAAACAGACTCACAGACATAGAGGACAAGACTTATGGTTGCCAAGAGAGAGGAGAGGTGGGGAAGGACAGACTGGGAGTTTGGGGTTACTAGATGCAAACTATTACATATAGAATGGATAAACAACAAAGTCCTACTGCATAGCACAGGGAACTATTGAATATATTCAATATCCTGGGATAAACCATAATGGAAAAGAATATTTAAAAATGTATATATGTGTATAACTGAGTCACTTTACTGTACAGAAAAAATTAACACAATATTTTAAATCAATAATACTTCAAAAAAAAATAAATTAAAAAAGAAAAGGAAGGGCTTCCCTGGTGGCGCAGTGGTTGAGAGTCTGTCTGCCGATGCAGGGGACACAGGTTCGTGCCCCGGTCCAGGAAGATCCCACATGCCGCGGAGCGGCTAGGCCCGTGAGCCATGGCCGCTGAGAAAAAGATATAATGGAATACTAGTCAGCTTTAAAAAAGAAGAAAACCCTGCCATTTGCAACAACATGAATGAACCTGGAGGGCATTATGCTGAATGAAATAAGCTGACTTCACAGAAACAGAGAATAGAACAGTGGTTGCCAGGGGCTGGAGAAGGAGGAAATAGGGTGATATAGGTCAAAGGGCATACATTTTTAATTACAAGAGGAATAAATCCTGAGGATCTAATGTACAGCATGGTGACCATAGTTAATATGTACACCTGAGAGTTTCTGAGAGTAGATCTTAAGCATTCCAACCATGAAAAAAAGGTTAATAACTATGTTAACTGTGTGAGGTGATGGGTGTGTTAATTATCTTGGTCCTGGTAAACATTCTACAATGTATACATATATCAAATCAACACAGTGTACAATTTAAATACATCCAATTATATTTGTGAATTATTCCTCAAAAGATTAAGAGAGCAACACTGCTTCAATAAAAACTCCAGGCCCAGATAACTTCACTAGTGAATTATATTGAACATTTAAGGCAGAAATAATATCAATGTTAAACAAATTCTTTCAGAGAAAAGGTCTTCCCAACTGGTTTCATAAAGCTGGTATAACCTCATAACCAACTTGCCAAGGGATGGATGGATATTAAATACATATATATATATATATATATATATATATATACATGAAAAGTCCTAAGTAAATTCTAAATCAAATTTGTCATTATATAAAAAGGATAGTATATCACATATTGAAGTATTTATTGAAGGAAAGTTTTATTCAAGGTTTACTGAAGGAATGCTAGGTTTATTAAACACCCAATAATCAATGTGACTTAGACATCAACGGAGTAAATGAAAACAATGACTATTCAGTAGATGCAGAAATAGTATTTGATAGAAAACACTTATTCTTGACACAAACTAGAAATAGAAGGAAACTTTGCAATTTTTCTATTAATCTAACACTATTCTAAAATAAAAAGTTTGTTTTAAATATATATTAGTGGAAAGACTAGTAAAATTCAAATTAGGTGTGTAGCAAAGAATTATTGAGTTAATGTTTTTTCTGGTTCTCACAATTATACTATAGTTATAAAAGATATTAAAGAGAAGAGAAGAGAAGCTAGATGATGTTTAAGTGGGAATTCCCTATATTATTTATGTAACTTTTCTGTAAATATAAAATTATCTCAAAATAATGTTTCTTAAAAGAAAGGATAAAACAAATTTCATGGATAAATGAGCATCTATGTATCATAGTATTGACATAAATATATTAAAATTTTTTTCAAAATATCGTCTGAACGATGTTTAAAATCTGTCAATATATTAATGCTAAAATTTTTCCTCTCCCCCCACCACCCTTTCAGTAGCCTCTGGAAGCCTTTTCCACCTCCATTTTTTCAAAGTTTTCAGATACACTGTTTTCAAAATGGCATTTTTAAATTGTGAGTAAGAGGCATTCACATGGTTAAAACAAAACAAAGAGAAAAAAATGTCTCCCTGGAAATTAAAATTTGGGTGGAGGACAAGGTATTTATGCTCCAGTGCTGACATCCAGAACTAATACTACAATGAAGATGATATCTTACCATCCTAAATCCAAGTAAAGGCAACAATAAATAAAGAAATAACAAATGAAATAAAGGAGACATTTTAACTAATGTTAGTGCCAACAAAATTTTAATAAGCCAGCTTGCTATTTCTAAGTGGCTTCAAGTCAATCAGAAATTCTGCTATTAATAAACATTACATAAATAAACATTTATGGGGCAGTATAACTAATATAACCTGTATTGAAAGCATGGGGAGCTGTCATATTATTGGCCTTTGACCTCATAATTATAGTTTTAGCAGACCATTACAAAGAATATTTCAATAGCTCGAAAAGGCTTGCTACAAAACAATGGTCATTATATTCTAATTCACTAGACAAAATTTGTGTGCAATAAGAGAGGATTAAGGACTTCATATGAGGTCAATAATAATACTAATCAAATAGGATTGCTGTTTTAGGACAATAACTGGTACATAAGAACTGTTTACTATTACTTCTATTAAACTGTCTCATATACTGATTAGTTACATTTATTAAATGTCTAAGACATTATAATTTGTCATATTTCATGTATGATTTCTTTACGACTGCCATTCATCTTTTAACTCTATTCGTGATGTTTTTTGTTACAAAAGTTTTAATATGCATCTAGTCACATTTACAACAGCTTCCTTTACTTATTACAGTTCTATATCCTTACATCCAATAGTTTCAATAGAATCCCAAACTTCCTAACACTTCATGTCTTACTAGAACAATTATTATCCCAATTTTACAGTTGAGGAGACCAAGGTATTTAAAGGTACAAAGGTTTATACAGGATCTTACAAAGAGTAAGTATTTCAGAAATGTTTGGATCTAACAAGCAATATGTGTTTGAAGAACTTTATGAACTTACAAAGAGTAAGTATTCAGGAAAGGCTACTGGTTAGCCATTACCATGATCACCATTATTATCATCAAATGAAGTTTCATAATATTTCCTATTCCTGCAGTTAAGGATGCACCAAATAGATAATTTTTAGTAAACCAATATTTTACATCATAGAGTTTAGTTTTAACTAGAAACATCTCTCTCCATTTCTTTAAGTTTTTTATATCTTTCTATAAAGCTTCATACTTTTTGTGTATCTTCCACCTTTCTTAAATTTATTTGTATGTATTTTGTAGTGTGTGTGGTAGTTTATGTTATTATGAATGGATTTGATTTTCCATCACATTTCTTAATTGGTCATTGGTGTTGTAAAGGAAAACTACGTTTTTTGTTGTATTAATTTTTTAATGATAATAGTATATTTTAAAAGAAAAGTAATCTCAGTTTGAGTACACCAATATGTTGTTTCTGTAATCAAGATTATATTTTATTCTGCACTCATAACACCAGGCAATTTCCTTTGCACGGATAGTTATAAGAAGGAATTAATTGAAATGAAAGAAACTATATTTCTTTAAATGTATTAAAAGCAATTTTAATAGATGTTACAGGCTGAACTCTGTCCCCCCCAAATTCATACGTTGAAGCCCTAATTAACTCCCAACACTCCAGAATGTGACTATATTTGCAGATAGCTTTTAAATGAGTAATTACATTGAAAAGAGATTACATATGGGCCCTGCTCCAATATGACTTATGTCATAGAAAGAAGAGATACTAGAGGCAGACACGGAAGGAAACCATGTAAAGACACAGGGAGAAGACGCCCATCTACAAGCCAAGGTCTAACCCAGCTGAGACCTTGATCTTGGTCTTCTAGCCACTAGAACTGTGAGAAAATAAATTTCTGTTGTTTCAGCCACCCAGTCTGCGGTACTTTCTGAGGCAGCTCTAGCAAACTAATGAAATAGAAGCTAACAATGTAAGTCTTTTATTTTTTTCTGGAAAATATAATTCTATGATTTTATTACATATTATGAGAACTCATTTTAGTCTTTCAACCTTTTACAGTGAAATGTAACAAATACATAGAAAGGAGTACACAATAAAGATGCACAGCAAGTACCCTACATACGAACGAGTTCCATTCTGAGAGCACACTCGTAAGTCCAATTTGTTCGTAAGTCCAACAAAGTTAGCCTAGGTACCCAACTAACACAATCGATTATGTAGTACTGTACTGTAATAGGTTTATAATACTTTTCACACAAATAATACATAAAAAGTAAACACAAAAATAAAGAAAACATTTTTACTATTACTGTACAGTACCTTGAAAAGTACAGTAGGACAGTACAACAGCTGGCATACAGGGGCTGGCATCTAGTGAACAGGCAAGAAGAATTACTGACTGGAGGGAAAGGAGGTGGGAGACAGTAGAGCTGAAGGATCGTCAGCAATAGGAGACTGGAGGGCAAGCTGCACGTAACAATGTACGCCAGACACCTGAACTAACTTACGTGACTGGACATGTGAACGCACGTTCACATCTTTGAAAGTTAGCAACTTGAAGGTTCGTATGTAGGGGACTTACTGTACACTGTAGCTCAATGGATGCAAATCACATAAGGTATGTTCTTTGTATGGAAAGCAATTAAGATAGATGTTAATAACAAAGTTTAAATTGAAATGCCACATATTTGAGAAAATTATGAAATGAATTCTAAATACTCTAGCTTAAAAATGGTTAGAAAATATTTTTTATATTTAATGAAAAACTACCTTATCCAAATTTGTGAAATAAAGCTAAAGCTTTCCTTAGAGAGGAATTTGTGTCTTAGAGGGAAATGTGTAACATATATCTGAAAAGAAAAATGACTGGAGGTCAGCAGGCTAAACTTCTATCTCAAAAAATTAGAAAAATAAAAATTCATCAGAGCGTTTTAATTTTAAAGCAATATGGATAGTAAAGAGTTTGTGCCATTATAATGATCATATATGAAGCTCAATTTGCCAAGTTCCAAATACAAATTTCCAAAGTTTATTTGAAGAAAAATAATTCCTTATCACTGAAGGCAAAAGTGAAAAATACTCATTTCTCACTAGAAAATATAGGCAATTATGAAGATTTTTTTGTCATTCTAGCTACACAGCTTATATATCTTAGCATTCTACTCATGATCTATGAAGAGTTGCAATGAAGAGGAAACTAGCAAAGGCCTATGACTAATAACAAATCCACAAATCAAAGCCATGTCTTTAATTAGTTCTATCTTGTGATAAAGCTGTATAAGAGGCAGAAGCACCCACGGGATTGAGGATAAATTGATAATGTAGCGTTTTCACCATTGTTGCTTACGTGTTTGTTTGTCTATTTATTTATGCCAGGCTGACATGAAACAATGGAATTAGACCACAGTTCAGAACCTATTCCAATAAATGGTATAATTCCAAGGTAAGAATTCCCAGAAAGTCACTTATAAGGAATTCTAATCAGTTTTGGAATATGTCACCATTGTATTAAGTGAAGACAAAAGGTTAAGTTTTTTAAAGTTCCATAATTTACACATTTGTTTTGTCTGAAAGTTTGTTCAGTATAGACATTTTAATTATATTAGCAATAATTAGTATTACAATACTATTATGAATTAGCAAAGCTTATAACCAAACCCTATAGATATTGAAGCTAAGAGGCTTTGTTAATTAATCACCTGATTAATTATAGCAGCATAATATAATCGTGCTCAAATAAAATATGAAGAAGGTCTTTACATGGCTCTTTTCCATTTATATGCTGAACATATTTATATAGGTCTACTGTTAAACATTGTTCAAAGGGAGAAATATGAGAAAAAGATAACTTCTAAAAATGTAGCATCTTAATTAGATGTTAAGAGTTTTGAGTCTATAAAAAGGTAGTTGAGTGAATATTTATTTAGTGGCTAACATATACTCATCACCGTACTCTCAGAAATAATCTGTTCCCATTTTAGATGAGAGAAATAAGTATTAGAGAAGTCATGTTTCTTTACCACGATCATAACACTAAGCAAAAAAAACCAAAAACACAAACAAAAACAGTATTCAACAACAGTTTAAAATACAGAAAAGTAAATGATAAAATATCTTGGGTTACAACCCTCTGAGATGAGTTACATTCTTGTAGAGTTCAACAGTTTGGGGTTATGTCTACGGAACATTATGACAATCAGATGCAACCAAAGATTATTTTACTTGTTTGTCCACAGCATACTCGCAGAACATTGAGACTGACAGAAAACTGGGGTAACATCTTGAGAACTGGCAAGCTAACTACCTGCATGAATCATGATAAAGCAGATCTCTTGAAACTTTTGAGCAAGTCCAACTTTTCCATGGACGTACAGATGAGCCTGCTACAAATGTAGATATCTGAGAAAACTTTAATTTTGGGGGGGTCATTTGGTATCAACTAAACAGATTTAAAAGGTCTTTTACTTGTCGGTGAATCTGTTATTTAGTGGTGAGCAGCTAAATTCCTAAACGATAATTTATACAAAATTAATAGCTTCTATAAGAACAGATTGACTTGTATGTTGACACGAATTCATCCCACCATTGCCCATTCCAACCCAAAATAAAAGCAGTGATTCCCTTTATGTAGTGCATCTGGTAACTTTTAAAAATGAAATGAAAATGATTCCTGCTAGTGTTGAATAATGAAAACATTAATAGTTCTCTTTGCAATGAGTCTGGTTAGCTGAAACCTGTGCAGTGCTTTGCTAGCTACTTCATTTTTCAACACTGAGCTACGGAAAAGTCAAGCAGCTAACAGAGAGTTGTTAATACGTCCATATCTCTAGTATACTTACCAAATGTCTTATCTCCTAAAATCATATGAAACAATTTGTGTTTCCCAGTATATCAGTCTTCTCACTGAAAGTTATAGTTAAAAGAAAAAATTTGAATTTTATCACTGCTTCCTGAGCACGTAAATCATTACTTATTCTATTTTCATCTGAATAAAGAAAAGTATAGGTTTCTAAGAAATTTGTTAATCAATGTAGTTTTCAATGTACTCATATTTCTTCTAAACTAGATCTTACAACTGAATGAGTTTGGTTCCAATATATAAGACAAAGGGCACCAGTCATCCTAGAAATGTCACATGGAATTGCTTCCTCACTTGCTCTCACTGGATAATATCATACACCTCAACAATTGGAAAGGAAAAACCAGCCTCCACCATAGAACCCACGTATAACTTTCGACTTTTCAGTTCTTAAAGGGGACAATCAAGGTGAGCTATCGCACCTCTAAGATGCCAACACATTAACAGAAGTTTTATTTGAAAGGCTACTGTATCTCTAGCACATGAAAGAGAAAAAAGAAAAAGAAAACAGACAATCAATTTTAATTTGATTTTAAAATAGGAGTCACTTTTTAAAAAATATTGTTTAAATAGGCATATGTGCAATAGGTGTGAATTTGGTTCATGAACTTAAGTGGAAGAAAACTCAAGATTATTTTTTTAAATCAAAGCAATCTTATATGGTTTATTTCTTCTTGTCACAAAAGGGTGACAGAAAATTCTAACTTACTTATGTATTATATTTTGGGGTGGGACGTGGTAGAGGCAAGGACCCTTAATGATCTCTAGGGATTTACTAGAGTCCCAGGGAGGCATATATTATCCAGAAAACTTGAAGAACTTTAAGTTTAGTGTGAACTGGTCACTGTGGGGATGTTCCCTGACCAAGCCCGTGTGTTCATTGAAGATGAGCTGCTTTCCTCCTTGGGCACTGGAATCTCTCACCTTATTTCCCAAAGTCACAGTCCTTGGTGTTTGGCTCCCAGTAGCCAAATATCACTCCATCAAACATCTGGCCTTCCTCTGGGGTTCCATAGGGTTCTGGGCTCAATCAAAGTTTTACCATTTCTAAGACCTATAGCTCTAAGCCCATTTCTCTTGAGAAATTACCTTCATGTTGGGTTATTTGTCCTTTTCAAATTCAAGCAACAGTCTCTTCTATCTTTCATCTGGAACAGGCATGAGATTGCAAGACTGTTTACTTGTAGTGAGGGTAGATGGGGGGTAGCGTAAGGAGAGCTCAGACTTTTAAGAACATTAATGTGGTGACTTACCACCCCACTTTACCCCCCTACTTCACCCCCCACTTTCCCACAATAGGGATAGAAAACAGATTAGATTCATTCTTCCCTAATGGGAGCAACAACAATAAAAAAAATCCTGGACACTAATTTTCTTCTTAGGAATATACCTTGTTGCATAAATTTTATTTAAAAAAATCAAAAAGATAAAAAGTGAAGTAGAACACTAATTGAATTTTCTCAATTTCCCCCTCAATAATTCTTTAGCCTTATGTCTTACAACTCTTCTATTTTGCAAATCATTCTAAAAGAACTAGAGAATATAGCCTTAAACACAATGATAAATGAGTAAAAGGAATAATTGTTAACAGCTCAAAAGGTATACATTTTATGACAAGTGTAATACTGACTTCTCAAGAGAGGCATTTTTTTTAAATTTATTAATTTATTTTTGGCTGCATTGGGTCTTCGTTGCTGTGTGCGGGCTTTCTCTAGTTGCGGCGAGCGGGGGCTACTCTTTGTTGCAGTGCGTGGGCTTCTCACTGCGGTGGCTTCTCCTGTTGCAGAGCACGGACTCTAGGCACGTGGACTAAGTAGCTGTGGCTTGCGGGCTCTAGAGCACAGGCTCAGTAGTTGTGGCGCATGGGCTTAGTTGCTCCACAGCATGTGGGATCTTCCCAGATCAGGGCTCAAACCCATGTCCCCTGCGTTGGCAGGCAGATTCTTAATCACTGTGCCACCAGGGAAGTCCAAGAGAGGCATTATTTTCAATTCACTTCTTACATAATAGACTATAAAGTACAACTCTAAAGTGGTTTATGCAATGAAAAAGTACTGCAAGTTTGGTATGTACCACCTGCTGCACAAGAGTAATGTTCTGGGGCTTCCCTGATCTTTCAATAGCAACAGCCGGAAGTAGTTTCCTTGCTAGAAGCTCTTACTGTCATTTTACAACAGGCAAACTAGATTTTATTTCTATGATCTGAGTAGTGTGCTGTTATTCTCATTTAGATAAAAGCACTGTCCAGGGCTTCCCTGGTGGCGCAATGGTTGAGAGTCTGCCTGCCGATGCAGGGGACACGGGTTCGTGCCCTGGTCCGGGAAGATCCCACATGCTGCGGAGCAGCTAGGCCCGTGAGCCATGGCCACTGAGCCTGCGCGCCCAACCAGCCTCCACCATAGAACCCACGTATAACTTTCGACTTTTCAGTTCTTCCCGGAAGAGTACAAGTAAACTCCATGGACATTATATATAAAGCAAACACAAGACAACTGAAAGAGAAAAAGGCAAAATGGCAGTGGATCTCAGGGCCCAAGGAAAGACAAGGTAATTAATTCACTGGGTTTCCTTTTTACTTCATATATATCTCAGACTTGGAACAAAAGAACTCACAACCAAGAAACACCAATGGGCACAGATATGAAAAGCCCCAACAAAAGCTTGCTCCCTCTAGCCAAAGGAAAAGCAAAAGGACAGCTCAGCAAGATGGAAAGCTGTTAGGCAATAATCTTGCTCCAGTCAAACACCACAGAAAAAACTTTAGCACTACCTTCACCCCTGTTCTGTCAGTGGAGATCACATGGGAGCCTGGACTTCTACACCCAGCTGGCAGTAACAAAGTATCCCCCTCACCCCCATGCTGTTATGGTAGTGTAAGAGGAGGCCTACTAGAGAGACAGAACTTTTACCAGTAACCATGTCACACGCCTCCACCTATACAGTCAGTGGAGGCCAGCTGGGGAGAAGTAAGGTGGCTTTGCTGCACCTCCCAGCCTGCGAGGTATCAGTGGAGGCCTAGTAGGGTGCCAGAATTCCCACCCCTGCCCATCAGTAAGGAGGAGACTCCAATGTCAATGGAGGCTTAGTGAGAACCTAGATTTCTACTCATACTTTACCTTCCCCCATCCAAGCAGTGTCAGAGGAAGCCACCTAAACTAGAGGGTTAAATAAGGTTCAGAGACCCGCAAAATGTCTATTAGTCACTACAAGAAACAGAAAGGTCTCAAACTGAATGACAAAAGGCAACCAATAGATATCAAACCAAGATGACAAAGATGTTGGAATTATCTGAGAAAACATTGAGAGCAGACATCCTAAAAATGCTTTAGTGAGCAAGTGTAAAGACACTTGAAACAAATTGAAAAGACAGTCTCAGCAAACAAGTAGAAGACATAAAGATGAACAAAATGGAAATTTTAGAAGTATAAAACACAATAACTGAAATGAAAATTACCAGGGACAGAGAAGGACATTAATTAATGATAAAAGAACCAATCCACCAAGAAGTTATAACAACCCTAAATGTGTATGTACCCAAACAGCATAGATGAAAAATATGTGAAACAAAATTTGATAGAAATGAAAGAAGTACACAAATTGACAACTATAGTTGGAAACTCAAAAGTCCCTTTTTGTACATTGATAGAACAATTACACAGAAAACTAGAAAGGATATAGAACAAGTTGAGACATCAGCCACCAACAGGAGCTAATCAACATTTATAAAATATTCCACTAATGAACAACAGAATATTCATTCATTTCCAGTACCCACTGAACCTGTAACAAGATATATCCAAACACTTGACAACCAAACAACACACTTCTAAATAATTCATGGGTCAAGAAGAAATCTCAGGGGAAATCAAAAAAGCACACTGAACTGCATGAAAACGAAAATACAACATACCTAAATTAGCTCAATACAGACAAAGCAACACTAGCGGGAAATGTATAGCACTAAATGCATACATTAGCATAGAGGAAAGGCCTCAAATGAGTACTCTAAAACCTTACCTCAAGAACCTAGAAAAAGAAAAGCAAAATAAGCCCAAAGAAGCCAAAAGGAAGGAAATAATAAAGATAAGAGCATAAACAATGAAATTAAAAACAGAAAAACAGTTAAAAAAATCAATGTTGCAAACAGCTGGTTTTTTGAAACAATCAACAAAATCAATAAACCTTTATTAAAGGTCTAACAAAAAAAGAAGGAAGGTAAACATAACAAACATCAGTAATGAAACAAGAGCTATCACTACAGACCCTGTAGACATTAGAAGTTTAATAAGAAAATATTATGAACAATTCTACACACAAAAGTTTGACAACTTGGATAAAATGAACTAATTCCTTAAAAAAACAAACTAGCAAAATACAGTATGAAATGGAAAATATGAATAGCCTTGTAACTATGAAGAATTTAATTCCTAATTAAAAATTCTCAAAATAGAAATCTTCAGGCTGGTTTCACTGGAGAATTCTACCAAACATTTAAGAGGAATTAACACCAATTCTACATAATCCCTTCCAAAAAAATAGAAGAGGAAGGAAGGACTCTCAAATTCATTTTATGAAGCAAGTATTACTCTATACCAAAACAAAAACAGTACAAAAAATAAAAGCCACAGGTCAATATCCCTCATGAACATAGATGCCAAAATCTCTAACAAATATAAGCAAATAGAGTTCAGCAACATATAAAAACAATTATAAACCATGACCAAGTGAGGTTTATTCCAGCGATGCATAGCTGGTTCAATATTTAAAAATCAGTTAATATAATCTACCACATTAGCCCATTAAAAGAGAAAAATCACTGCATCATATCAATTGATGCCGAAAAATATTTGACAAAGTTTAACACTCATTCATAATAAAAACACTCAGAAAATAGGAATTAAAGGGGGAAATTCTGCAACTTTATAAAGAATATCTGCAAAAATTATAGGTAATACTATATTTAATGTTAATAACTGAATGCTGCTCTTTAAAATAGAGAATATGGCAAGAATGTCCATACCGGAGACTCTTTCCAAGATGGCGGAGGAGTAAGACGCAGAGATCACCTTCCTCCCCACAGATACACCAGAAATACATCTACACGTGGAGCAACTCCTACAGAACACCTACTGAACGCTGGCAGGAGACCTCAGACCTCCCAAAAGGCAAGAAACTCCCCACGTACCTGGGTAGGGCAAGAGAAAAAAGAATAAACAGAGACAAAAGGATAAGGACGGTACCTGCACCAGTGGGAGGGAGCCGTGAAGGAGGAAAGGTCTCCACACACTAGGAGCCCCTTCGCGGGCAGAGATTGCGGGAGGCGGAGCGGGGAGCTTCGGAGCCGCGGAGGACAGCACAGCAACAGGGGCGCGGAGGGCAAAGCGGAGAGATTCCCGCACAGAGGATCGGCGCCGACCGGCGCTCACCAGCCCGAGAGGCTCGTGTGCTCACCCGCCGGGGGCGGGCGGGGCTGCGAGCTGAGGCTCGGTTTCGGTTTCGTTCGGAGCTCAGGGAGAGGACTGGGGTTGGCGGCTTGAACATAGCCCGAAGGGGTTAGTGCGCCACGGCTAGCCGGGAGGGAGTCCGGGGAAAAGTCTGGACCTACCCAAGAGGCAAGAGACCTTTTCTTGCCTCTGTGTTTCCTGGGGCGCGAGGAGAGGGGTTTTAAGAGCGCTGCCTAAAGGAGCTCCAGAGACGGGCGCGAGAAAAGCTCGGAAACCAGAGACGGGCAGGAGACGCTAAGGCTGCTGCTGC
>NW_006793946.1:181786-189744 GCF_000442215.2 Lipotes vexillifer
CACACACACACACACACACACACACACACACACAGACATATCCCCTCTTCACAGCGAATATACATTAGTACGTAAGTTTAATACCTGGAGATTAACAGAAATGACAATGGGGCACAGATGCAACACAGTAAAACAGGGATGGGGGGTAGGACTGGAGGGGGCAGAGGGACACTGGATATGATCACAGCAACCAAGGAGTGATTCCCTTGGTGCTCTGAGGTCATGAGACACTTGCCTCTTGTCACCAAGAAAACTGCATGGTGAATAAACCACCAACTCTGGAAGATAAGCCGTGGCACTACTGCGGAGCTTAGAATGGGGTGGGGCCCTCTCTGTCACAGTGTTAATACTCAAGCATGGCGGGCTCGGAGAGTGTTACGAAATATCAGCATTTTGACCTGGTGAGAGGGGCCTATTTGGGATGTGCCCCGTTTACCTAACACTGGGTGAAGGAGGTCCCCACTCAGGGTAACAGGGCCCCGGGATACCGTGGTCTTGACTTGCAGCAGCACTCCACACCACTGCTCCCAGCCAGCTCCACTCTGTCCACTGAGCACCCTCTCCGCAATGGACCTAAGCCAGAGTGAGCCAATCAAGAGGAGACGGGAGGAACCACGTGGTGGGATGGAAGGGGCAGGAGCTGGCAGAGGAGCAGGTGTGTCCCAGGCCGGGCCCTCCCCTAGGCATCATTGAGGCTGCTGTCGCTCAGGAGCACCTTCTCCCCAGGTCTGAAGGCCGGCATCCCAAGGTAGGGGCAGCTGGCACAGCGGAAAGCATCGCCCAGGTAACACTGTTGAAAGAAGAGACCATCATACAGGGGAGCCAAGTGTCAGCTCTCCCAGAGATACAGGCCAGAAGAAAGGGATCCCAAATTTCATGGTATGGCCACAGTGGCCTAAAGAGAATGACTGCGTACATTTGTAGGTCCAACTGGGATCCAAATACTAAGAGGCTTTAAGATCTCTGATTTCATGAAAGACAAAAGTCTAGAGAAGTCCCTTAGGTGAATACTTCTGTATTCTCAGCAGTTCAAATCACAGCCACACTCAGCAAATGGCTGAGTAGCATCAGGCCTAATGTGAAGCAGAAAGAAAGGGGCCAAAAATAAGAAATGACAAGTGCCTCCCCTACGGGCATGAGTGCGCTGCCCACTCTCAGGAGATAAGCCCTCTTCCCATTACTACCTAGAGACACGTTCTCACACGTTCACCTATTATTAAAATAATTGGGCAGTGAACTCTGTAGAGCTGGAGCTGGCCTGTGTTTAGTTTAGGCCTTTGTGAATACTGAGTAATCAACCAGATACTCACGTTTCCACAAGCCGACTTGGGCTGGGAGCTTATCTGGTCCCTCAACTTCTCTTTCTCCAGTTCTTCTGCGAGGCCACAGGTGCTGGGGGAAAGTTAGCAGGTGATGAGTGGGACCTGCCACCACCCAGGAACTCCAAATCCTTGACAGACCTTTTCCCTGGGAGTCTTCACAGATATGGAGCATTGACCTTTCCTGGCCTAGTCAGCTTTGGGCTCCACAATTCAATGATGTACTGTTTGGAGATTCACACACAGACAGTAAACTATCGAAAAAGCCAGCAAAGATTAGCACAAATTTGGGAGAATGGTAGCCTCTTGTAAGG
This sequence comes from Lipotes vexillifer, assembly GCF_000442215.2. Lineage (NCBI taxonomy): Eukaryota > Metazoa > Chordata > Mammalia > Artiodactyla > Lipotidae > Lipotes > Lipotes vexillifer. The sequence continues at coordinate 183,420 of NW_006793946.1, forward strand.
AGAGGGAGGGAGATGCAGCTGAGGGAGCAGGCAGAGGCGACTTCTAAGGAACAAGTCATGTTCCTGGTACTTAAGCTGGGTGAGCAGTACATGGGTGTTCATTTTATTGTTCTTTAAAATGTACTTATTTAGCATACTCTTCTAACCGTCTGATACATTTTACAATAAAACATGTTTTAGTAATTGTGAAGCACAGCGATTCCTTGACAATCAGAAGCCGCTGGAAGCAGCCTGGCAGCCTCTTCTCACCCCAAGGCTTACCAGTTCTTGCAGGCCTTCCTCTTTTTCCCTTCCCCACAGGAGGCAGCCCGCAAGGAAGCTGGGTCTGGCTTCTTCATATCTTCTGGATCCAGCAGTTCATCTGAGTCAATGAGATCCTGGAGAATGTTCGAAGCCATTAATGACCCAGTCATGGTCTCTGCTAATGAACAGGTGAAGTGGCCACAGTCCACAGCAGCAGTTTGCCCATCTATGTAGAAGGCAGCCATCATCCTACCTGGGCTTGATCATCACGCCCAAGCTGACCACATAGTGAGTACACTACGTGCACAGAAGCTGTGTTAGGCTGTGAGGGGGCTGGGGACTCATTTATGATGTGCAGAGAATATGTGTGTGGAGGGCAGGGAGGGAGGGGGCAGGAAGAACAAAGAGAGAAGCGTTATATTTATGCGAATATATAAAGGGCTGTCGTGTGAGAAAAGGGAATGGAATATTTTCTATATAATTCCAGAGGAAAAGGCAGATAATGATATATACACTTGTGTGATTCTTCGATAAACGTGTAGACAGTTAATCTGTAAGCTCTGTGAGGGCACAAACCGTCGCCTAGTTTGCTTACCACTCTAACTTCAATAGTTGTAGGAATGAAGAACTTTATTACAGAAAGCATTGATCTGAGTTGGAAGAGCATTACTGTTAAGACAGTGAGCATTTGGTGACTTGCCCAGACGAAGGAGCCAAAAAATATTTTAGCTGACAAACTCTTTTCAGGTTTACGCATGCCCACAAGAGTCTTTAATATATCACATGAAGTGAGAACAAGAAAATCTGCGGGGGGAAAGATGCTGAAAAAGAAATTTAAAATGCCACTAATGAGGAGTTTCCTTCTGAGTCAAAAAATGCCAATGGCAGGCACAGCCACAAGGCTGGGCTTTAAATGCTTTCACACCTACAAACCCAGAGAGGCCACTCCAAACAACAACATTCCCACCCAAAGTGGGGCCTGAAAGAAAGCAATCAGGTGACCACAGTGCTGACTCACCACGCTCTCATCCTCCATATCATTGGCTGAGAGGGTCCAGAGCTTGGCAGCTGCAGGGTCCATAGCAGGCTTCCCTGAATCCAACCAATGAAAGAAAACAAGCTCCAGAAAAGCAGCTGGAAACAAACTCCAAGCACATGTAAGTGCTTTCTACTGAGGCTGTGCAGGGAACACACTGGACCTGGGTTCAAGGCCCAGCTCTATCACTTATAAAGGCATGAGAGGGACCCATCACTTTATGGCAATAAAAGCCATCATTTGTTAAGCTTTGTGCCAGATACTACATTAAACATTTTACATACATGATCTAATTTAGTCCTGCTCACCACCTTATGAGGAAAGTTCTTGTCATCCTAATTTTATAAATGAGGAAAGAGGTTTAGATACTTAGGCCAGTTACACCCAGCCACAAATACACAAGTACAGACAGAGTCTACCTAACGCTTTTAACTTCCACTCCATATTGCTTTCTCCTCCTTCTCTTAGTTCCCATCCCTAGAACATGGGGCTAATAGGATTCCCTATGCCCACTGCAGGAGATTTGAATATGAAACAAGAAACTGTACCAAAAAGCATTATAAATAGCAAAGCTCCGGTCTCATGTAGACCTGTTACAGACAAGAAAATGGGCTCAAGAGCTGATGGCGGTGGCGTAACAACAAATCAGTAGCAAATCACACCTCCTGATTCTCTCTCTGGGCCCGAAAGAGCTGAGGGTTCAGTGTGGGCCAGTCCACGAATGGGCCTTGGCGGGTAAGTGCACCCCCCAGAGATCACTGTCACACTGGATGCTCAGATCTCCCACAGGGCAGGCCATCTAAGCTGCTCCTACCCATTCTGGAACTGTGACTCCAAAGGTTAGGATGCTAAAGGATTTCTTGAAGATTTAGGCTGGACAGTCAAAACAGAGCAGTGTGAATACCTGTAAATTTTTGCATACCTCACAGCTAGGACAATTTTTCTCAACTCAGGCATTAAAAAATAGTGATAGGAAGGGTGAGAATGGTGAAAAAGGGTGGAGTGCAATCTTCTGAGAGGAGATATTTTTATAAGTGTCTTAAGATCCTCAAAGAAAAGCTGAATTCAGTGGCACAGAGAAAAGGACACATGGGAAGAGGAATAGCACACTCTTATCCGCCATGACCGTCACTGTGAGGTCTTCTGAGGGTAAATGTCATAATTCTGGGGTCTGGAAAGACTTCATTAACTAATGAAACTATGGGAGTCTGACCTCTAGTATCTGGAGACCTCAGTGTCCTCTGGTGCAGAAGAAGGGGCTGAACTAGGTAATATCTACGCATCATTTCAGTATTGGATCCGAATATGCCCAGAACAACAGTACATTAAGCATTCTTCCACTTGGAAATGAGGGAAATTAAGGAAGGGAATGATCCTCTAAAGATATCACCACCTCATTCAGATCTCTGGCTCAGTTTTTAATACGGCTTTTCAGGCCCACTCAGACAGAACAATATCCCTAGGCCAGTCTCACCGGAAGACTTCTTGGTAGTAGAAAGCTTAAGTTGACTAGAAGAACCCACTTCAAAATTGGGCTTTTTTCCTGTGATCTGCACAGAGAGCAGGCTGTCACTGTGGTAACCCAGGTGTTCTCGGACAGACTGAATCTCCTCGGGGCTCAAGAACTTGCGCTGCAGCTGAAATTCAAGATATCAGAGGATTAGGCCACGCTTTTTCTACCGTATGGTGGTGTACTATGTCCCCCTCACAGGTGTCAAACGCTCACGTCTGCAGTAAGCGCATGACAGCAGGAGATCGCAGACGTTGCCTCGTGCCACACGTTCGGTTTCTCACTGATCAGGACCCTGGAGTGTAACTTCTGTCTACGTGTTTATGTTGAGCCTGCCCCTTGGAGAGTTTTATCAAATATCTGTCTATTAGGTACAAGGCACTGTGCGAGGCATTGTGGAGATTGTAATGATTATGATTATCAAGATGAATCGGACATGCTGAAGAGGCTGTTGAATGGAATCGAAGCCTGTGGCGGGGGAGCATGCCCACAGTAAAGATGCTAGAAATGAAATACGCAGTAGAGAAAGAGAACCACGGGGGGAGGGAAATGCTTTCTATGTTCCTTGGGAAGAAGCAGCAGACAGGAAAGGTCGGGAAGAAGCTGGGGGTGCTACCTCTATGTCCGACAATTATGGAACCGCTACATAAACCACAGTCCATCTAGAGCACTGAACGCCGTTCCATAATTAGTAAGAAAGTGGGTCAATACACTAAGATGGATAATGTCAAAGACAGCTAAAGGTGGGGGAAAGAGCTAGTGACTGAACACTGTATACATACGACCTTATTTACATTAAAAAATGTGTATACACACACACAAAACACACTTGTAAATACATAAAAAGAAGTCCGAACAGCCACACCAAAAAATGTATTGGTGGCTCCCGCTGGGGAGGAAAGTGTAAGCAAGGCCTGAGATGTCACTTTATATTCTTCAGTCTTAACTGAATTTTTATGAACATCCCATATTTTGGAATAAAAGATGGAAGAACTTTAACTAAAGAGAAAAATAAGAAAGGGTAGGTGTGAAGAAACTGAGGCCCTAGGTCATGTACAGATCAATGGTATAACAGCTATTGTGGTATAACACTTCTCACACAAGAAAATTTCAGCATTGGAGAAGAATGGAGAACCATAAATACCTCTATTTAATGTTAATATTTCTAATGAATTGTCAGAAAAGGATTTCCCCCTCCAACCTATTCTAGCCTCCCACCCAAAAGCTGAGGAAAATACAGGCAACTGCCCTTCACTTAGGCCTAAGATTCGTGTCCACTAAGAGATGCCTCAGTGGTCACCACTAGTACTGAGACCAAAATATGTCCCAACCCACATGGGCCCAAGCTGAGTCTCTTCAGAGGAGATTGATTTCAGAGGTTTCGTCCTTCGAGGCATCTGGTTTCTCCCATGCAGAGCCCTTCTCAACTTGTTTCCTAGTTGAGTGACACTGATCACCTCACCTTCAGGGTTGTTATTTCTCCCAGATTCTCTCTGTATCGTCTGACAAAAGAGATACTGGGTTTAGTCACCCAAGGCTTAAATTCCCAGCAAAGAAGGTCGTCTACAAACATACCTCTTTTACTTCCACAAGACCAGAAAGAGTCAGGGCTGAACACAGCTTAGATGCCGTCTTCACTTTGCTATTGTTAACTGCTAAGAGGAAAACCCCAGTTAATAGCTTTATAGGCCAAAGCAGGAAAAATAATAAAGGCTCTCTCCTATTCAGGTCAGCAGGCATTAAAACAACAATAACCTATTCTGTTCAATATATATATATTTTAGTGATAATATTTTAATTGGACAACTCCTTTTGGTTGTTCAAAGTGCTCTTACTGATGCTCTTAAGTGTCATATAACCGTCTCGGTTCTTTGTGGCTGTCTGGAGGGGTGGGATAGGGAGGGTGGGAGGGAGGGAGACAAAGAGGGAAGAGATATGGGAACATATATATATGTATAACTGACTCATTCTGTTATAAAGCAGAAACTAACACACCATTGTAAAGCAATTATACCCCAATAAAGATGTTAAAAAAAAAAAAAATGTCCATACCAATAACTCATAATCACCATAGCACTGGAAGTTCAAGCCTGTGTAATTATACAAGAAAATAAAATAAATGGCATTCACATCAGAAAGAAATTTATAAATAAAACTATGCTTTTTCATAGATGACATGATTTTCTATGTAGAAAATTTCAGCAACTCTACAAAAAACATATCAATAAAAATTCTCCTAGAATTAATAAGTGAGTTCAGCAAGGTTATAGGTATGTCTTAGTCCATTCAGGCTGCTATAACAGAATTATCTTAGAAAGGGTGGCTTATAAACAAACAATTCTAGAAGCTGGGAAGTCCAAGATTAAGGCACCAGCAAATTTGTTGTCTGGTGAGTGTCTTCTTCCTGGCTCAAAGATGACCATTTTACCTGTGTCTTCACAAGGGAGCTCTCTAGGGTCTCTTTTATATGAACACGATTTCTGTTCATGAAGGTTCCACCTTCATGACTGAATCAAATCAAAGGCTCTCTCTCCAAATACCATCACACTGAGGATTAGATTTCGATATATGAGTTGAGGGGGAGGAGGAGGACATCAAATATTCAGTCTATATCAAGGTAGAATATAAATATTTTAAAAATCTATTTTATTTCTATATACTAGAAATGAACACATAGACACAATTAAAAAAGTATAATACCATTCACAATCAATAAAAAAGGAAATACTTAGGAGTAAATCTAACAAAACACATACAGGATTTGTGTCCTAAAAAGCTATAAAATGCTGAATGTATAAATCAAAGAATATCTACATAATGGGGAGACATATATTGTTCCTGAGTTGGCAGATAGTAAAGATGCCAATTCTCCCCAAATTGATCTATAGGTTTAAAGCAATTTGTATCAAAATCTCAGCAAGATGTTTTATAGACATAAGATTACTCGAAAATTTATATGAAAAGGCAAAGGAACTAGAATAGCTAAGCAACTTTGAAAAAGAATAGGGTGGGAAGAATATCTACCTGATTTTGTGACTTATTATAAAGCTATAGAAATAAGACTATTTGGTTTTGTCAAAGGAATAGACACATATATCAATGGAACTGATTAGAGAATCCAAAAACAGATCCATACAAGTATGCCTAACTGATATTTTTTTAACATCTTTATTGGAGTATAATTGCTTTTCAATGTTGTGTTAGTTTCTGCTGTATAACAAAGTGAATCAGCTATATGTATACATATATCCCCATATCCCCTCCTTCTTGTGCCTCCCTCCCAACCTCCCTATCCTACTCCTCTAGGTTTTTGATAAAGGTACAAAAGCAATTAAATGGAGGAAAGATGGCACTTTCAACAAATAGTGCTAGAGAAATTCAACATTCATTGGCAAACATGGAAAAATGAACCTTGATTTTATACCTTATATAAAAATTAACTCAAAATTGATCACAGACTTACACGTAAAATGTAAAATTAAAAAACTGTTAGAAAAAAATAGGAGACATTCTTTGGGACTTAGAGCCGGGGAAAG
>NW_006793946.1:189754-198271 GCF_000442215.2 Lipotes vexillifer
ATACTTCACTCCAAAAGCACAGTTCATAAAGGGGAAAGTTGATAAATTGGACCTCATTCAAATTAAAAAATTTTTCCCTCTGAAAGATCCTGTGAAGATGATAAAAAGAAAGCCTACAGACTGGGCGAGAATTTTTGCAAACCGCATAATCAACAAAAGACTAACGTCTAGAATATATAAAGAACTTTCAAAATTCAACATGAGCAATCCATGTAGTAGTGATGGAAATATTCTGTATCTTGACTGTTCCAATGTCACTATCTTGGTTGTGATACTGTACTGTAGTTTTACAAGAGGTTACCATTAGGGGAAATGAGGTAAAATGGTACATGGGATCTGTGTTACTTCTTAACAAGTACATGTGAATCTACAATTATCTCAAAATAAAAAGTTTAATTTAAAAAATTAAGGCTCAAAAATGTTAACTGGTTCTGAAATTGGCAAGAAAGATGCCCTAGCTGTTTCTTCTGAGTCACTCTGCCTGAGTTAATCGGACCTAGAATATAGTCGTTCCTCGGTATCCACAGGTAATTGGTTCCAGGACCTCTGTAGATACCAAAATCTGAGAGGTTTCTCAATTCCCTTTTATAAAATGGGTAGTATTTGCATATAACTTACCTACATCCTCCCATATGCTTTAAATCATCTCGAGTACCTATAATACCTGATACAGTGTAAATGTTACGTAAATAGTTATAAATACAATGTAAATGCCATGGAAATAGTTGCCAGTGAGTGGCAACATTTTGCTTTATGGAACTTTCTGAAATTTTTTTTAAATATTTTCAATCCATGGTTGAATCTGTAGATGTGGAACCTGTGGATATGGTGGGCCAACTGTATAGCACAGAACCTAAACAAAAGCTTGAAATGAGAGAAGTAATCAGCAAGAAGGGCTGATGGTTCTAAAACCGGCAAATCAATCAAGAGAAAAAGTCAAGTCAGAAGCAAGATCAAGAAGAGTAGATCTCAGTCAAAAGGTAAAAGCAAAATGTTGTTTTCTGCCTAGACTATGGGAAAGCCAGAAAGTAGAACATTTGGAAACAGAAAATTGCCTGGGAGTTTCAAATACTTGGCTACCTTGCTCTTGATGGTACATAACTTACTTCACTTTTCACTGGTTCAAAGGTTAATTCCTACATAACAACTACCTCTCTCCCTCCAGGGACCAGTCTGGTTCAGAAGTCAATTAATGAGGGACTTCCCTGGTGGCACAGTGGTTAAGAATCCACCTGCCAATGCAGGGGACATGGGTTTGAGCCCTGATCCAGGAAGATCCCACATGCCGCAGAGCAACTAAGCCCATGCACCACAACCACTGAGCCTGTGCTCTAGAGCCTTCAGGCCACAACTACAAAAGCCTGTGCACCCAGAGCCCATGCTCCACAACAAGGAGAAGCCACCATAATGAGAAGCCCACACACTGCAACAAAGAGTAGCCCCCGCTCACCACAACCAGAGAAAGGCTGCAGGCAGCAATGAAGACCCAGTGTAGCCAAAAATAAAAAAATTCAAATAAAAAAATGATAATTCTAAAAAAAAAAATCAGTTAATGAACATTTATGCAGAGCCTACCAGAAATATTTAGTACTTGGGAAAGTCATTGCATAAAATCTGTCCTGAAGGATTTAAAAATGTAATAACAATACAAGCGCAAAATAGTTTATTGTAAGTAATACCATTAATGAACATTAAGTTCGAGAGTAAATAGGTTTGCAGGATAGCACATTGAGTTGTTCCACCATTTATGAGCTATGTACCTTTGCACAAACTTTTGAACTTCTTTGAGGTTCTCAGCTTCTCCATTAATAAAATTAGAATATTTTAAATATACAGTGGTTTTATAAGGATCAAATGAGGTGACAGACATTGATTACTTGTACAAAAGTCAATAAAAATCAAGTCTACATGTAAATCTCATGTCCCAAATCTACATTATAGAAGGAAAAGATCATCAGGTTAGAAGATATTTGACTAAAGCTTATCTTCTTGTATTCTGCAATTTAAATTGCCTTACAGTCTTAAAAAATAAACTACATTCATCACATTTCCATCTTAAAATATAATGGTGTGCTTTTTGAAACCAGTAAATATGCTTTCTTTTTTTTCTGTACCTATGAAAGGCAGGAGTTTGCCCAGATCCACATCTTTTAGACTCATCCTGATTGAACCTGAAATATATTTTGGACTTCCTAATGGAAATATCAAATAGAACTCCATTACAAATTTGAACAAGAAATTTATGGAGAAAATGATCCTTATGAGACATAGTCATAATTGTAGGGCAATTGACTGAGTCCTTGATTTTTCCTAACTCTAAGCTCAATGCTATAAAGAACCAAAGAGGTATTCATGTTAATTTCTAAGCTCTTTTATTGGCATACTTACTCTATTATATATTTATTTATGGTATTTAGATTCATTGTTAAGAAGTCAAGATACTTTTATTGTCATATACAAAAGCCTATATTTGTAGATATATACATTTTATAGATCACTTTAGCAGAAGTGAAACTATTCTAAGAATATATATATAAATAACTGTTAAGTGGCAGCCTGGATGGGAGTGGAGTCTGGGGCAGAATGGATACATGCCTATGTATGGCTGAATCGCTTTGCTGTGCACCTGAAACTATAACAACATTATTAAATCGGCTATACTCCAATATAAAATAAAAAGTTAAAAAAAACCCTGTAAGGTATAATTATAAATATTTAGTGCACACAGAAAGTTTGTTTCATGACAAAACAATACAAATAAAATATTCCAATCTGTAATGTGAATATAATCAGATACTGTTCATCAAAGCAAGGTTATTTTAGAAAACATAAGGCATCTAAATACACTATCTTGCAATATATACGTAGATGTCTTTATTTTTTCCTTAGAAACCTACATAATCTGAAATCAGTAATTCACAGCCAGCCTTTTGTGATTTTAATTTTAAAAAACTTTAAAGTAAGTTAAATAGAACCCACAGGTGACATATATGCAGCATGTCTTATGAATAGCAAATCTCAAATCCACAATTATATTATGTATTCATCTTTATTTTATTTGTTGTTGATATCAAGATTGCTATTCACCATTATTCTCAAAGAGTCATTTGCATAGCATGTTCTCTCTCTCCCACCCCTCATTCTGTCTCTCTCTCTCTACTGTGCCAATTATTTGTCAATTTTCTTGCCCATTTAAACAATCAGGTTGGGGGTTCAGTGTTCTCTTCTACTTTGGGACTGGAGAGGTTTAATTAACAAATTTTTGTTTTACTCTCTAACCATTTGATTTACCTCTGTAGCTTTATTTCATTGTTCTTTTCTTTTTTTTGTTTTTTTTTGCGGTATGTGGGCCTCTCACTGTTGTGGCCTCTCCCGTTGTTGAGCACAGGCTCCAGACGCGCAGGCTCAGCGGCCATGGCTTACGGGCCCAGCCGCTTTGCAGCACGTGGGATCCTCCCACACCGGGGCACGAACCCGTGTCCCCTGCATCGGCAGGCGGACTCTCAACCACTGCGCCACCAGGGAAGCCCTGTTCTTTTCTATTTTGAGTTCATTATGCCTTTTTTAATTTGCTAATAGGTACTATTAAGACTATAAATTTGCACACCACACAGGATTTAATTTGTGGAATTCTTGGTCATTTTGAATCAAATAGTCTGTAAATTTAGCTTGAATTATTTGAACTCAAATTTCATAAAGTAAATTGTTGCTTGTTTGATTTTTACATTTTCTAAACTTTTTAAATTTCCTGAGCTATAGAGTGGGGTTAGTCAGGTAAAGAATATATCGTTTGCTATGAATTTCTATTTTTATTTCATGGTAGCAAGAAATGTGGCCAAATGTAGCAAGAAATGTGGCCAAATGAGCATCAATTTTGGAAATATTTTGCAACTTTCTCCATAGCCTAATGTATGTTTAATGTTTGCAAATATTCTGTAAATCTATAAAAGTTATTCTCTTGGGCTTCCCTGGTGGCGCACTGGTTGAGAGTCCGCCTGCCGATGCAGGGGACGTGGGTTCGTGCCCCGGTCCAGGAAGATCCCACATGCCACGGAGCGGCTAGGCCCGTGAGCCATGGCCACTGAGCCTGCGCGTCCGGAGCTTGTGCTCAGCAACGGGAGAGGCCACAACAGTGAGAGGCCCGCGTACCGCAAAAAAAAAACAATAAAAGTTATTCTCAGTAGGGTACCGTGGTCACTTTACAATACATATAATAAACTGAATTTGCTAATCTTCTTGAATATCTTCTATATCTTACTTAGTTTTGCTGTTGTTTGATGTATTACTTTTGACAGGAATATGGTATTGTTGTAGATTTGTCAAATTGCCCTTGTATTTTATAATTCATTTTTATTATTTTGTATTTGTTTTTGAGTCTCTTATATTTATTACCCAAAAGGTTTAAGCCCTATCTTCTGATAGACTGCAACATTTAACAATTGTTTTTCTATTTGGTGCATTAGTCTCTAAATAATATATTACTTGATTTTTTAAAAATCATTGAGTTCATTTTGCCTGGTACATCTTTGTCTATTCATTTGCTATAATATCTTCATCTCCCTAACTGACTTCTCTTTGTCATTTTAAGCATCACAGAGCTGTGTCATCTAAATTTAAGAGCCCCTTTCAAACAGGAAAAGCACCTCTGGTTTAGCAGTTTGGAGTCCTGAGGCTTCAATGGGCTTTGTTTGGCTCTTCTCTCAGTCCATACCCATATCATCTTTCCCTCAGCCCCACAGGAGAAAATTCTCACTTAACCTAAACAGCTGTTCTCCCAGATTTATTGAGGTTACAAACACTGAAGCCAAGCAGAGGGGCAGAGGGGCCCACATGGACCACCTCTTCAGCAAACTGTCTTCAAGTATCCCTGTCTATCAGCCTCCCTAAGGGGAAGATTTTTGTGAGGTCCATAGAAAGCAATGTCTCTTTGCTCTGAAACAAATTTCAGTTTCGATATTTCTGTTTTGAATTTCTCTCCTCTGATTCCTCCCTTACTCCATTTCATTTGTTTTACGCCCTTTAGAAATACATCAAAATGGCTTATTTACTGATTGTATCCTTTCCTGCTTCCCAGGATTCTTATATGGACTCACTTTTTTGCACATACATTTTTCTGTCATTTCCATGAAATTTGGGCTAAACTCATATTAAACCTGCCATCTGAAACCTCAAGTCAATACTCTAAGTTTTGTTTCCAGCTATGATTTTCCACATAGATATTGGGAATATATTTTGCTCAAATTTTCATCCAGTTCTACCTGCTTCCATAGATTTGAATGAAGAAATGAGCATGTCCCAATATCAATAAAACAATTCTTATAATTTTTAACACAATCAATTCCTTGTCACCCATTTAAAGAAGACCACAAAAAAAAAAAAAAAAAAAAAAGCCTAAGGTTGTAGGTGAGCAAAACTTTCCATTAAAATACAATACTGAAAAATGTTATAGCAAAGCTAAACAGAATATATTTTTATTTCTATACAGGATAGTTTGAATTAAACTTATCAAACAAATGTGGCACAAAAGGGGTTTATAGAGTAACCTGGAGATAATTAAGCAGTGCAGCATACTGTTCACCAGCACATGGTCTAGAGGCAGACCGCAAGGGCTCCTATCTCAAAGGCACCATTGGTTAGCTGTGTGGCTTTAGGGTTAACCTCTCTGACAATTAGTTTCATCATCTGTAAAATGTGATAACAGTGTCTCCCTAATAAGATAAGAGGTTTAAATAATACATGAAAACACTTAAAATAAGAACTAGGCTATAATAAGTGCTCAATAAATATTTCTTAAGATTATTAAAATATGTTTCTCAGAAAGTATAGAGGTAGCACTGACCAGAAATACAGACCATATATCCTCTCAACTTTAATTATTCCAGTTATAAGATTCTCTGGAAAGCTATGTCATAGTGAGTAAAATATTCAGTTATTAGGTACTCAGTACAAAAGCTCAAGAAAAATGACTGAACTCTTTGTCTTGGTCTTATTTGCAATTTGTCTTACTTTCTGTCTAGTAAAAAGCAGAGCCGGAACTGGTAGATTTGGTCAGTTCAAAATTTGTTGTTGATTTCATATCCTATGCCACAGTAAAATGATTTTATACTGGTTTTATATGAGAAACTTCTCAGTTTTTGATTACATAAAACTTTCACACACAAAAAAAAAAAACTATGAAGGAGATTAAAGAGTCAGTGCTAAAGCAGACTCAAGCAAAAACTCACCATCTGTAGCAGGAGGACTTCTTAAAACCCAGGGGTGTCTTCTTACCCAACTGTCAACACCAGGAATTACGCCAAGGGGACAGATGCTAAAATTGGAAAGTCTCATCTAGGGCATGACATCAGAGCTCTACAATTTCTCTCTAAAAAAGCATCAGTAACCACAACGGCAACAAAGTATTAAGGAGAAAACAAAAGCACCCTCCCTAATGAAGAATGGCTTCCATTAAATAGTTATACTACTAAAATTCTATTAACAAAAATGAACATATTGGTTTGTGGGATGGGAAGTAAAATCTGTATTGAACTAGTTTCCAAGAGACCAGGAGGTATTTTTTTAATCATTGGCAACAACAGGGAACATATGATCAATCAGGAAAATAATAATAGCAGAAGCCATGCTAGAAATAGTTTCCAGTGACAGTGCAGAGTTGAAGAAAAACAATAAAGAAACCTCTCCTGCTGTTTTAACAATACAGAGACAGAGACCTGATAATGAGAACTGATAACTCAAAGATAGCAGTCAGCATTAAAAATGAAAAACAATCTATAATTAATACCATTACATGGGGAATTTATGATCCAGAAACATAGAAAGCCTTCAGTAATACCTATTTCATGCTTACTCAAGTATTGTTGAACTTGGATTTTTACTCCCTTTAGATTTTCACTTCTATCAGAGGAGGAATTTGGCTTTTAAGATTTCATAATCTTCAGCTGTTTGACAACCAGGCTGAATCTGAAACTGTACTTGCTGACTGGGGCTTTAGCTTCTAAAGCAGAGCTCGCAAACTCAAAGAGTGTCAAGCAGGCAACACGAATGAGTGAGGTCAACAGTCTGAGGACTATGGGAAACTGGAGAGAGAGTGGCCCAGGGACAGAGAATGGCTGCTATTCAGCTTGGCACAATAAAGCAAGCCTGGTATTGTTGAATCTCATTTTTCAAGAAAAAATTTGAAAATCCATACTTCTATTTGAATCTCCAAGTTATGTAAGTGTTCGTTTTGTTTTTTTTTTTAAAAAAGAAATATCAAGCATTATTTTAAAACTATGGGCATCATATACATCAACAAACTAAATCCAGCACACAGATTGCCAGATGGTAATCTCTAGAAAGGTCTCCATTTTAAGTAAACCTCATAAATGTAAAGAAAACTGTTTTGTTTGTTTTGCTTTGTTTGGGAAGTATGACGATATAGCCATGCAAGCTGAAAATCATATGACTTTTTACATGAAGATAAAGCCCTGTGATTTGCAAATTCTGTTCAGTTTTTGTAAGTAAAAGATCTAAACTGGGTAAGAAAAACTGGATTATAGAGCTTTATTCAGCACCCCAATATCAGAAGTAATTCTAGATTCTCTAGAAATGAAAGGAAAAATGAGAAAAATCTAACTCTTATTTTCTTTATTTCTAAAAGGTAAAAGAACAATATAAATTTCTACTTGTGTTTTAGGTGACAAGAAGCACTAAAGTAACCCAGACTGGTTATTAGCTTATTCAGTGTTTCAGAGGAAAATAAAATCATTAATAAGGACTGTGTTTTAAGGAGATAGGAGCTACTAAAGACAGCTCTATAAAAGACTCAAATGAATAAATCCTCTTTTCTCTTTAAATATATGAGTAAAAACAAACACCACCAATAAAAATAATCCAAAGAAAAGACTTAATAAAAGAAGTACCATAGGTGAACATTTTGTCAACTTCACTCCAGGAAACCCTTACTATCCACTTTTATTTCATTTCATTCTAAGGCAAATTGATAAGGAGATTTTCTTCCCATCAGCCAGTCTTTCCATTTCTACACTTCACTGCTTCTCATTTCTATTTACAGAGAAGAAAACTCACATACATGCCTATAAGACACAATACCATATTAGTCAGTTGCCAAACTCAAATGAAAATACTGAATTATTTCCCCAATGTCAAAATAAAGGCAGAAAGAACATATTTGTCAAAGGATACATTGAAGATTATATCTTGAAGTATTAGCCTGAGTACTCTTCAGTATATTTTTATGCGCATTCTCCCCTAAGACTGAAATACGAGGTCCCGTGAATTAAGAGGTTTTCCACCCTGGCGGGTGAGAACAAGAACTCTCCCTGGCCGTGTGTGATTTCTGGTTACTGGTCCCTGTAATCTTTTTCAGTGGTTCTTTCCCTCGCCTGGGGTAGTTTCCCCAAGCACATGAGCCTGAAGACTGTAGACCTCAGCAGATCTCCAAAGGTCTGTCTCTGTGCAGCTCTCTCCTCTGGAATATTCTACCACTTTCATCTGTCTGGGCTCCCAGCTCTTTCC
>NW_006793946.1:198353-213469 GCF_000442215.2 Lipotes vexillifer
CTCCCAGCTCTCTCCCTTCCCTCAGGGAAACCCCCAGGCCCCACCTGGTGCCCTCTCCCTGCACTGCAGTCTGGAAGCTGTGCAGGCATTAAGCAGGGGCAGTCGTGGGCTCACCTCATTTGTTTTTTGTCTCTCAGGGATCGTTTTTGTCTCTCATTGTCTGATATCCAATGTCCTGACAACTGTTGTCTAATACAGTGCATTTCCTTTTTAGATGTTTCAGGCAGGATAGTATACTTTGTCTCTGTCACTCTGTTTGCATAGAAATTTGGAGGGTTTTTTCTTTCATATGTATAATTTTAAGAGTAAGAGTCTGATCTTTCCTCCCCACATTCATTACTCTTTACAGTTTCTATTGCCTCGTTAAATACACACATTGTAAACCCTCAGAATTAGTAAGTGGTACTAGAATAAGTTAAACAAGCATGGCTACAAGCAGAATCCAATGTTAGGTCTTTCTGTTTTGTTTTGTTGCTTTTTTACTTAGGACCGGTGACTCCCTGCCACTTTCTCCCACTCTAAAAAGGCAAGATACGCTGGCAGGAAGGTAAGATGCTTCTTATGGCTTTGAGTGTCTCTTAGTTTTGAAACAGGCTCTGGTTCTAGACATTAAAACGAGCTGCATCAAGAGCTGCAGTAATTAACTTTATGAGTTATTATACCAACCAATGTATGACAAGTTCAGGAAAACTCTATATAGTTTACAGCAACAAGAGAGAAAGAGAAAGGCACATAGGAAAGAGAAACTGCAAGAATGATTCAGAAGACACTGCAAATTTCCAAAAAGTAATGCCACATACACTGTACAGACCGCCCTAGGACATTTATGGGGACACAGTAGCCTTCTCCTAACAGTCAAGAATTATAACTTAAAATTCAAAATTGAGCTTATTATATATTTTATTGTATCAAATTAAAAGGATAGAGCTAAAATTCTAACCAGAATACCTTTCTATGAAACAGTCCAGGACCTGTCACTCAAAATCAAAATTTCTCAGTTTTCTTTTGCTTCTCGTAAAAGATATTATGGAGGAAAATGTGAAAGATACACAAACTGACTTTTTTCAGAAAGTCTGACTATTCTGAAGGAAATAAATATTAAAATGATAAATAAATGAAGCCATCTATGATAATATATAAAGACAAACTAAATTCTCAGAGCAATTGGCAATGTGTCTATATATGCCAAGTTCCGCTTTTAAGATGGATTTCTTAATATTCAAAGATATTTTGTACTTACATCAATAATTCAAGCAAATTTAATTAACTATATCCCCGATGGAAACAAAATAATGTAGGATTTTACTAAGCATATTTCCAGGGTTTCCCTTCATGCTTGGAGAAAAGCTGCCACATAATTATGTCTCCTCTTACCCTGTAAGGCTGATTGCCTTACAGTCTCTAGTGGTTTGTGTCAATAGGAACACAGATTAAGATATTCATTCCCGTGACCTGGAGACAGGCCCACAATGGGGTGCAAAGTCCAGTGAGCTAAAGCCAATGCTATTACTTGACTGAACATAAACGGAACCTGCTTATTGAACAACCTGAATTTGATATGAACAGGAGAAAAAAGCTTCCTTTTTCTCTATTTTCTGCCTTTTAGTTCACTCTGTTGGATCCTGATTCTTCAAAGAATGACAACATCTCAACTTTCAGGGATAGAACAGTCCCTTTATTGATCATTACAATTCACTTTTACTACTAAATGGCTCAGTCTTGTCTAAAATCAAACTTCAATGTCAAATTTAACTTTTGTTACTCCAAATCAGCAGGGGCATGTGTTCTAGTCCTTCACTCTCTCCATCGCCTCCCTCACCCTCTTTCCATCCGCTGGTTCTGCAGAATTGGAAAGGCCAGTGGGAGTAGTGATTAGAAGCAGAGGACTGAAACACTGACACCTCTCTAGCTCCATCTCATTTAACACAAGCTGGTTGTCCTGTTCTCCATTCTAGCAATCATTAGTTGCTGGTTCTTTCATAGGAGGTGTGTGTGTGTGTGTGTGTGTGTGTGTGTGTGTGTAGGCACTTCACAATTTCTTATAATTGGTGTTTCACTAATTCACACTGCCTTTGTGTGGGGTCGGGGGCGGTGAAGGGGACTGTAATTCCAGACCATGGGGAATCAATCATCCCAGATTTTCTTAACTCCCTCCTGCAAAAAGCCCTCTTGGGCAGGATTCCCTCAGGGGAGATGAAGCCCAGCCACTTCCTTTGGTATGCAGTGAGCTTTTGGCAAACTAAAGCATGCTTGCCAGGCAAAATTCAAGATACATTAGCCTTTTTCAGTCATGCAGAACTCTGTCATCTCAAGCATCGCCAGTAAATTTTCATGAATTTAGAAAATGGGAAGCAAATATTAGTTTATATAAGAGGTGGATTTATCATAAACATAAGGTAGTTTAAGCTCAGGGCCCTTTGGATGGGATCCTTCCAAATCTCTGAAAAGGGCTTTAGCAATATAGTCATGTAGTCAAATAGTTTGTAAATTTTGCAAAAGTAAATTTGCACAAAATTTTGATCTTCTCCAAGCACTCTCTGTGTTCACTCATGCTCACCAAACTTGAAGACAAACTCATGTCAGCTTCTAATAGGAACTCTCACTAGGATCTCTCCTCTAATCTTCTATGCCATAGGGATGAAGAATTGCCCTAGGACAAAAAACTCTCCAGTAGACTGACATACTCTACATTAATACATTTCAACAATAGCCTACCAAATGAAAGTTGGCAATAAAGGCTAATAGTCACCAATTTTGCTATCTTTTTAAAAGTCCTACAGAAGCATATCTAGCACTACCTTATAATGTAAGGCACTTACCACTTAGGAATTTCAACTTTGGAACTTTGGCCTTAAAATGCAAGGCAATAAGGAAATTTTCATGTAATTCTCTATTATTGTAAGCATGTACCTGAGACACTGCAGGCTTGCATTGCATCCCTTACTCAGGCTGTTTCTGTCATCCAAAAGACAGTCTCAACTTAAAACTGGTGAAAATATTCAGGAGGACACATTTAGTTTCTATTTTATTTTATTTTCCTGGAGGGGACGACATTTTTTCTCTATAAGGGAAAATGGAAAGAAAGCTGACCCTTCACTGAAATGTTTAGCATATCTCAATGAAAAGTAGAATACTGAAGATTAATTTTATAGAAGGTAAGAATCTATGCTTTTTAAATTTAAATGTATAATTAATATAGAGTAAGAAAGAATCATTTGAGAATTAGGTTTAAGCATACATAGCCAATTCAGTGACAGTTATACTACAGTAACTTAAAAAAATGTAAAAAAATGGAATCTGCTAGGGTTAGAATCTGTTTCAATACTCAGTGGGTTCTTACCATAGGTTAACTGGCTGGTTTAGTCTCTAAGTCTGTATAAGGAAAGTAAATTTTGAGAAACAAAATGTCTACATATCAATAGGTTAAACCAAAAATCAATACTAAAGCTTTTATTTGTTTGCTTTTTCTAATGTTGTGGCAGGCAGACTTAGCCTCCGTTTCCTAGAAATGCACTAAACATCTGAATTATTTTCCACTTTTAAAATAAATCACTGATAAAAGCTAAATGTGATTTTGTACTTTCCATCCTTGATTAATCCCTGGTACTTTCAAGTGATCTTTAAATAATACATGCTTTTGAATGATATCTGGCCAGATTGTTCTTAGCAGGCTCAGAGCTACACACTGAATTTTGATGGGAGTTAGTGAAATAATGCAAAGGAGGCAGAAATGAACAGCTAATGAGCTACTTGAGTTGCCAGACTGGCACTGCGTCCAAGAAAAACTTCAAACCAAGTGGTGATACAAAAGGGAAAAAAATGATTAGAGCCACAAATCTTTTTGAATCCTGTTCCAAAATATGACCCTGTAAGATGTTTTTATGTTTCTAAAGAGTCCACTGAAGTCTGCAATTGTCTTTCATTTATCTAAACACCAGTGGCTAAGAAATGTATGGCCTGCCATGAAGAAAAGGAAGTAAGGGTTGAGAAAGAGAAAGTCCATAAATACTATGTTAATTCGGAAACAATGACAAATTCCATAGCAACAAAATTGCCCTGGGATATCTAGGACATTTCAAAATTTCAAATACAAACAAATGCAGAATAAGACATGGCAGAAAAATTCACTTTCTACCAAGCTTTATCTCTACAAGCAGTCTCATAATGGTAGGGAAAAAAAATAAACACAAAGTGTAGTACTAGCACCTTTTAACCTATTAAGTAGGTATCTTGGCTTACCTCACAGGGTTTAAGTGGGGACTTTGACATATAAAGGGCAAGATTTTCATTCTAACTCTTAAAAATTTATTTCATCGGAGAAATTATGCACTGCTCAAAATATTCAATTTCTAAAATTCTTCCAGTTGGGACAAGAGAGTTGGAGGAGGTTTTGACCAATGCAATGGAGGGAGAATCTCCTAGGAAATGTCTTTTCCTAAAAACAATGTAAAAGTCTCTCTAGGAGAAAGCTCTGTTACCCTTCCCTCTTCCCTCCTCTTTCTGCTTTTAACTCTGAAATAATGTCTAAAAAATGAGGCAGCCAGGAGATTGGTTCAAGATGGCGGAGTAGAAGGACATGGGCTCACTCCCTCTTGCAAGAGCACCAGAATCACAACTAACTGCTGAACAATCATTGACAGGAAGGCACTGGAACTCACCAAAAGAGATACCCCACACCCAGAGACAAAGGAGAAGCCTCAATGAGATGGCAGTAGGGGTGCAATCACAATAAAATCAAATCCCATAACCACTAGGTGGGTGACTCACAAACTAGAGAACAATTATACCACAGAAGTCCACCCACTGGAGTGAAGGTTCTGAGCCCCATGTCAGGCTTCCCAACCTGGGCATCTGGCAATGGGAGGAGGAATTCCCAGAGAATGAGACTTTGAAGCCTAGTGGGATTTGATTTCAGGACTTCTACAGGACTGGGGGAAATAGAGACTCCACTCTTGGAGGGCACACACAAAGTAGTGTGTGCACCAGCACCCAGGGGCAAGGAGCAGTGACCCCACAGGAGACTGAACCAGACCTACCTGCTAGTGATGGGGGGGTTTCCTGCATAGGCAGGGGGTGGCTGTGGCTCACCACACAGACAGGGACACTGGCAGCGCAGCGGGGGTTCTGGAGGGTGCTCTTTAGATTCTCTGGGTTATCCTTCCCAGAGTCTGCCATTGGCCCCACCAGGGAGCCTGTGGCCTCCAGTGCTGAGTTGCCTCAGGCCAAACAACCAACAGGGAGGGAATTCAGCCCCACCCATCAGCAGACAAGCTGATTAAAGTGTTACTGAACTCTGCCCACCAGAGCAACACCCAGCTCTAATTACCACCAGTCTCTCCCATCAGAAAACTTGCACAAGCCTCTTAGAAAGCCTCATCCACCAGAGGGCAGATGGCAGAAGCAAGAACTACAATCCTGCAGAGTGTGGAACAAAAACCACATTCACTGAAAGACAGACAAAATGAAAAGACAGAGGACTATGTACCAGATGAAGGAACAAGATAAAACCCCAGAAAAACAACTAAATGAAGTGGAGATAGGCAACCTTCCAGAAAAAGAATTCAGAATAATGATAGTGAAGATGATCCAGGACCTCAAAAAGAGAATGGAGGCAAAGATTGAGAAGATGCAAGAAATGTTTAACAAAGACCTAGAAGAATTAAAGAACAAAACCTAGAAGAATTAAAGGACAAACAAACAGAGATGAACAATACAATAACTGAAATAAAAAATACACTAGAAGGAATCAATAGCAGAATAATTGAGGCAGAAGAACGGATAAGTGACCTGGAACACAGAATGGTGAAATTCACTGTCACAAAACAGAATAAACAAAAAAGAATGAAAATAAATGAAGACAGCCTAAGATACCTCTGTGACAACATTAAATGTACCAAAACTCACGTTATAGGGGTCCCAGAAGGAGAAGAGAGAGAAAAAGGACCTGAGAAAATACCTGAAGAGATTATACTCAAGAACTTCCCTAACATGGGAAAGGAAATATCTACCCAAGTCCAGGAAATCAGAGAGTCACAGGCAAGATAAACCCAAGCAGAAACACACCAAGACACATAGTAATCAAATTGACAAAAATTAAAGACAAAGAAAAATTATTGAAAACAGCAAGGGAAAAATGACAAATAACATACAAGAGAACCCCATAAGGTTAAGAGCTGATTTCTCAGCAGAAATTCTACAAGCCAGAAAGGAGTGGCATGATATACTTAAAGTGATGAAAGGGAAGAACCAACAACCAAGATTACTCTACCTGGCAAGGATCTCATTCAAATTCGATGGAGAAATCAAAAGCTTTACAGACAAGCAAAAGCTAAGAGAATTCAACACCACCAAACCAGTTCTACAGCAAATGCTAAAGGAACTTCTCTAAGTGGGAAACAAAAGAGAAGAAAAGGACCTACATAAACAAACCCAACACAATTAAGAAAATGGTCACAGGAACATACATACCGATAATTACCTTAAACATGAATGGATTAAATGCTCCAACCAAAAGACACAGGCTCGCTGAATGGATACAAGAACAAGACCCATACATATGCTGTCTACAAGAGACCCACTTCAGACCTAGGGACACATACAGACTGAAAGTGAGGGGATGGAAAAAGATATTTCATGCAAATGGAAATCAAAAGAAAGCTAGAGGAGCAATACTCATATCAGATAAAATAGACTTTAAAATAAAGAATGTTACAAGAGACAAGGAAGGACATTACATAATGATCAAGGGATCAATCCACGAAGAAGTTATAACAATTATAAATATATATGCACCCAATATAGGAGCACCACAATGCATAAGGCAACTGCTAACAGCTATAAAAGAGGAAATCGACAGTAACACAATAATACTGGGGGACGTTAACACCTCACTTATACCAATGGACAGATCATCCAAAATGAAAATAAATAAGGAAACACAAGCTTTAAATGACACAATAGACCAGAGAGATTTAATTGATATTTATAGGACATTCCATCCCAAAACAGCAGATTACATTTTCTTCTCAAGTGCACACGGAACATTCTTCAGGATAGATCACATCTTGGGTCACAAAGCAAGCCTCAGTAAATTTAAGAAAATTAAAATCATATCAAGCATCTTTTTTGACCACAACACTAGGAGATTAGAAATCAATTACAGGGGAAAAAAAAACGTAAAAAACACGAACACATGGAGGCTAAACAATACGTTACTAAAAAACGAAAAGATCACTGAAGAAATCAAAGAGAAAATCAAAACATACCTAGAGACAAATGACAATGAAAACACGATGATCCAAAACCTATGAGATGCAGCAAAAGCAGTTCTAAGAGGGAAGTTTATAGCTATACAAGCCTACCTCAAGAAACAAGAAAACTCTCAAATAAACAATCTAACCTAAACAATCTACCTAAAGGAAGTAGAGGAAGAAGAAAAGACAAAACCCAAAGTTAGCAGAAGGAAAGAAATCATAAAGATCAGAGCAGAGAAAAATGAAATAGAAACAAACAAAGCAATAGCAAAGATCATAAAACCAAAGGCTGGATCTTTGAGAAGATAAACAAAATTGATAAACCATTAGACAGACTCATCAAGAAAAAGAGGGAGAGGACTCAAATCAATAAAATTAGAAATGAAAAAGGACAATGGACACCTCAGAAATACAAAGCATCCTAAGAGACTAACAATTCTATGCCAATAAAATGGACAACCTGGAAAAAATGGAAAAGTTCTTAGAAAAATATAACCTTCCAAGACTGAACCAGGAAGAAATAGAAAATATGAACAGACCATTCACAAGTAATGAAATTGAAAATATGATTAAAAATCTTCCAACAAACAAAGTCCAGGACCAGATGGCTTCACATGTTTGAATGTTTGAATTCTATCAAACATTTAGAGAAGAGCTAACACCCATCTTTCTCAAACTCTCCCAAAATATTTAGGAGGAAGGAACACTCCCAAACTCAAACTATGAGGCCATCATCACCCTGATACCAAAGCCAGACAAAGATACTACAGAAAAAGACAATTACAGACCAATATCACTGATGAATACAGATGCAAAAATTCTCAACAAAACACTAGAAAACAGAATCCAACAAGACATTAAAAGGATCATACACCATGATCAAGTGGGGTTTATCCCAGGGATGCAAGGATTCTTCAATATATGCAAATCAATCAATGTGATACACCATATTAACAAACTGAAGAAGAAAAACCATATGATCATCTCAATAGATGCAGAAAAAGCTTTTGACAAAATTCAACACCCATTCATGATAAAAACTCTCTGGAAAGTGGGCATAGAGGGAACCTACCTCAACATAGTAAAGGCCATATATGACAAACCCTCAGCAAACATCATTCTCAATGGTGAAAAACTGACAGCATTTTCTCTAAGATCAGGAACAAGACAAGGATGTCCACTCTCACTCTATTATTCAACAGAGTTTTAGAAGTCCTAGCCACGGCAATCAGAGAAGAAAAAGAAATAAAAGGAATACAAATTGTAAAAGAAGAAGTAAAACTGTCACTGTTTGCAGATGACATGATACTATACATAGAGAATCCTAAAGATGCCACCAGAAAACTACTAGAGCTAATCAGTGAATCTGGTGAAGTTACAGGATACAAAATTAATGCACAGAAATCTCTTGCATTCCTATACACTAATGATGAAAAATCTGAAAGATAAATTAAGGAAACACTCCCATTTATCATTGCAACAAAAAGAATAAATTACTTAGGAATAAACCTACCTAGGGGGAAAAAAGACCTGTGTGCAGAAAACTATAAGACACTGGTGAAAGAAATTAAAGATGATACTAACAGATGGAGAGATATACCATGTTCTTGGATTGGAAGAATCAATATTGTGAAAATGACTCTACTACCCAAAGCAACCTACAGATTCAATGCAATCCCTATCAAATTACCAATGGCATTTTTTACAGAACTAGAACAAAAAATCTTAAAATTTGTATGGAGACACAAAAGATCCCGAATAGCCAAAGCAGTCTTGAGGGAAAAAAGCGGAGCTGGAGGAATCAGGATCCCTGACTTCAGACTATACTACAAAGCTACAGTAATCAAGACAATATGGTACTGGCACAAGAACAGAAATATAGATCAATGGAACAAGATAGAAAGCCCAGAGATAAACCCATTCACCTATGGTCAGCTAATTTATGACAAAGGAGGCAAGTATATACAATGGAGAAAATGTCTCTTCAATAAGTGGTGATGGGAAAACTGGACAGCTACATGTAAAAGAATGAAATTAGAACACTCCCTAACACCATACACAAAAGTAAACTCAAAATGGATTAGAGACCTAAATGTAAGACCGGACACTATAAAGTTCTTAGAGGAAAACATAGGAAGAACTTCTTTCCACATAGATCACAGCCTGATCTATGTAGCCTGACATAAATCACAGCCAGGTATTTTTTTTTTTTTTTTTTCTTGCGTTATGCGGGCCTCTCACTGTTGTGGCCTCTCCCATTTGCGGAGCACAGGCTCCGGACGCGCAGGCTCAGCAGCCATGGCTCACGGGCCCAGCCGCTCCACGGCATGTGGGATCTTCCCGAAACGGGGCACGAACCCGCGTCTCCTGCAACGGCAGGCAGACTCTCAAGCACTGCGCCACCAGGGAAGCCCCAGGTATTTTTTGATCCACCTCCTAGAGTAATGGAAATAAAAACAAAAATAAACAAATAGGATCTAAAGAAACTTCAAAGCTTTTGCACAGCAAAGGAAACCATAAACAAGATGAAAACATAACCCTCAGAATGGGAGAAAATATTTGCAAACTAATCAGTGGACAAAGGATTAATCTCCAAAATATATAAACAGCTCATGCAGCTCTATATTAAAAAAACAAACAACCCAATCCAAAAATGGGCAGAAGAGCTAATTAGACATTTCTCCAAGGAGGACATACAGATGGCCAAGAAGCACATGAAAAGCTGCTCAACATCACTAATTATTAGAGAAATGCAAATCAATACTACCATGAGGTACCACCTCACACCAGTTAGAATGGGCATCATCAGAAAATCTACAAACAACAAATGCTGGAGAGGGTGTGGAGGAAAGGGAACCCTCTTGTACTGTTGGTGAGAATGTAAATTGATACAGCCACTATGGACAACAGTATGGAGGTTCTTTAAAAAGCTAAAAATAGAATTACCATATGATCCAGCAATCCCACTACTGGGCATATATCCAGAAAAAAACCATAATTCAAAAAGACACATGTACCCCAGTGTTCATTGCAGCACTATTTACAATAGCCAGGTCATGGAAGCAACCTAAATGCCCATCGACAGATGAATGGATAAAGAAGATATGGTACATACATACAATGGAATATTACTCAGCCATAAAAAGGAATGAAATTGGGTCATTTGTTGAGACATGGATGGACCTAGAGTCTGTCATACAGAGTGAAGTAAGTCAGAAAGAGAAAAACAAATATCGTATATTAGCGCATATACGTGGAACCTAGAAAAATGGTACAGACGAACTGGTTTGCAGGGCAGAAATTGAGACACAGATGAACAGAACAAATGTATGGACACCAAGGGGGGAAAGCGGCGTGGGGTGGGGGTGGTGGGGTGATGAATTGGGAGATTGGGATTGACATGTATACACTGATGTGTATAAAATTGATGACTAATAAGAACCTGCTGTATTAAACAATTAATTAAATAAAATTCAATAAAAACACAGTAAAAATCTTAAAGATTTCATTTTTAAAAAAATCAAAAGGCTCTAATTGATATTATCAGTGAAGTTTTATTTCTTGAAGGAGATTTTTTGAATGTCTAAGAAAATTATTTTTGAAATATGAACCATTAAGTTGCAGGATAATCTCCCAAGGGAAACACTAAAAGTCCAGATGAGTCATAAAAACTCTTTCAGAGTTAAGTAATACTTCTTCACATCTCAGCTCTGCATTAAAGGTAGATATGTAGCATAAAAATAAAATGTAACATTTTACTTTATAAATAATGTAAAGTGAAACATTACATTTATAACACTAGAATAGAATTTACTTTCACCCATTACATCAGACTTTATTTGCCCAGACAGTTAAGATCATTTTCCAATTTGAAACTATACTGTATTGAGGCATGGCAAAGTTACCACGTACAGGCAAAAACCCATTCCTAGGGCACATGACTGCTGGTACAATTCCAAGAAATGAAAGGTGTAAGGGAAGGCATTTTTCAACAGGTTATTTTCTACTCTCACTTTTGCTTGCAGAGTAAAAACCACTGCATGAGCAGGAAATGTATAACAACTTGAAGTTCAATGTGGCAACACAATGAAAGAAAATCCTTGACCCCAAGGAAAAATGGACTTATCTATACCTATTTTCCCTTAGATCAATTTAAAATGTATTTTACTCAAAAAATAGGGCAGAATTTATCTATATCTAGCACTCACTGAACTAAGTTATCCTTATAATAGCAAAGATCAAAATATTATAATAATAATAGCAGCTTTTGGTTAATCTTAAGTGTTCTCATCAGAAAGCACATCTATACAAACACACACATCAACATTTTGTAAGTTCAGGTATTCACAGTATCTTCTTAGTTAGATATTGTCACTAATAGACTAATCTCCATAACTACAAAAATTGTCATTTTTATCTTCACACAAAGCATTCATCTAATTTTAACATATATCAAATTTCTGAGATTTTACTTTTCTTCACAGAGTCATAATTTTATTTCTTAAGGAATTCTGAAAGACAGTTGGGGTGTTATTCAAAAGCACTCTCTAGAACTTAATTTTAAATTATAGAGTACAAATATATAACTGAATGAATTCAATATCTTCACAGATTTCTTCTAAAAAAGGTTTTTAAATTCCAATTCTAATTTGACACTTTATTTTTTATACCACACTGTAGTGGATCTTTAAAATATCATGTTGAAGACAAACTCATTCTATGTATCTAAATTTTTTTAAAGAATAAATTTTTGCAACAAATTTTGATTGAAAATAATAATTTAGGACCGTTTATTTTAACTAAAGTATTGAGCATATCTCATCTGATTTACAAAATTTACATATCATATTGATGTAAAGCATTTTTCAAAAGCTAAAGAAATCCAAACCATATCCATTTTACTTATCTTTCTTCTCCCAGGAGGTACAAAATGAACATAGAAAACAATGAAATGAGAAAGTCAATGTTATATACACTACTGTTATTTATTTTACACACTATTATCCGGAGACCTTAGGTACAAATCTGATCATAGCACTCTCCTGCTCTAAAACCTGTTATACCTTCTTTTTTGCCCAATAAATTGAAGCTCTGTCCCTCAGGCCTATCCACGATCTCCCAATACATTTCCAGCCTTACCTTTTGGGCTTATTCCGCTTCGTACATCTCACTCTTTAGTCAAAATCTGAATTTAGAAACTCTTCTGCTATATAGGCCCTGCATTCTGCACCCCCAGGTCTGCAGCTGCTTCATCTTGTGTCTTCTCCTTCATCTTCAGGCATCAAATTTCATCAAGGGCAACATGAAATTTTGCATACTTCAAGTTTTCAACAAATCTTTTCCAATATCCTAGCCAAAAGTGGTTGCTTCTTCAAACTTTCCCTAGCAACAGATTATCACTTTTCATCTGAATTACTGCTCTAACACCCTAATTGATCAACCCATCTCTAGTTTTTCCTGTTTAATATTTTTTATAAGGTCAGCCAGAGTGATTTATTTTTCCTTAAAATGCAGTTATGATCATGTCATCCTTCTGCTTAAAAGTCATCTGTGGCTCCTCATTACTCATAACAATTAAGTGCAAAAACATAAATGACTAAAAGTGTTACATTTTCCAGCCTTTATTCTTCCACTACTATCTCCTGAAACTCCTTTATTTCTCCATTACCCTACATATATTCTATCTCTAACCATGTGAATATCATTCAGTACCTTAAACAAAGCAAGTTTTCTGTTTCTACTACACTTGAGGTCTCTTCCAACTTTGTTCATTCTTCCAGTAATACTCTTTCCACCCCTCTTGGCCTAGCTAACTCCCTTATCCTTTCT
Organism: Lipotes vexillifer; assembly: GCF_000442215.2. NCBI lineage: Eukaryota > Metazoa > Chordata > Mammalia > Artiodactyla > Lipotidae > Lipotes > Lipotes vexillifer. The sequence continues at coordinate 211,436 of NW_006793946.1, forward strand.
AACCATAGGTTGTGGCCTTTACACATCTCCCACTAACACGGTTTATTTCCCAATTTACATTACTCCCACTGCCTGGGTAAGTGTTATCTCTCACTGGATCATGAGTTTTGCTGGCTGCGGCCCTCAGACTTTCTTATTCATCACTGTGTACCCAGTGCCTGGAACACTGCTTGAAATACAGAGGTTGCTTAATATATAGTTATCAAAAAATATGATGATCTCAATAGCTACCAGTTGTATTGTATTTAGCCAAAAAAAGGACTTTGCAATGTTGTTCAAGACCAGGCCTATTTATAAGGCATATATCTCTTGACTGGCCTTCCCCTCTACTCAGCTAGGCAACTAGCTGATCTGATCTAAAATTTAAACTCTAGTAATAGGGAGAAAATCCTTGACATGTTTCAAAAAAATATAATCTCCATCATTATAAATTATTTTGAAGAAGGTAAGCAAGAATTGCATTTAGATAAGTGAATCATTGTTGGTGATGAGAAGAATGCCACAGTAAGAGTCAAAGTGCAAAAATACATTCCAGACTCTTCCACCAACTGGTTCTGAAAAGATGGGCAAGTTGTTTTACCTCACTGAATCAGAGTTTCCATTTCCGATTTAACTAGATTATCACTAAGGTGCACTTTATCTTTATAATACTATCATTCCAAGTCTACTATTCAATTAGGTGACAGCTAAGTTTTAAAAATCATAAATGTGCCTTTTTTTCTTCCTCTCAACTTTCTCTGGTTCTGATAATATTATGGCTTCTTGTGTAAAGAAAAGGAAGAAATATGTTTCTTTGAAGCTGAAATTAGCATATTAGATTTAACCAAGCATATCCAAGCCAGGGAAGACATCATATTGGGCAGATATGATTAAATGATCAGTTCAAATAAGGTACAATATTTTAACTGATATCTGTAGTACTGGTCTAGTAGAACCTGGAGTATAGGAGGGCACTCTGTAAATGTTAGGTCCCTTCTTTAGTAAGGTTTTAGACACATTTAAAAGATAAGCCAAATTCAGCTTGTTAGACTGAATTTAAACAATAGTAAATAACTGAATAAAAAGCAATAGATCATCAGTGTACTGCATAAGAGAGACATTGAAAGTTCAAGACCAAAGTCTGTCCTCGATTTTAGCAAATTGGCCTTAAAAACTTAAGGCTCTGAAACGTTTTGATAAGGGATTATGGTGAGTCGCTACCATTTTGTAATTTACAGGCTATAAAATGTTAAATCCTTAACTAAATGAAGAGAATAATCCAAATAAGCTTAACAAACCTTTGCATTTAATGTATACAAATTAAAATGGAGGGTAATGAAGCATATTTGAAAAAAGCCACTGGGAGAAATGTAGTGCAAAGCAAAACCAGAAAGAAACAGATAACACATGTTAAAACATTTTTGGAACCGATAATGCTAATCTGAATAAATACACACATACAAAGAGGCTACATCATTTTCTCTCTGTATTCTCTAAGTAGTGCTGCCAAATACGGAAGGATTGGAGCCATTTCTGGGGAACTGCTGAATCAGGAGCATGAGTCAGAAAGTAAACCCTTAGCACCAAAAAAGTACTAAAAAAAAGTGCTGGGAGCTTATACACAGACATGCACTCAGTTCCTAAGGTCGAAACGTTCTATAATCATCAAAGCACCCGCGCTCTTCACTTCCCAAAGTTATCCCCTCATATTATGTGTATTTGGAAGAAAGTTTTCCTCTCATGGACTCGGATTTTACCTGTATCTAAATGTTGAGATATGCTACAGAGTTGGTACTACATGTGCCTAAATAGGGCTTTGAAAACTAACATCAGGACATTTTCCAACTTAAATGACAAGAAATCTAAAATAAAAATTAAATTAAACAAAATAAAATAAAAGGCCTAAATTAAATTAAAAATTATTTACAGGTGTACAAAAAGTTTGCTTGACAGTAATTTAGGAAGACTAAGATGATTTTTCGTCAAAAGCCTTTAAGATCTTAATCATCCCTCTGAAATAGTCTAGACATCACTCTTCTTTGAACTAGGCAGCAG
>NW_006793946.1:213508-277582 GCF_000442215.2 Lipotes vexillifer
AGGAATGATCATAACTAGAGCTACTTTCAGGCTCATGAGTATATTTTTGGCACAAGACATTCAGCAAACACACCCCACCTATAACCAACACAATGCAGGTTACAAAGGTAAGTCATCCTTGGACAACAAAGAATTAATCGTCTTCCTTCATCCCCTGCCCCATGCTGAGAGCTTCTCAATCTTGTAATGGCACTTTGTTACCATCATTAATAAATATTAAAATGCCACAGTTTATAAAATAACTTCATATATTTTTATTTTATTCAACATTCATTTTCAACTGCAACAATACAATGGGCAGCCATGACTTCCCACTTGAATTGCAGTTCTGAGCTCTCCTCTATGAGCTGAATGGGTCACTGATCTTAGCTCTTTTTCAAATAGAGCCTAGAACAAAGTAGTAACTAATCAAAGTGAAGCAGTGCAAAGTGGGTCTAGAATCCTTATTTGTCAAGATAAACTCACTCTATCTGGATCTCAAATCTTACTCACTCATTATCCATTTCCTATTAAAAGCATATTTCTCTTTAATCTCTGCAATCTCCACAATATTTACCCCAGAAAAAAAGCCCTCAAATAGTTTAGCTTTAATGACTAATAGCCAGCATTAGTCTTAGTGTAAAATTATGAAAAAAATTTTCCTTCTGAACTTTGCAGTAAGCATAACGTTAATCCCTCTATGAAACGGTAAATACCTGCATGCAGTGTTCTGGTCAAATCCATGTGTAGTGATTTCAGTGATCAGAATTCTCTCCAGCAGTGAGTGGCACTAACATCCTTGTTTGGTATTTATATTACATCTTCACACAATGTCCCACAATAGCTATCACATCTTGTTCTTCCTTATCATGATGAATAGCAATGCATTTTAATCCATACTCCTGATTTTCACCATTTTCCACCCACATTAATTTGCATTTGGTTACATTGATCAGCACAGTCTGAATCGACACAAAGTTTTATCTCTTTAACGGTGAAATCAGTGAATTTGGGGTAAAGCAGATTGCTCTCTATAATGTGGGTGGGCTTCATCCACTCATTTGAAGCCTGAATAGAACAAAAGAGTGTCCTTGCTGAACAACAGAGAATTCTCCAGAAGAATGCTTTCGGACTTCATCTGCACCATCAGCTCTCCTGCGTGTCAAGCCTGCTGGCCCACACTACAGATTTTGGACTCACCAGCCTCCATAATTGTATAAGCCAATTATTTATAATAAAGATATACACATTCTAAAACAAAAACAAGCTTCACCTCTGAAGACGTCAGAAATTTAAAGAGCTATGTTCTCTTTCATTTTTACCACATGCCAATATGCTAAATTAGTCCAAAATATTTCTGCTGAGTAGTTAATTCAATAAATATTAGTGGCTTCACTAGCTGAAATTGAGTAGTTCTCAAACTTTAATGTTCTTAATAAGAATCATCTGGGTGCCTATCACAAATGCAAATTTCCTGATTCACAAACATCAGATATTTGAACACTGTAAGTCTAGGCAAAGGCTCCAAAGTCAGCATTCTAATAAGCTTCCCATGGGATTCCAATGCAGGTAGTACCAGGACTTTACCTTGAAAATCTCTGAAAATTACTTAGTTAATGTCTAAACTATGACGTTCTTTGTCACTGGACCACGCCACATTTAACCAAAACTGCTTTCCCCAATGACAATCCCCCTTGCTTACATTTAACAATTAGCTTGATTATCTACAAGGTTTGCTGACTTCTTTTATCATATATGCCATAGGCAAGATTGTGACAAATATAGTGTCAACCCTCCCCAGCTCACCTCATCCCCAGTAATTTACCCATACCACCCTCCGGCACAACAAATGAGAAACTTCATTCTAAAATGCTAAGGATTGTATTAATTAAATATTCTATACAAGATAGCAGTGAAAATAATGAGAAAATAACATGTGAAAATATTCTTTTTATGTATTTTTGAGGCTTCAATGTTGAATGTGGAAAGTGGAAAACAGTGGAGTAACTCCAATCATAAGTTTGAAAAGACCTATTCCATTACCAATGAAGCAAATTTCCCCATTAAATTGAAGTAGACATCTAGGAAGGCTTAACTAACATTCCTGACTGTTAAATTGGGTGACTAACCAACATTTCTGATTGCTAAGTTGGGTGACTAACCATCCCAGTTTGCTCAGAGTTCCTGGTTTAACATGGAAAGACTCATGCCCCAGAAAACCTTTCAGTTTCAGGTCAATGGAGATAGTTGGTCATCCTACTTCATGCCTCAATATTTAGGCATTAATTTTTTTAAGTCCCTGGAAAAACGTCTATAACAGCTATCAAAAGAAAATGATAAACTAGGATTTTATTTAGGAATTGTTCATAAAAAATTGCCTTATATAAAAAAGACTATGTTTCTCAAAAATTTGAGTTTTATTTTGACTCAAATTATTGAAAAGGTATCTCTAAAAGAGAAAAAAAACACAATTAAGAAATAATAAATATTAAAATATATATATAATCATAGAAGTCACTTGGAGGAGGGTAGTTTGAGTTCCAATATATAGTGATCCACGGGTCATGGACTTTTACTTGATAAGGTAAGTCTTCTGAAACACCAGCAATTACTTTAAAAGGTAATAGCAATCTGGGCAGGAATAGGGAAACCAGAGAGGTAAACAAGACATCCCTGATTTAGGTCCTGACTACAACAGATACAAGGAGCTCACAGGCTAATGATTCAGAACCTGCAATAAGGAAGGATGAATAAAATTTCCAATGGTCAGGAGAGAGCTAGCTCATTTGCAGTAACACTAGGGGTTTGCCAGATCACTATCTTCTGAAGGATCATTAAAGTGTAATGATTAATTACAGCTCATAAAGCTAAATATTGTAGAATCATTCATAGAGGAAAATTGTAGGCACATCTCAATTATTCACAAGCTGAGATTCTGCTCTGTGATTTACTCATTAGGAAATTTCCAACTGTTTTTTCACTAGTCAGGAGAAGAGTCAGTGGCTTGTTCGTGCTGTTTTATTTATTTTCCCCAATTTATCTTTTTGTTTCTCTGGGTGTCTCAGCTTCTTCTAAGTAGGGAGTGGAACTTCAATGGGAAGGATCCTGGAGCACTTTTCCCATTCTTGTTTAATTATAAGCAACTATTTTGGAACCAGAGGCCTTTTTCATTACTTTCAACAGTCACATAGTTGCCTGAGTCAGACAATTTCATGCAGGACCCAATTATCTCTGGTCTAGCCTACTGTAACAGCTAACACCTGGTCTGTCTCCAGTCTCAGCCCCACTCAATCCATCCTCCACCTGCAGCCAGAGGGATCTTTGAATCTTACAAATACAATCATGGCATTCTGCTTCAAGTCCTTCAAGGGCTTCATCGCTTATAGTATTAGGTTCAAACCATGCCTCAAGGATAGGCTCGTCTCCAGCCAATTCCCCTCCACCTGTCCTCTACTCAGTCCATACCAAATGGTTTGACTCCTCTAACAAAATGAATTCTCATTTGCTGTTCCTTGGGCCAGAATGCCCAGCTCTCCTTACCCTCTGTATGACCTTCTCCTTCACCTTCCTGTCTCACCTCATGCTGTGTCCTCTGCCGGGGGGCAGGGGGCTTTCTCAGACTCCTTAAGAACAAATCCATCCGGGACCACTACTCTAGGCCTATACTGTAGCGTGGCATAATATCTGTTTGAGCACATATTGCTAACACTCAATTTAGCTCAACTTCTTTCTCCCTTTGGACTGTGGACTTCCTCCTTAATCATCTTTGTACTATCTTACACCTACTATAATATGGATAATCAACAAGCATTTGTTGATCAATTTCCTATAAGAAAACAATTTATGACTCAGAAATCAAGTTTATAAAAAGAGAGCAACTCTATAAAAATCAGTTAAAAATAACAACAAACAGATCAGAAGTGTTTACTGGTATCTACTACTTTCTGCAACCTATGATATACATTAAAAAAAAAAAAAATACAGCCTCAAAACAGTCCTCAGTCAATCTTGGCAGCTTACAGTTTATCTGGAGACGTAATAAAGTACATAAGAGATGAATGTGAAAAAATTACACATGTATATATAAAGAAAATATTTTAATAATAGTAGACAGACTACTAGGGACAGGGTTTTTCAAAATAGTGTGCTAATTATACAAGCAATTTATGCAAGCAATAAATTGGAAGCAAAATGAGCAATAGTGACTGAGAATTCATGAAATAAAATTCATAGCCAATAGATACCATAATTTCAACCTTGCTAGTAATCAAAAAGAATAAAATAATGTCAATAGACAAAAATGAAACCAATGATAATATCCATTGTTCGCAAGGGTATGAGGAAATAGGCACCTTCATAGCCAGTTGTAAATTGGTACCAACTTTCTGTATAGCAACCCTGAAATAGATATTAAAAACCAACAGATGTATATGTCCCTTTACCTAGGAATTCCATCTTTAGGAATTTATATAAAATAGTAAAGTTGGTGGTAAATAAATTAAAACTATGGACTATAGAGTATTTATCTCATTAAAAAGGAAATGCCTAAAAATTCCAGACAGGAGATAGGTAATAAAAATTAAGATAGATACATAATTGGCATACAATAAAGCCATTAAGATGAATGGTGTAGAACTTTAATTTGACATGAAGGAGTTAAAAGCATATTATACAATAAAGCAAGTTATAAAACAGTACGTGTAGCATAATATAACAATATATCTGAATACAGACACCTGAAAGGTTAATGACCAACATTAACTGTATAGTAGCTGAAAATAAGAGTAAGGTTTTTATTTTGCATATTTGTATTTTTTCTGTAATGAGCATGTATTTAATAGCCCCTTCATAGTAAAACACAGTATTTTAAATAAGTGATTAAAGGAAAGCACATGGACTAAAGTGCCCAGGGAAGACTGAACAAATATGGCAGTTCTTATGCCATTAAGAGAAGACAGAAATTCTATCCTAGGTAGTGAAAATGGTATTATCGCAGACATGGGAATCAACAGTGAGCACCAGTGTATGGACATTACAGTAAGGAGGGCAACCTAATTGTCTCAGGAAGGAACACATGCATTTTGACTGGCAGTCATTAGGGATTTTTGAGCACAGGTATATCATGATAGTAGTGTTGTAAGCACATTCACCAGGCAAACATTCAATAGTGCATAATCTGTATGTAAGCAGATACTAAATCCATTCCTGAGACAACTACTGTGATTTAGAAGTACTATTATGTGAACTCTCAGAGGAAGAGCTGAATTACAGAGACACCACTAACAGAGAGCAGAAGCCAGGTACCTGCTCCCTTGGAGCATTTACAATTGCTCAAACTCTACCTGAAATCCCCTTCAAAGCAAAGGGATTTGTTTTACTCAAGATACTGTGCTTGGGCTTAAATGTCACCTTCTCATTGCAGCCTACTCTGACTTCCCTTCACTCCCAAACCCTCTTGCCTTGCTTTACTTTTTTTCCATAGCACTTATTTTCTAACACTCTAAATGAGGCACTTCGTCATTTTGCTGTCTGATTTCCATATATGATTATAAATACCCACAAGAACAGGAATTGTGTCTTGTTAACTAATGTGTCCCCAGGATCTAGAATACTGTTTAGCCTGTAATAGGTGCTCAACAAATATTGTGGAATGAACAACTTAATTGGGTATAAAAAAGAAAGAAAAGGAGAGGAGGCCTTTGACAAAAGAGCCATGATTAATAGGGACAAACATTCCAGATGAGGATGTAATCTGAGGGTAAGATGATTACTTGGTATTTACACAAGTTGACTCTGAATTAAAATAGTGACATCCGAGTGGACAAATGTCCTGGAAATTGATGGCATATATAAAGCCACAGCAGGTGAGAGATTTCATAGCTGGAGATAAAAGAAATAATGGACTTGTGCATACTTTGTGGGTTCATTTTTAAAAATCGAGTATGTAGGGCTTCCCTGGTGGCGCGGTGGTTGAGAGTCCGCCTGCCGATGCAGGGTACACGGGTTCGTGCCCTGGTCCGGGAAGATCCCACATGTCGCGGAGCGGCTGGGCCCGTGAGCCATGGCCGCTGAGCCTGCGTGTCCGGAGCCTGTGCTCCGCAACGGGAGAGGCCACAACAGTGAGAGGCCCGTGTACTGCAAAAAAAAAAAAAAAAAAAAAATCGAGTATCTAGATTCAAGAAGAAAGAAGTCAAGGGCAGAGATCCAGGAAAAATTTATAAGAAGAGGGAGCCATGCAGGGTATAAGGAACACTTGGAAAATAAAAATTAGAAGAAACAGAAAAAGAGGGAGAGGGAAAATGTGGTGTCTCTGAATCCCAGAAAGAACCTTGAGTATAAAGGAATAAATAACCGGATTACGTTTTTCATGAAGAAAGACCTGGACATGTTTGAGAACAAAGAGAGTCAAAGGGATTTTAGGTATTAGGTATAGTAAGTATTGGCGCTTGAGTCACAGGTAATAAACATGACGATAAAGCAGGTGCTTTTGGAGGAGAATAAAGACATTTTCCTCACAGACACCAGCAAAGAAAAAGGGGATATAACCACGAGAAAAGGATAAGGAGAGTCAAAAAAAAGTATACAAATTGAAGTGTCACATTCTTTTCGATAAACTAGGTGGAGAGTAGTAGGCCTAGGAAGGGATAGGACAGCTGGGACTGGGGGCATGGAAGGAGAGAAAAGGTCTAAAATAGATCCCATGGGGAGAGAGCCTGGGAGTGCAGAAAAGACAATTAAGAAGACTGCCAAATAGCAGCAGAGAGCAGATTGAAGTTTGAAAGCAACGAGTTCTAATGAGCCAAATCTGCAATGCTGTTTGCCTCTAGCAGTGCTCTCCCTCCCAGGAGAATCAGCAAAGAGAGCAACAGTTAGAGGTAACCTATGTTTAGAAATTTGCTATGTGAGCCAAGAAGCAAAGGTTACTCATGAAGAGGCAAATGTGTGTTCCTTGTTGAAAGTGAAAGTCCAACTCATTGGAAGCAAAGAAGGCAACAATCCCTAAACCTGATCACTGAGGAGTATTTCCAAGGAAGTGGGGAAAGTAATTATTGTGAGTCCTGAGCTGGAAGCTGAAACTTTCAAGGAAATGAGAAATCTTCTAATTTTCATCTCCCTCCTCACCACCACTACCAGTCCCGCTGAGACTACAGGAAGGGAAGAAGCAAAAACTAAATGAGATCAGAAGATTCTCATCAGAGGACCGCAGCAAAGTGAGCAATTATGTGCCTGTCTTGGGGGCTGGGGACTGTGTAGGTAGTACTGTTAATACGGAAAAGTGGTAACGGTCTAAAGTTTTACACATTCCCTAGGCATTGGGGTCACTGGGTTTTAAATAAACTACATGCAATCCACTAGGTGAAAAAAATGTGTGTTTTACTTTGTTATATAGAGTCTGAGATTACTAAATTATTACTCTAGCATTTAAATGCAGGCTTTGCTTTTGAATCGAATCCCAGCACTCACTGTTGATGCGATGCAATCATCTGTAGTGCAGAGGTGCACCCACACCCCACCCCCGACCTCTCAGACTTCTCCTCACCCCATTCTCCACATTGTTCACTCTGCTCTAACCACCACCACCTTCTTTTAGTTCCTGGAATCAATCAGGCTGGTTCCCGGCTCAGGACCCTTGTACCAGCTGTTTCTCAGCCTCTGCTGTGTTCTCCCTCTAGCCAGGCCCAGAAGGTCCTTCGTGACAGGCAGGTCTCTGCTTAGGTGTCACCTTCTCAGAGAGACCTCTCCTAACCATCAACCTAAGCCTGGGGTGCACTCTTTGTTCCATAACCTTGTTTTGTTTTGGTTTTTATCCCTGACACATTATTATGTGATAATACCTTGCTTATTTATTTTTTTGTTTTGTTTCGCAGTCTTAGAATATAACTCCAGTTAGAATATAACTTTCATAAGGAAAGGGATTCTGCCTGTCTTGGTCACCACTATATTGCCAGTATTTCAAATATTTCCAAACACACATCATACATTCAGTTATTTGTCTAGTGAATGAATGAATGATTTAAAAACTTGGTGTTTTAATGTTAAATATGATGGAAAGTTACATTGTTGGGTAAACATTTAGTCACAAGCCTGTATAACAAAAAACACTGGAGCCAAAATGGTATTATTGATGTCTCAAAACATCACAAAAGATCGTATTTGTCTTATTCCAAGCAATAAATATTATGAGAAAGTATTGTGAATGGGAGGATAAAGGAGGAAACATCCTGAAAAATGAATCTAAATAAATCTCAGTATAACTTTAAATGATCATATGGACATAAGAATGTTTATATCATTTTTACCAGACTCAGGGAGGTCTGAAAATATAGACAGATTTTTCAGAGTTTGAATAATGTGTGATTTAATCAGTTAGGGCATATACACAAACAAAATGTCAGATAAGTTTTCCACAAAATAAATTCTAAAAATTATTCATAATGTTTTTGCTGTTATTCTTGCTATATTAAATCTAGAAAACAGGCTTAGTTAAGAGGTTAAGAGGAAGCAGGCTTTAATCTTTTCTCCATAAAAGGCAATCTCTAAATAAGAAATTCAGTCTCCAGTCAAGTTTTCACATTTTCTGTGGAAAGTAGTCTCTGCCAGTTCATAATTAAAAAAAAAAAAAAAAAAAAAGGGGGAGACGGCAGAAAATGGTAAAATGAAATCTACAGTCCTAATGAATAATTTAATGTTATGAAACTCCAAATGACTTTATGTAGAATATCATTTACTAACCATGATCCTCTGAAATCTGATGAAGACATCAGTTAAGTCAAGAATACACAGGTGTATTTTTAAAACAACCTGATTCAATATTCCATTAAGATGCCTATGTAGAAGTCAAAAATCAAAAAAATATATAATTAATAAGGAAGCCTCAGACAAATCCAAATTGAGAGACATTCTACAAAAGACCTGGCCTGTACTCTTCAAGTACATCAAGGTCAAGAACACAAAGTAAGGTTGAGGAACTATTTCATCATGAGACTGAGAAGACAAGTAAACAAATGAGGGCATAATCCTAAAATTGATGTTGAACCAGGAAAAAAGGGCTATGATGGAAATTACTGAGAATACAAGTAAACAAATGAGGGCATAATCCTTAAATTGATGAGCCAGGGAAAAAGGGCTATGATGGAAACTACTAGGACAACTGATAAAATGTGAAGGTAGACTATGAGCTAAATAATAGTACTGTATCATTGTTTAATATCCTGATTTTTTTCTTAATTGCACTGTGATTTTGTAGAAAAAATTTCTCATTCTTAAGAAATACACACTAACCAGAGATAAGTAGGAAAAATGGTTGGATGGATGGATGGATAGATAGATAGATAGATAGAACTAGTGAAAGACTGTCAAGTGAAACAGAAACTTCACTCGTGACAGTGATTAGAATAATAATAAGCAATTAATAAACTATAACCAGCTGTGTCAAAGATAGAACCATATGCTTTAAAAATAAATCAGTAAAAAATCTGCTGTTTAAGCTCTAACAATGTATTATTACTTCAATAAACGAGACAAATAAAAACTAAAATTTAAATGTAAAGATTTCTTGAACTAGAAGCCTTTATAAATTGGTTTCATTATTTATCAATATATGATATTTTAGAAATATACTATGACATCAATTCAATTTTAAGTTCAAAAACTGGAGAATTTAAACCATGAAATTGTCCACAGAAATCAAATCCCAGATATAGATTGATGAATTAAGTCTTTACTCACTGTTCTCAAAAACCTGAAATTTTAAAGTGAAGCACTAATGATAATAAAATAATAGTAATACAACAGGTAGCTTCAAGGTGGTTATTATATCATTCTCCTTTTAGAGAGATGGGAAAAAAAGTTTACGGAGATTAAGTATCTTGCCCAAATTTCAAATCGGTGTTATGTAACAGATGTATAAGATTACAGTGGCTTGCCTCCCCCTGCCCCTTGGACAAAGCTTTATATCAAGATGGGAGATTCTTTCATTATGTAACGTCTCCCACCTTGATATAAGGCTTGAATGTACCTATGCTATTGCCGATGTTAATTTCAATGCTATAGTTTATACATAATAACTAGCACTTTAAGATTATTAGAATGATATTGGTAGAAAAAAAATTAAAAGCTAAAGTATTTCTTGCTCTCTCACTACTTGTAGCAAGAGTAAAACTCAAGATAGATAGATATAATTATGTAAATAGTCCATTATTAGTCTCAAGCATCCAGCAGGTTCCAAACCAACTGGCAATGCTTAGGCCCCAAATAATATACTCTGATTTATTGTTTCTTTCCTTTGCCAACCTTATTCTCCTCAGAGAGTAGCAAACTGTGGGTATTGCAGCATAGCAACGCTATATCACATCTTAAGAAGTAACATACAGCACATAGCTATACCAAAGCCGAAAAGGAAGAAAATTTCTTTTCAAAAAATTTTTGGTCAAGGTTCAGCTGGGGAAATCTACTGACCCACTTTGAAATTAAAATGCTACTTTAGTGTGGTTCGCGCCTGCGGGCGTGCACGCACACACACCCACACACACCCACACACACACACATACACACACACAGGGAATTTTCCACTGAGGTTGCATATAATAGCATATTAAAGCTCTGTCAATGACACCCGAATCACCATCCCTAAGGTAAGAATACGCATGCTGAGTTCCGGTTGCTCACTAATTACCCTGAATTTATTTTAACCTTAAATCTTTTAAAAAATATATGATTATAGGAAATCCAAGTCTGCAGTTAAACTAGAACATCATAATCATTTCTAGGAGTCATCTCAGTTTCCTTTTTTTTTTTTTTTTGCAGTAAGTATTTCTGAGTTAACATTACAAATGCAATCATCACAACAGTAAATCTTCATTTTCAAAGCAGTATCAACTTAATGTTACAAAGAAATAACAGACAAGTCATTACTTTCATTATTGCGAGCTGAGACATTTAGCCCAAACCATGATAGGTATTGTGCATATAATATAATGTTATTATGGAATAAAGAAACTTCATGACATATCTATGTTTTTACTCACCAGTTGTTTCCACAATGCCTTCTAGGATGACGACAATCTCGAACTGTTCACTTTGCATGCTTCGCTGGGATAGGTCATAAAAGGGGCTTTTGGCATCAATCACGTGGCAAATCGTGAGGGGGGAAACAAGAAAAAGTTGATCTGCCCCTGTACTAAAACCTACATCCAGTTCAAGTTGATCAAGGGGAAGGAACTCACCCTCAGGTGTCTGCCGAGACTAGACAAGCACACAGAAAAAGAGAAGAAATCACCACTTGTACTGAAATTTGCAAGGCAGCCCAACAGTAATTTACATCATTGCCAACATTCTGCACTATCAATCATCTGCAACAAAATCCAAACAAATCATTATGCAGCTATGTTCTAGCAAATGGGCCGAAATCCCACATAGCTCATGTGGAACATACATGCATTATTTATAATACACGACTTACTATAATTACCAGTCCCTAACTCATGAGCTTTGGAAAAATGCCTGGTCCAACAATGGCTGTTAACACAAACTGTGGAACTAAGTGTATATGTGCTACTGCTTGACATAAATCACTAAATGATAACGCACTATACGCCAGATGTTTTTTTCCTCCCAAAGCAAATAAGTAGGCAATTCTTATGGAGTTTGTTAAAGCTAAAAAAGGTTGATCATAATTTAAAAACAGATTTATTGCATTATTGCAAAGCAAACATAATAATTCATTTTTCCAGGACCTTTGAAAAGTAACAAATAGATAGAAACTAGAATAGAATAGTGAAGATGTTATCATATTGAATAATGTTATGTACACAACAGCTCACATAATAAAAATAAAGGCAGATGCTGTTAACTAGTGGCTTTCGAACTACTAGTAATAAACTGCATTAAAGTTATTTCTCTATTTATTTTATAAATTGTAAAATTAGTCAAAATTTGTGCTCAACTGAATTTCTTTAAATCAAAATGCAGTTTAAAAAATCTGTATTAGACAAACGTAGTTTACTAAAACTTTCATATGGCAGTGGCACTCAGTATCAGTATAAATCACTATAAAGCTTAATTCAACAAACTGCTTGCATGCTAAAAAAAATTAAATACAATTATTAGCAATTAGCAAACCATGAAAATAAACGTATCTTTCTTTTCTATTCAGTTTTCATATATGTTACTTATAAGGATCACGATAAGCAAATATTTATTATGATGATGCTGGTAAAATAAAAGCTGCGTTAAAAAAATCAGGGTGGAGGGAGGCTTGCTGCTGGTTGAATGGGGTTTGGAAGAGTCCAATATATTTTAAGAGACTCTTTGCAAAGCAAATTTAATAAACAAAACACACTCTGCAACACTGGTCTGTCCAATGAATCGGTAGACTGAAGACAAAATCCTTACTTTCAGAGTTCCTGGGAAGACACTGGCTTTGTAAGAGAGCCTGAAAATACTGAAAAATATGGTTTAGTAAGCTGTCCTCCACAGCAAAACAAAACCAAGAGTTCCAAGTTGGTGGCAAATTGTTACTGCAGCAATTACAGAGTCTCAAAAGCAGAACTAGTCAATTAGAGAGGCTACTTTGTAATTAGTGATACTCAGGAGTTTTATTTGTATAGAAAAAAAGTCCAATGAAAATATTGAGACTATTTTTCTTCTCTGCCTTATGACTAGTTGATTAAAAATTTTAAAAGAAGAAGAAAATGATTACTGACAAGAAAAAAAAAACATGGAAAAACCTGATGGTGCAAAAATAAAAACAGCAGCTCTAACAACCAATGTTGGAGAAAACTAGTCATTTCTAAGCCAGTAGAATTCATTTATCTTTCTATATATATTCTCAAATTGGTAAAATACAGATGAGACCAGCATCTTTGCAAATACACAGTTGTATAACATGTATTGATTAATGTAACAAAATAAAAGTCAAACACAAAACAAAAATAAATAAAAACAAAAATCCTGGGTCATTGTTCTCTCACCTACTAAGAAACAGGTGCTATATAAACACAAGGTGGTATTCTGACATTTATAATTAATGATCAGAATTTGGGTCATTTTACCAACTATTCTAAGCTCTGCTTTTTCTGCATGAAATAAAAATATTCACAAACATAATTTTTAAACTCAGTTTCCCATTTATTTTAAAATAATTTCCCCCAAAGAAGATATATTTTTCTAATTTTTATATATGTACACCAAGGCTAAAATTCATCTCCCTTACTTATATATTTGTTATTTATACTTGCACCTCATTCTTAGAGTAGCCATTAGCTTCTGTATTCTCTGCTCATTCAATAACCCATGAAAAAGAAGTGGCCTAGAAACAGGCTATCAGGAGAATGCCAACCTAGAATAAGAAATATTTTATTTTATTTTTAGCAAAGCAGTTAATTCATATGTAGGTAGTTGAGACTTAAATATGCATGAATCTGTTCCATTAATGTCCATAATGTTCCAGACTCCACGTTATCTTTCGATTTTAAAAATGTGTTCCATATACTCAAAATTATGCCTATACCCCTTCCCAAATGCTTTATATCCTATCCAAGTCTTGGCAGAAACAAAGTTCACAACTGCACCTATTTTGTGATACTATGGGGAAAACAATACTTCATTTCTTTGAAAGATGTTTTCCACACTTACATCTTTTTCCGATAAGTGAAATTCCCTACTTATTCACTAAAAATTATTTTCCAGTGGATAAATTTCATCTTACTTTAAATGACACTGAGGTACTACATACATCCACAATTTTATCTTTCACGTCTTCTTCCTTTTTGTTAGGCCAACAGATATTTCAGCTATCAATATGCTTACCTCCCTGATTTTTGTTTGCTTCTCTGACTGTAATAGACTGGGAAGCCTATTACTCACTGTGAATTAAAAAGAAAGCTTTTCTGTTTAGAGGAGGGAGGGGTGTTTGGCAGGTGCCTGGAGCACTGGAATTGTTTGAAGTCTGAGCTCCTGGGCAGAGCAAGGCTATCTTATCAATACTCAGCAAAATACGATGTCCCAGAACCTGACATATATCTACCAAATACATTTGCAGAAGCATGCACATTCTACTCTAGGTTTACAAGGAATTCTAATCTAGGCTTTTCTAATTCTGGGGCAATTCCAGAGATTTTTCTGGAGCAAGGGGGGAAAAGAAGCATATGTTAGTTATAGTCTCTCAACTTGTATAAGTGGAGTTAGAGAACTTTTGTTCAAGGAACTGTAACACATACATAACAGATACAAAGGAAAAAGAGGAGTTATGGATGTGCCTTTATAAAATTAAACTGTGATCTGTACCTTGAGTATGTAATAAATCAGTAGCAATGATATTTTATCCACTTCTAGTTCTCTTATTTAGATACCAATTACCATATTTCACCCAGAAATTTTGATAATAGGCATAAAAAAAGTAGGTAAAAACCAATTTAACCTTTATTTATTATGTCATCTTAAGAATTATGATAAAAGAAGAAATCTTTCATTAGTAGATCAGTTTGCCCCTGGTCTACATTATCTCCTCTGGTTCTATAAGCCTCCTAATTCCAAAAGGGAACACAGAACCATGATCTTTTCCTGGATAATATGTAAATAGATACAGTCGAGATCAACAACAATTCTAAACAATTGCTTAAGGTGAAGAGTGATACAATAAATTATTAAAATTTCTAAGGTTGACTTTACTTGATGAAATAATCATTTAAAATCTTGAAACTATTGAATAAATAAGTGGGGCAAAGGTGGAAGGGAAAACAGTTCATGGAAAATTGGTAATTCTTAAAAATTTAGAACATAATTTGAAAACACTAGCACTTGAGAATAACTTAACATACAACTTTTATTATCAATTGTATGAAATATGTGGGGGAAGGAAATAAAGATTTTTTCTGCCATTTTAAAGACTTTCTGGTTGGTTGCATTATATGAAATTCTGAGAGTTAAGACAAAAATCAAGGAACTCTAAGGCATAAAGTTTGTTTAAATTTAGTGTCCAAAAACATTATAAGTAGAACCGCCTGGATTTTTTGAAATGATTGTGTGCAATTTAGATTTTGGCAATAATTTCTAAGTTATTCTTTGTAATAAAAATATTGCTATTGAAATGTAGTATTTCTATTACACACACTTCAATTATATGCCACATGGATATATGTCTAGAACTTAAGGTTTGTGCCTCATTTTATAGTCACATGTACTAACTTCAAAGAAGCAGCTAATGTCAAATGACTTTGAACTCCCTTAGAGTCCAAAAAGGCCTGCAAGATAATAAATTACAACTTCTGACTACAGGTGGAAAAGGAATCAAAAGTCACAGATGCCTAGAAGGGATTATTATCATCATGTACTTTACAGACAAATAGCTTTCTTATTACAGATAAAGGACTGTAGCGTATGTATCCAAAGACAAAGACACACACACACACACACACACCCCGCTCTGGATGCACATTTAGAACTGCCCTTGGCATAAGTAGATCCACATTTCGCCATCCTCCTTCTGGGAGATTTGTGATCAGTTGCCCACATTCATTCAGCAGGGACACACTTCACCAATACAATCAATCTCTTTGCTGCCTTTCTCCCATCTCTCCAACCCATTATTGCGTTCTAATTATAGCCATTGTGCTCTTTCCTAGCTCGGAGGGAAGCTAGGGGAATTTTGAAAAAAAAAAAAATTTAAGCTCTAACATCTGACTCTTGAGATGTACTTCTATAATATTCTAAGGCTTGATCCACACCCCCCACCACCACCACTTTTCACACGTACCTACTGGAAAAGGTAATGAAGGCCAGTGGTCCAGAAAGGAAAAGAAGGAAAACATAGTTGAAGACAGAGAGGGCAGCCCTTCTTGCCTACCACCTCCCCACCATTTTATCTGTAATGTCACTTCTCCTCTTTAAATGTGCAGTGTGTATGTGTGTGTGTGTGTGTGTGTGTGTGTGTGTGTGTGTGTGTGCTGAATATATGCTGAAGTCAGAAATAAAATTACATGCAATGAGGTCAGAGTACTATGTGGAATCTAAAATTTGGAAATGAGCCAAAAGCAGGTACCAGTATAAAGAACAACAATGCCTTGTGACTCAAAGCATTTCTGGCAATGATTTTGGGACTCAGACCAAAATTAAAGTCAGGTAGAAGAAAGTGTGGACCTAGAATTTCATCTGGACTGTCTACAGTTGTACATTTCTTTTGACTTCTTATAAATTTATTTATTTTATTTATTTACTTTTGGCTGCTTTGGGTCTTCGTTGCTGTGTACGGGCTTTCTCTAGTTGTGGCCAGCGGGGGCTATTCCTCGGTGCGGTGCATGGGCTTCTCGTTGCGGTGGCTTCTCTTGTTGCAGAGCACGGGCTCTAGACACGCAGGCTTCAGTAATTGTGGCTCATGGGCTTTAGAGTGCAGGCTCAGTAGTTGTGGTGCATGGACTTAGTTGCTCCTCGGCACGTGGGATCTTCCTGGACCAGGGCTTGAACCTGTGTCCCCTGCATTGGCAGGAGGATTCTTAATCACTGCGCCACCAGGGAACTCCCCTCTTTTGACTCCTTAAGTTTGAAATTCCATCAATACACAGGTGGAAAAAAATATGACCAACATCAAGGCTAAAATAAAGATTTTTAATGCTAAGCCAATTATCCCATAAAAATATGTTCACTTTTATGAAAAGAAAGTAACTTATAGATGGAATGTAATTTATCCTGTAATAACTTTTGTGAGGCTTCTATACTATTTAAGTGAAAGAACAGCTTTATAATTCCTTGAGGACTTTTTATGGAATTTATAATAATAACTGTGGACAGGATTTGTAACCCTACTTGCACATTCCCCTCCTACTCAGCAAACAAACACCCTCAAACCCATCAAGTGCTCTTTCCTGCTTCTCTTCATCATTTGTTCTTACCTACTACTGTTTATTTTTGGGTCTTTATGTCCCTATTTCTGTTCACACTGTATTCCCCTGAGCACAAGCCACCCTGTCCTTTTCAGGAACCATATTAAAAATAAAAAACAAAACAACCAAAACAACATATTACTACTATTTAAAAGAAGAATAGTAATTATAGTCTTTAAAAAGAACCCAAGTTCTATACCTATTACAGAATTACTGTACTTGTGTCAGAGAAGGCAAAGCTAGACTACATAGAAACTGTACTTTCTTTTTTTTTTTTTTTTTTTTTTTTGCGATAAGTGGGCCTCTCACTGTTGCCTTTTTTTTTTTTGCGGTACGCGGGCCTCTCACCGCTGCGGCCTCCCCCCGCTGCGGAGCACAGGCTCCCGACGCGCAGGCCCAGCGGCCATGGCTCACGGGCCCAGCCGCTCCGCGGCACGTGGGATCCCCCCGGACCAGGGCACGAACCCATGTCCCCCGCACGGGCAGGCGGACCCCCAACCACCGCGCCACCAGGGAAGCCCCTGTACTTTCTTTTTTAAAGACAAAATAAACCCACCTAAAAAAACTCACTGACCATTGTAAGATCTAGCCCCAAGAGTTCTGGGGTACTCAGTCTTAGACTCCTTGAATCTTTTTACTAACCACTTGTACGATGTTCAGAAGAAGAGTTTTTTAATAGATATTCACTTGTGAATTAATTTTTTAAAGGAGATAACTAATGATCTCAAGATTAAAACTAAAGTGCAAATTGACCAAGACTAATTGGAGAAAAGAGTCAGTCATACAAAATAGGGTCATATAGAGTCAAAACCATAATTGCATTAAAGTGCAAGGTATGGAATGAAGACAAACTAATAAATATATGAAAAAAATCAGGAATCAAGTGGTCCAGGAATCACTGTGGTTAAAAGATTAACAAAATATTAAGATATATGAAAAGAATGATGAGCTTTTTAGTTTTGCAGATGCAATTTTGTTTTTTATTGCATCTGCACTGGATCACATTCATATGAGGAAACTAGATAGCATCCAATTCTGAATATCCATATAAATGGAGAATAGAAAAGATGAGTATAAAAATAATGTATGTGATATATTAGAAGATAACTGGGCATCATTACCTTTCATTAGGTGAAAGCTAAGGGTTGCATAGCTGACATCCTAGGAAAGGAAGATGATGACTATATGCCATGAATAAAAATATGAAGATATAAAATTATACTTCCATGAGAAAAATTTAACCTTACCTCTTAATTTCAAAATATGTATCTAACAATAATTGATTTTATGTTTAATTTATGTAAATAAGGTTTGACTGAGTGTCTACATATATATACACACACATATGTATACATGTAACTGTGATGGTTTTTGGATAATAAGTGTGCAAATTCTTTTTTTTTTTTTTTATAATTGTTTTGATCTTTATTCTTATAATGCAAAGGTGATCCAATATTAGGAAAATTATTATGAAAGTTCATAATATTAAAATATATTGGGAGAACAATTATAATCATTACCAAAGATCCTAAAAAGGCATTTCACAAAATTAAATATCTTCTTTGATAGAATATAATTAATATGCTAGGGAAAGGTATATACTTTCTTTTTTTTTTTTTTTAACATCTTTATTGGGGTATAATTGCTTTACAATGGTGTGTTAGTTTCTGCTTTATAACAGAGTGAGTCAGTTATACATATATATATGTTCCCATATCTCTTCCCTCTTTGTCTCCCTCCCTCCCACCCTCCCTATCCCACCCCTCCAGACAGCCACAAAGAACCGAGCCAGTTTCCCTGTGCCATGCGGCTGCTTCCCACTGGCTATCTACCTTACGTTTGTTAGTATATATATGTCCATGTCTCTCTCTCGCCCTAACACACCTCACCCTTCCCCCTCCCCATATCCTCAAGTCTGTTCTCCAGTAGGTCTCTGTCTTTATTCCTGTTTTACCCCTAGGTTCTTCATAACATTTTTTTTTCTTAAATTCCATATATATGTGTTAGCATACGGTATTTGTCCTTCTCTTTCTGACTTACTTCACTCTGTATGACAGACTCTAGATCTATCCACCTCATTACAAATAGCTCAATTTCGTTTCTTTTTATGGCTGAGTAATATTCCATTGTATATATGTGCCACATCTTCTTTATCCATTGTAGGAAGGGTGAGATTTCCAAATCCTTTAAACCCAACACTGAATTACAGGGTCCAATGTATCAACCATTAGTCTCAACTCCTTAATCCAGGCATTTTTATTAAAATTTTAAACTGGATGTCATATTAACTTAACATGACCGTGCTATTCATTAGTTCCTATATTTTAGGTTAAAAAAAATAAAATTCAAATAAAACACCTTCATGGGGATGAAAAGAGGAAAAGAGAAAGAACATTCATCTTAAAAGAGCTTTCTAGAGCTGTATTCATAATAACATTATAAATTTTAAAGAATAACTTCCAATTATATTCTTAAATTTTTATTTAATCTGCTTTCTTTTTTTCTAAGTTAAAAAAGGACTGATTGCTCCAAGCATAAAGTTGGAAGATCTATAATTAAATATTGAAATAAATTTCAGGATTTGCAAGCTTGGAAGAGGGGAATAGAGTTGAAATAAAATTTGCTTTCATATAAGTTAAAAACAATTAAAAATTAGAGAAGTTATAAGAGAAAAACTTCCATCAAGACACAGAATTCAAAAACTAAAATGCACAGAAAACTTCACGGTAGCCAGGATTAGAAAGTCATATGCATGTTCTTATTTTTCTATTCTTTACAAGAATAGAAGTGCTTTAAATCATCAAATATAATTCTTATAGTAATACTGATAAATAAGCTTTTATTCAGCCAATAAGAAAACAGCAATAGAAAAATATAAATGAAATTAAATTAGGTAATAGGAAGAACTCATACAGACTAATTACTATTATTAAATATTATGGTTTTGTTGCCTTAAAATTCTATGTATTTCTCTGTATTAAAGATACATAAATTTTACATTTAAAATGTCAAACATGGGTTAAGAGAAGAAACTGAATATGTGTAATAATATTTAGTAAGGATGTATATGATCAATATCAAAATATTACTGCTTTAAGATCTTGGTATAGCTTCTCTTTAAAAATATAGCTGGCTGTTTTGGATCACTTCATCTCAGTCCCTAAAAGAAAATGAGAGTCACTTATTAAAGGCAAATCTTCCATCTGATTTTGCCGAATGTTATTAGTTTCCTAATAAAACATGGCTCCTTTTAAATGAAGTCTAAGGAAATGACAAAAGCTATGAGAATTCACTTTAATCACCATGGCTACAGGACAAATCAACTTCAAGCAAACTACAGTAACTGGTTGGATGAAGAGCTGCCACTGATCAACCCTCTCCCCTCACAAAAAAAGCAGGACAGAATTTCACCATAATTTTGTTTAAATATAAATTGACTCCACATGCCAATTATTTTTACTTTTAGCACTGACATCTTCCCAACAAATCAAAAGTAAAAAATTTTATAAGAACATTATACATATTGTTTTAATTAGATGTTTTTATCACCTTGTGTTAATATAGCACCTTGCTCCAAGTTTGCCAACAGTAGAAATCTTTTTTTTTGTTTGATCAGGACACTCCTTGTGGTATATGTGATACTTACATAAAAATCACTATCAGTGTCCTGAACCACTGTAGAGACTGGGTACTTCAGATTCACTACAACTTTGTAAAAAAACAAAAACAAAAAACAAAACCTACTATGTAGATTAATTCTAATTATTTCTGATTTTGTTAAAATAAAATTTGATAGTCTAAAAACATCTAGATATGTTTCCTCAAAAAGATATTTGTTTTAATAAACGTATTTATATGTTTGAAAAACTAGAGAACACCAATAACTGACCTTTAAAGTCTAATTTTAAGTTTCCAATACACCAATCAAGATGATAAACTACTCTTCAGTAAAAATCTCAAAGTGACACATGAACATGGATTCCACGACAGAGACTTTTGCACTACATTTACAAAGTGTTGCTGGTAGGCCTAACCTAAAAAGAGAGGTTATATATCTTGTTCTATTCATAGAAATAGGCACATACAATAAACACCCCTGCAACAAACATGTCTACAACATGTTTAGCCTGATCCAAACAACTCGGTTCAAATGTGGTCCATAGCATGATATACTAAGTTAAATTAAAAAAAAAATTACATGCAGCCCATTGGAGTTAATTATAAAGAATATGATCTACTCAAATTATTTATTCACCATTATCTTAATTAACATATACAGCAGAACCAGGTTGAAAATTTTTCCAGTAAGCTATACACAATTAGTTTGTTTACTGTCTGTAGCATAGTAAATATGCATATGATGTGGAGTGACAGGACAACTGAGCTGCTTTAAGTCCAACACTATACTGAGCAAGATGGTCAAGAATAATTAGGGTAAGACCTTGTAAATGAGTAATGAAAATGACACGAGACAAATTTTTTTTAAAGCACATTGGACCACTTTTAACTACCATATAAACTGAGGCTGTGTAAAACGATAGAGGACCTGTAGAGTAAAATTGAAATCTCAAAGGCAAAATCTCAACTTAAATATTTCAGATTTTCATTTTATTAATGCTAAGTTCTGAATGGGGCTATGGTTTTTCCATGCAATCTCAGATAAATTTTTAAGACCGTATTGAGGTCATCTTTTCAATTTATGAACATTTGAAAACTATCTAAGGCAAATCCCTCAAAAAGATGGATTGTAAATAACACATAGAGAACTGGGCTTGTATCCCTCATTCCTAGACTCTAATTGGGTGAGTGATTAGAGTGGGCTTCTCTTCTTGTTTGTAGTGGTGCCCTCTAACGACTAGATGGACCTTGCTTTAATAATCACTCCATGAGCAATTTCTTTTAGCATTTACACTGCTGATGGTAGGAAGCAATCTTCTTTAATGGATGCTGAAAAGCTTCAAGTGAAATCTGTAACTGACAAAGGCTTCATAGAAACAGGCAATTAAGAATACAATTAATAAGAGAGTCTACAGGAAAAGCACTCACGCTTTCACAGAATATTTCTCTAGGAAAATATTTGGTAAAAATAAAACTTGAAAACAACCAGGTGTTGTTTTTCCACTTTATAAACTGCTTCTCTGGTTTGTGTACTTGTTAAAAAAGATGACCACAGATAGAGTTAGAATAAATGTTCTTGGGTCTGAAGGAATAATCCACCTGCTAAATACTACTAGGGGGGAAAGAAAAGAAATTTTAAAAAAAGAAAGAAAGAAAGAAAGAAAGAAAAGCCCTAAGTGAAAATTAAAGCAATTTCAGCACCTTTTTCTTCAAACTAAAAGCTGTTCAGTTTTAATACTTCAAGTTTACCGGAGTAGCCAACTGACAACAACTCAAAAGCTCTCTAAAGAGCAAAGCAGCAAGGGTAGGAAGGAGAATAGGGCACTCGTGTACCTCAGAGGTCCAGGAGCCAACAGCACTCCGTTGGCGTTACTAGTCCAGAAAGTGACACAAATACATCCGATGAGTATAAATAAGAATAAAATAAAATAAATAAGAGCACGAGAGTGGGTGGGAAAGGAACAGAACTGTCAGTTGTACTCTCTTTGCCCAGTCCTCCAAGCCCTCCCCAGCTCCCAAACAAGGAAGTTTACCTGTGGCGTTAGGCAAGCCTAGGAGCCTGAGGGTGGCTCTCAGGTGAGTTAATTCCCAGGTTTGAGGACTGGCGGTCGCCAGGTGGGGAGGGGGCGGGTAGCACTTACTTTGAGCAGCTTACAGCGGATCTGCGCGGAGACCATATGGCTGTTGCGCAGGTTGCCCACTCGGAACATGAGCGTGAGTTTTCCGTCCCTCATAGAGATCACCGCGTGCTCGCTAAACATCAGGGTCTCCGCGCGCTTCTTGGGCTGGGACATCTTGATGAACATGCAGCCTATGAGGAAGGCGTCCACGATGGAGCCGAGAATGGACTGGAAGAGGAAGAGGATGATGCCCTCGGGGCACTTGTCGGTGATGTAGCGGTAGCCATAGCCGATGGTGGCCTCGGTCTCGATGAAGAAGAGGAAGGCCGAAGGGAAGTTATAGACGTTGGCCACGCAGGGCGTGTAGTTGCCGACGTGGGCTTTGTTCAGGTCGCCCCGAGTGTAGGCAATCACCCACCACATGGACGCCATGAAGAGCCAGGCCACGGTGTAGGTGAGAATGAAGATGAAGAGGTTCCAGCGCCACTTGAGGTCCACCAGGGTGGTGAAGAGGTCCGAGAGGTAGCGGCTCGTCTCACTGCCCAGGTTGCCGTGCTGGACATTGCACCGGCCGTTCTTGTCCACGAACCGCTGTCGCTTCTTCTTGGGCACAAGCTGCTGCTGCGGGCCCTGGCCCGGCCCCTGGGGCTGCAAGCCCGAGCCGCTGGACGAGGTGGTCACTACCTGGTAATCGTCCCCAAATTTCCTTCGGAGTGCAGACATAATACGGAGGGGCGAGCCAGATTCAAACGCGAAGCGAAGGCGCAGGAGCCGAGCGCTGCAAACCAGCACCAATGAGGAGGTGGGAGAGGGAGAGAAAGGGGGGACGAACGCCTGCGTGCCCGGGGCGGGGGGCGCACCCGGCAGGTAGCTGCGGTCTCTGCCCCCCGCAGACGCCTCTCCTCCCCTGGGACGGAGGCTTTCTCTCCACGCTGAGTCTTAAAAAAAGTGTTCTCGCACACTCAAGGCAGGAGGGCTGCAAGGACCAGGAACCCGAGCGCAAATGTGCCCCCAAGCTTTTCGAGGCCTCTCTTTTCTTCCCTCACCACAGGCATCCCGGGGGCCCCCTCTCGCCTTCCCACAGCCCTCCTGACTCTCCTGCAGCGCTCCCAAACTGACAGTTTTAAGACTGATGGCCAACTCGCCGGGCGGCCGAAGCGGCGCTACCTGCTCGGACCAGACCCTCCCCCCCTCCCCGCCGCTCCCCCCTCGCCCCCCCCCCCGGGCGCGCCCCGCCCCCCCCCCCCCCCCCCGACGGAGGCTTTCTCTCCACGCTGAGTCTTAAAAAAAGTGTTCTCGCACACTCAAGGCAGGAGGGCTGCAAGGACCAGGAACCCGAGCGCAAATGTGCCCCCAAGCTTTTCGAGGCCTCTCTTTTCTTCCCTCACCACAGGCATCCCGGGGGCCCCCTCTCGCCTTCCCACAGCCCTCCTGACTCTCCTGCAGCGCTCCCAAACTGACAGTTTTAAGACTGATGGCCAACTCGCCGGGCGGCCGAAGCGGCGCTACCTGCTCGGACCAGACCCCCCCCCCCCCCCCCCCGCCCCCCGATCGCCCGCCCCGCGGGACGGCTCCCGGCTCCCTCCGGCGCTCCCGCCTCCTATCTTTTGGCCCAAATCCCGCCCAAAGGCATGTCTGCCGGGCACGGGTACAGCAGCCCCCTACCCACGCCCTCCGGGCTCAGAGTCCCCGCTCCGGACTCCGGAGACGCGTCCGCCTGCCGTCCGCGGGCCGCTGAGTTTCCGCGGGCGCCACCGGGGCCCTCAGGCCGCCCCCGAGCGCTGCAGAGACGCGGCGGTGCGCTAAAGCCGAGCACTCACCCAAGGCGAGAGCGCAGGAGGCGGCGCGGCCGGCGGCAGCGGCAGCCTGGCCTCGCACTCTGCCCTGAAGGCGGTTTTCCTCGCTCCTACTTTTCCTGGGGCACCACAACGGGCGCCAACGCCGGTCCCCCAAGCTCCGCACCTTCCTGAGGGCACGCGCTGCCCCCCACCAGAAGGATCCTGGCGCGCCGGGCACAGAACGACTTGGGAGCGGGACTCGAGGGTTCCTTGGCGCCGTGCTCTCCCAGCAGGCGACAACGGTGCAGCTGTAGGGGGTTTGAGCCTCGGGATGCGGGTCAGACTCTCAGGTGAAATACCAGCTCCGCTCCAGCTTTTCCTCTGCTTCACGGTTCCTGCCTTGTCCTCTCCCCTCCTCGGTCCCCCACTCCCTGTCCGCGTCTCTGTGGCCCCGGTTAGATGAAGCGAGGCTCGAGCAGGGGGCGGCGGGAGAGCGGTGTGTGTGTTGGTGCTTGTGATCCGCTGCAGAGCCGCGCTAGCCCCGCCTGTCCCTGCCTTCCTCCACTGTTTCACCAGCCTGAATTGCACCTCCGCGCCTCAGTTGAGCCTGCAGTGTCTGACAGCTCAGGAAAAAGCGAGCCCCTCCAATGAGAAGCGACTCTAAATCTGCTCCCAAAGGAACTCTCCTTCCTCGCCCCCCTGCCTCAGGCAGAAAGCCCCCAGCAAGCAGCAAATGTGCTCTTTGAAAGGAGAGAAGTACAATATGCCTCTCTAACTAGGGCTCTCGTGTAAACGGATGCCTGGGTTTGAGGATGCATCATAAACAGGGATCCCGACTGGCTTGAGATAAGCCTGTTCAGAACTCAGAGTTGCAAGTAGCAGAGGGGGCTCAAGATGGGAACGGAAAGGAGGGGAGGCACTCCTAGGAAAGCTCACTGTCCTCCCTGAAAATGGCTATTAGAATGACTTGGAATGTCCGGAGTTAATGTGTGGCTGTAATTGAGGGAACAAGGCTGGATTGTAATGGCCCAGGCCTGGCAGTTAACTTAATGGAGGGGCAAAGTGCAGAAACAGCTAATATAGTGCCCATGCGTAAACATCAGTTTATTTACCACATTTCATGTTTGTTCTAAGATGCTATGGTCTCTTATGGCATATTCCATTCAGTCCAAACACATAAAATTGAATTTGTTGGAAAATTATCAACTCATGGGGTTATGAAAGCAAGGGGCTGCTGTAAGACTCCCAGGCAAAAGAAAATAAGTACATAATCATTCTGCCAATTCTCTGCCAATAGGTGCTCCCTTCTAATTCTCTTTCTCTAAACCTTAGTGCAGGTAAGCCCTGCACCTTGTCAGCCATAAATAGAGGACTCTTTCACTGTCCTTTGGTTAAAACTCCTATCCTGGGTTACAGACATCTCCCGCGGGCTCTCTGATAAGAGGTCAGTGACTGTGATTCTTTAGGATTACATAAGAAGGGAGAGTGACACTGTGGGAAGCAGAAACTGCTCTGGGCCTGGATCATAAGACCTGGTTGAGTTCTGGCCCTGCCATTTACAAACTGTGTGACCCTGAGCAAGTTGCTAAACATCTTTGACCCCCAGCTTTCTACTCTGAAAAATTGGGAGTTTGAACATTTTCCCAAAGTTGGTACCTGAAAAAGAGAATGAATGTGGTTTTATTAACTCCTTTTGCTGCGAAGGATGTCATAGGCTGGGCAGTAAAATTGCAACAAGGC
This sequence comes from Lipotes vexillifer, assembly GCF_000442215.2. NCBI lineage: Eukaryota > Metazoa > Chordata > Mammalia > Artiodactyla > Lipotidae > Lipotes > Lipotes vexillifer. The sequence goes on from NW_006793946.1 coordinate 239,621, forward strand.
CAAGAGATGAGGAATGAGTGTTTGGAGTTGGCCCCAAGTTGGGAACTAACACATATTCTCCTCTTATCTCTGACTACTCTCCCCCTAATCATGAGGCCTTTGTCAGGCTGGCTTCTTTTAATTCCTGAAACCCACTGAGGCATAATCGCCATCCTTGGACCTTTGCCTATCTGTGTTCTCTTTCTGGAACGTTCTTGCCCTGGCACTCCACGTTGCTGGCTTCTTCAGTCATTCAGCTCAGCCTGAATACGTCCTCCTAAAGGAGCCCCTTCACTAGCTTTCCAGGTACCCCCTACCATATCATCTTAGTTCATCTTCATGACACTTCTTTTTCTAGCCACTATTTTCTTCATTTGTTTGTTGTTTCTCTCCCCCTCCAACAGAGTCCTGGAATATAAGAGCAAGGACCTTGTCTCCAACACCTAGAACACTATCTGTCACATACCAGGTCCACAATAAGTATTTGCTGGATCAATAACATATGCCCATATACATATGTCACTAGAAACTCCACATGCATTGAGTAATGCAGAATTAAAAGTCATCACTAAATCAGGTCACTTAAATAATTTAATATAAAAGAGCATATAAATTAAAACAAAGTAATCCTTCCTGTGCTTGTTATCTTTAGAACTGATATTCTATCAGTTGCCAAATCCTTTTGATTGCCCCACTGCAATATCTCTCTTTTAAAAATGGTACTAACTTTCTTCAAATCCCCATTTCATTTTAGACCCAAAGTCAGATGATGTTCTTGCGTTTAGTCTTTTACTCCTTCAAACTGTCCTAGGTAGTATTACTAGATCTGTCTCCTTAGAATCATATATGTTTAGCAGTGGCATGGAAACTGAAGAGCTCTCTGATAGTTTCATTTAATTATTTCATTTCCAAGCTTTTAAACATTCCCACTTTTTAAAAACCTTTTCTATTGAAAACCTTTGCCATTTTCCAACAACTAAATTTATAAACAAATAATTGTATACTTCAAAAGACATGGTCTGGTCTAGAGGCTAGAAGGGGGAAATAACTTGCTGACTGTCACAGACTTAATAAGTGGAAACTTTGAGATTTGAACCCAAAATAATGAATCTCCAGAACCTAGTTGTTCTGCTATATCTTCCCAGGTGCCTAGAAAGGAGTCTAGGATTCTTCCTCCGTAGCCAGCGTCTCCCTCCACTCCACCACGTTTCTCATACAGGTTGAGATCTAAGGTCCACCAGAATATAGCCTAACCTATCTTTCCAAAATTATCTCCTACCTTCCCTTTAATGTGGGCTCTGATCCAGCCAACTTTGATTGTTAACAATTCCCCAAACATTAACTGCATTTGCTCGACTGCAGTCCTGTCACTTAAGTATTCTTTCTCTATCCCTACAAAGTCCAAATTACCGTCTCTAATGTACACACAAGAGAAGGGAAAAATTCCTTCAGCTTTTACTTCGAGTGCTATCTCCCCCACCTTTACCTTATCCTCCCACTAGCCGTAATCCATCCCTTCTCTGAATTCTCATTCCCCTAGATTTGCAATGTGGTTTTTACTTTCTAGCCTGTATTTGAGCTCAGAATTTACCAAGATTTCCCCTATAAAATAGTAAGCACCCTGAGCATCCACCTATTACTATTTTGATACCACCTAGCACTCCAGCTACCCAACCTTGCCTTGCACATGATAAATATTTAATACGTTTTTAGAGAGAACTGAAATTTACTGAGCCTACTTTAACGTGCCAGGCAACTTACTTGGAGCTTTAGAGTTAGTATTTCCATGACATAGCTAGCAAGATGGTAGAGCAGGGATTTCAAAACATGTCTGCCCATTTTCAAGGTCTCTCTTCTTTGAGAGAAAGAGTATTGCCTGATAAGTTAAAGATTTTTCAGGATGCCATCATGTCACACTTTAAACGTGACTGAGCCTTTGGCCTATTTGTGACCTTGAGTCCAACTCCTTGAAAATGTTTAAAGATGAACCAAACGCATCTTCCTCTGTCAGGACAGCTGCTTCCATGATGAGGTTCTGGATGGCAGCCAGCCCCACAGTGCTGAGGCCAGGCGGGATGGGTAGGGAATGGATGGCCGAAAGCCACCTAATCAGGTGCTGTCTGATGAACTGAAGTGAAACACTGTGAAGAGAATGGGTCAAAGGAAGGAGAGGCACACAATTTCAGCCAAGGCCACAAAGCCAGAACAACCTGGAAAATAGAACTACAGAATACACAATACACATTTGGAGTCCAACATTTAAAGATAGGGTGGTAGACTGTAAACAAACTACCGTGCAGTTCCTGGCCAGGGCAGTGGCAGGGTGGAGGGGAGATCAAATCTATATTTAACAACAAACTCAGTTCTAAACAAGCTGCATATTTATTCTTCCCAGAAATGTTTCTGGCAATGTCTTATTTGCTGTGTCCAAAATTAGTAATAACACAAATAACTGTAACTTTAAAAATGAAGGATATGATTCTGTGTTTTAATACTGAAAAAGCATGACTTTGCACATACACTCACCCTATTATATAACAGAACAGTGTGGAGAAAAGAGTAGATTTAATGTAAAAGAAAAAAACCTCTGCCCCTGAGAAGTCCAAATTCTAAAAATGACTTAATCTGCCAACAGTGAAAAAAGCAAAGCTTTGAACATCTCAGCATACCTGGAGTCCATCTCCTCGTCATTCACTTATTGCCACTGTGACTCCCACCATAAAACAGTCCACATGGCCAGAAATATTAATTATTCCCGGGTGAAAATGGTATTATATTAAATACTCCTTTACTCCTAATCCTACCATTCTCTAAAGTCCGGTGAAGAGATGGGCAGGCTTGGGATCTGAAGGTCTTCCGCTTCAAAAGGTGACACATTCCCATTACCACCATAAGCTCTGCTATATCTGGGAAGAGGTCACTGTTTGAAATTCTGTATGCAATTTTGGGCAATAGAATGGTGTTCCTTTTTTTTTTTCAACCCTCCTAAAAAAAGATACCGAAGTTATTTTCTCTCTTGCCAAAAAAAGAAGGAAAAGAAATGAAAGGGAGAAATCAGTTTGAGATTTGATTGCGCAGATTTGAGAACAGAGGCATTGCCATACCATAGCAGATGACTCATCCAGCCCTTCATCTTGGCTCCAAACTCTGGCCTCCGCCCGAGGATTCAGAGAAAGGCAAAATGCCATTGTCACTTGGAGACCATTTATTTAGCAAGGTTTTCCTGACTTAAACCCTCTCTTTACTCCAAAGCTATACATGGGAATACTCTGGTTTATGAAAGAATAAGGACTTTAAAAAAGTCTTCCAGAACTCGAGGTCTGTTAGAAAAGAAATAATTATTTTATCAGACTCAAAGATTTGTTGGAAGGGTGTGAAGGAAAAAATAGTTTCCTTTCTTTATTGTGTCAGTTGAAGTTATATCAATACTTCTGAGGATTTCTCCCCTGAGAATACGGATGAAGTCCCAGATGTCAAAATATGTACAAGAATCCTACTTAGTTCAATACAATACACATTTAATGTGCATAAACTATGTGCTTAGTGCCATGCCAAGGGTTGTGCAGGTCAGAAATGATGACAACATAATGCCAACAAAATATGTTCACAACAACAGTAATAATAAGTAATACAATGTGGTAAGCATCTAAAGGAAGAAGATTGTTTTATTAACATTCAGAAGAACAAGTCTCTTTAAGAAATACTGTTCCAGCGAAGGTGAATTTTCCAAACCTATCAAACTGGAATCACTTACATTTTTTAAGCATTAAATTCCCTCTGTCCAAATGACTTTATTTTAGAAATCTGAAGATAGTATTTTAATAGGATTTCGAGGAGGTAACATTTCTACATAATTGGAATAAGATAAGCAATAAATTATATTCATAAAAAGTTACAAACATTAAAATATTGTAAGAAAAAATACAAAGAGTAGTATTTTGAAGGTGATAGAGTAGATTTTTCACACGAACCTTCTGTGCTAGTGGATACAAAGAAGATTGTAATTATTTTTCACTACTGGAAAATAAAAATGCAACTTTTGTAATTTTCATTAAAATGTTAGAATGACAGATTGTGCCAGTACAGTTTATCTGGGACGCAGATACCAAGACAAAGCTAGGAAGGCAGAAGGTTTCTTAGGGGTAACACCTAAGATAAAAGGGGAAGGGACAGGATGAAGCAGAAGGAGCCTTTAGGCTGTGATGCTGATCTGACACTAATGAAAAGAAAGGAGAGAAAACAGAATTGAATAGAGAGACACTCAGACTATTATGCAAATTTGCCAACGGGGAGCAAAAGTTGGCCATTGGAACAGTACAATGTTGAGCATAGATGGCTGTGTCCTCCTGGGCTTGCTGAGCTGTCATTGGCTGAGGGCTGCCCTCAGGAAAACATGACTTTGGCTGAAATCTGTATCAGACTGGGAAAGGTGCTGTAGCTGGAGGCCAACCCATGCCATGCACTCCTTCCAAATGAAGGCAGGTTTTTCTTGAAGGGAGATCAAATGGCAAACATCCAAGGCTGCCAGTCAGAGAAGTGGACTTTATCAGGGTCTTTTCAGAAGTTTTGTTACAAATATCCAGAAATACTAGTAAAATCTAACCAACTGTTTATGACTGTGTGCGTAAATCTTCAGTTTTGTCCTGGTACAATGACACGAATCTCTTTTTTTTGCGGGGGCGGGGGATGGGTAGTAATAGCCCATGGCCATATTGATCTTGGCTTCATTTATAGTCTTCTAGAGGGCAGAAATATATATATATGTGTATATATATATATATATATATGTGTGTGCATATATATGTTATATATATATATATATATATATATATATATATATATATATAACAGGATATTATTCAGACATTAAAAAAAAGAAAATCTTGCCATTTGCAACAACATGGATGAAACTAAAGGGCATTATATTAACTGAAATAAGCCAGACAAAGACAAATACTGCATGGTATTTTTTATACTGCATGGTATCACTTTTTTTAAAAAATAAATTTATTTTATTTTATTTATTTTTGGCTGCATTGGGTCTTCATTGCTGCACGCGGGCTTTTCTCTAATTGTGGTGCGCAGGCTTCTCACTGCGGTGGCCTATATATATATATATATATATATATATATATATATATATAACTTCTTTTAGTATCTTCCAAGACTGAGGCGGCTTGACAGAGAGAGAGAGACAGGAGTCATGGGACAGTTGGGCATAGGACAGGAGAAGAGAGTAAAAGAGAAGTTATGAAAGATCCTAGATGATCAAGAGATTGAGAACAGAAATCAAGCAACTTTTCACAGCAGGAGTCCCAGGTTAGAAAGAAGAGTAGAACAACATACAGAATTTTCTGAACTCCGATTGTCCTGTTTATAGTTTTTAGTTGTGCATTAGAATCACCTTGGGACTCCATCCCAATAATTTTATCAGATTCTTTGGGCATAGGGTCCAGGCATCAGTATTTTTCAAAAACTCCCTTAGTGGTTCTGACAACACAGCTAGGATTGGGAAACACTAATTTGGGGAACTGCATACCTATTAGTGCAGGAGCGTCCCTGGGAAATGTCACGCATGTAAGGATCATCAATCTTTCTCCCCCACTCAGAGGCCCCATTCTTCGGCACCAAAGAGAGACAGTTGAGATTAGGACCCCCTTGTCCCCTATACTCTCACAAATCGCCAGAGCCCAACACATGTGGATCTGAATGCAAGCAGACAGGAGGATCTTGCCCTCCTTGGAAAAGCACCTGGGCAAAGCAGGATGCAGTGTGGGTTGACCGCGGTTTCATCCAATCCTACCACCCACACTCATAAATAATGAACATGAATGGAAGAGTCTGGGGCCACTGAATTCTTAAGCCCATTAATATTTTAAGTTTTTTCACTAATAATGTTTCTACAGCTTTCTGTGAATGTGGGTGTGAATGTAAAAATTCTGTCTTTAAAATCTTCCTTTGCCACTATTTATCATACTTTCATGAATTAAAAACGAAACTGGGAAAGGGAAGGAGGGAGGAAGAAAGAAAAGGAGGGAATAGGAAAGAGCACAAAAATTAAAACTCTCACAAAGATTACTGATTAACCAGTGGCAGAGCACATCACCCATGAACCTGTGTGGCCACGTCGGCTGACAGCCAAGCTGGGATCGGCAGAGCTGGACATCTGCTTTATATTATGTGATTATTTGGAGAGGAGCGAGTGAAGAAGAATTACAGCAATAAAGACAACAACCGCTAGAAACTAGGATGTCCTTTTTATACACACTTATTTCTAGAATCCCTCCCAGTTTTTACTCAGGGAAAACTCTCAATACTTTTCATTTAGCTTTGCATTCACTCAATAAAATGACAGCGTAAACTCACCCATGTTAGTGATGACCCAGTCTTGCAGAGATCATCTTCATATTCCCCATAAGATAACAGAAGAGGCCCTGGGGATTAGTAAAGTCCAGGGGTAGAGTGGTGTTGCATTAAAACTCTCCATTTCCCTGTTATGTGGTTCCTCCCTCAACTTACAAAGTGGGTGCTTCAGCAATTCAAATTTCCGGTTAAGGTAGCAATTATTGTTCAAAACTGATCTGAAAGTAAAAATTGTATCTAATTTACTCATAGAGAGCTGCTACCTATTTATTGTGAACTCACAGATTATACTGTGGCTCTAGAAACATCTTGGCATTGAAGTAATAATTAAATGTAATGATTCACCAAAGCTACTCTTTTTCCCCTCTCTCATCTCTAGCTGCTAATTGGAAAGTCTCTTCTCCAAAAAAAGAGCTTAGGTGATTGACAAAATTTTTTAATTAGTAGATTTCTCTATAGGGAGAGTGGATGGGTATTAGCAATCTATTGTGCATATAATATAAAGAAGATGCCTGCTGTTCAACAGTTACATCTCTGTATTGTTTTTGGTTTGCATCAAGGTGAAAAATCAAAGAAAGAAAATAAACATGCTGTGAAATGACCAAATAATGAATTAACTTCCCATGCACATAGAAATAAAGTTCTTTCAGCACTAGTTTTTAGCAAAATCAAATAATAAGGATTAACAATTAGAGAAGGGGAGAAAGAGAAGACGGAAGAGGGAGGTCACAGCCCAGTTCTAGCCATCAGTAAAGTGCATATTATTTTTTGCATTCTGTGAGGCTAAAGTTGCGGCTGATGAAATGTCCTCACATATTCTGTCAATGTCAGTATGCAAACATCACTAAATAAACCCTTGTGTCAAAATGTCACATAGTGATTATTTATGCTTCTTGACAATACCAATGAATGACAAGGCTGCCTCTATAGCTGTGAAAGTTTGCATACCAACTGTTAGAGGTAACATAGATGAAGGACAATGTAGTCAGCAGAATTCATTTAAACTGTGCCATTAAATTAGCTATGTTACCAGTGGCCAACACAGCACACACTACCGTGATTCTCCTGAAAGAAAAATATCGACTAAACATCTTAATGCAAAGCATTTAATAATTAAAGTGCCTTTCTGAATCCCTACTATCAAGTAGATAGTCATACTGAAAGAGAAGTGTCATTTATTTTTCTCCTTTGTTTGCACATTGTTTCAAAATGTTTCTTCTGAAACTGAATGTGAAGCCCACAATATTTAGAGGAGACTGCAATCACTAATGAAGTTTGGATAACACAAAACAAACCCAAATGACACAGTGATAAAGTCTTTGCAATATATACACAAAGTGACTAAGATATCCAGCCCCTTTGTTCCTGAATCCCCATATTGTCTCCTGTTCCAACTCGACTCAGCGAGATAAAAGGTAGATCAGTGGGACAAAAACATATACTGTGAAAATATTTTATTAAATCAATCAGTAGGTGATTATAAATCTGTCATCATACATTTTAAATATTAAAAAAATAATTAAAAGGCATTGTTTTATTAGGGATAACAAACTACTAACATTTCCCTCTATTAATCATCCTGATACTTACTGATACATTGGATACTCAAAAGACAATTCAAAGTTACCTAAATCACTAGGCTTTTCAGGGTCTTGACTAGACCTCTGCCTTTGCCCCTAATTGTTGGAATATGAATCCTCACTTTGAAATTTCTGGCTTTGTGACCTTGGCAAGTTACTAACCTCCCTGTTCTTGGCTTTTCTCATTGTTAAAATGAAATAGATATAGCTTCTACCTCACTGAGGTTCTGTGATGTGAGAATTAAATGACAATCTACATAAAGCAAAGAGTCTAATATCTGGCACAAAATATTTTCAAATTCAGTGAAAAACAAATTCAAAGATTGTCTTTAAATGAAAAAAAAATCGACATGGAGAACTTCTAATTTGCTATTAGCTTACAGATGATTTTACAGCCTTCCCTGGTGGCTCAGTGGTTAAGAATCTGCTTGCCAATGTAGGGGACACGGGTTCGAGCCCTGGTCCGGGAAAATCCCACATGCTGTGGAGCAACTAAGCCCGTGCACCACAACTACTGAACCCGTGCTCTAGAGCCCACAAGCCACCACTGAGGCCATGTGCCACAACAGAAATATTATGAAATTAAAGCAATAACTAAACTCAAAAGATTTCTAATATATTGACCCTCCTTTATAATAACATTGTGGGTCACAAGCTACAAACTCTGTTTTCTCAACTCAACAAAAATGAGTGTGCCTACTTTCATTCCCTACTCGCTCCCATTTTCTTGCTTCTCTGTCAATGTTGGCTGTATCTGAAGTTACCCTACACTGGCTCTGCTATTTGTGTTCTAACAGGTGCTTTCATTCACTCTTATCCAGGATACCTGTGCCTATTGATGGGAGGAAAAATCCACCTACCATCACATTCCACCACCACCACTTCCTAAGTCCTTGCCTCTATATAAGAAAAGAATTGGCTTCTTAACAATCCAACAAAAATATAGCCCCCACTCACTCTTCACAACAACAAAACTCCTGCTGGAAGCAAAGCAAATGAAAACCTTCCTTAAATTATTCCTGTAACGAAATGGTGAAAGAATTATTCACCAGAACACTTTTTGTGAAGTGAAAGTGTTTGAGCGGCCTCTGAGACATGTGAAAGTAGATGGAACTGTTTCAAGGTTAGGCCTCAAGAGGTGGTTGTTAGTCCTGAGAGGCAGGAAGGAGGACAAGAGAAAGAAAGAAAGAGTTGAGAGAGGCCTCAGCACTGGGATGGGGGACCTGTCACTCTAGGAGGTATCATTCCTCCCCATGACAGTCTTCAAAATTCACAAAGTTCACCAGTATGATGATAGTTTTTGAAGCCAACGAAGTGCCTGGAATTCATATTCGCCTTGATATAAGGCAAAACCAAGGTGGTCCTTGCAGTTGCAAGAGCTGAAAGGTAAAAAGATACAGGAAGAAACAACCCCTAAAATCAGAGAAATCTCTTTGAGGGCTTTGGATTGGGTAAAACCATAAAGTTCAAATCAAGTTGAAATAGTTCTGTGAAGGGTAACGAGGCTCCAAAATGACCCTCCGTTTATAATCCTGATTTTGTTTTCAGGTTTATTGAAAACATTTTCCTCACTAAGTCAAAGAGATAGGCGGCTGCACCAAATCAGCTTTATCACCATTAACCTTTCATTGTGTTCTCTGTGGGTTACAAAATGACACAAGTGAGAAGAGAGCATTTTGAAATTCAGAGATCGGGGTTGGGGGGGGCTAGGCCATTAAAATAATTGTGCAGGGGCTTCCCTGGTGGTGCAGTGGTTAAGAATCCTCCTGCCAATGAAGGGGACACAGATTCGAGCCCTGGTCCGGGAAGATCCCACATGCCATGGAGAAGCTAAGCCCGTGTGCCACAACTACTGGGCCTGCACTCTAGAGCCCGCGAGCCACAACTACTGAGCTCGCGTGCCACAACTACTGAAGCCCGCGCACCTAGAGCCCGTGCTCTGCAACAAGAGAAGCCACCGCAGTGAGAAGCCCACACACCTCAAGGAAGAGTAGCCTCCCCTTGCCGCAACTAGAGAAAACCCGCGCGCAGCAACGAAGACCCAATGAAGCCATAAATAAATAAATAAATAAATCCTTAAAAAATAAATAAGTAAATAAAATAACTGCAAATATCTAGAAATGCTAGCAGAGTATTTCAAATAATGACTTTAGAAAGTAAACCCACCCAACATAAGAATGAACAAATTGGTGCTATTTAAAGGCAAAATAGCTGTACTATAAAAAGTGACACTCGGGCTTCCCTGGTGGCACAGTGGTTGAGAGTCCGCCTGCTGATGCAGGGGACACAGGTTCGTGCCCCGGTCCGGGAAGATCCCACATGCCACGGAGTGGCTGTGCCTGTGAGCCATGGCCACTGAGCCTGCACGTCCGGAGCCTGTGCTCCACAACGGGAGAGGCCACAACAGTGAGACGCCCGCGTACCGTCAAAAAAAAAAAAAAAAAGTGACACTGATACTTCAATTCTACATGTCTTTCAAACAGTATGAAAAGCTGTAACTTCAGGGTCTACCCCAAATAAAAGCAAAAACTTGTAGCAGTGATTAAAAATATATACATACGATTTCCTAAGAAACATCTTAATACAGACATTATAACGCAAGGGAATTTTATTTTCAAAAGCCAGGACACCTGTAAGTAATAAATTAGTTTCATGAAACTGTCACAATGAGTTTGTGGAAAGAAGAAAAATTTATATTGTTTTCTAGAATTGCATAGTATTCATCATCTATTTGCAATAAAGTATGATTGGCTGCACTAACACCAGGGTTACTTTGAGTAGTTTCTAATGCTAAATAACTCATGACCTTATGTACCGTCTAGAACTGTAATTGAAGGAGGGGAAGAATAAAAGTCTTAGAACTCCTTCTTAAAAGAAAACTTACGAGGAAGGAAAAATAAAAGAATTAAAAGCAGAGCTACTCCTGTTGAAGCTGGGTTGGGGCACAGAACCTCATCAACACAGACCTTTCCTCCTTTCTCATGGTGGTCCGCAGGAAAGCTGAGAAACTACAGCACTCTGAGAGGTGTAGTCCATCCTCCTTGACTCTGGAACTTAATAGACGGAATGGAAGGGAGGCAAGGTGAAGGAGAGATGCCAACTTCACCCCAAGCTGTGTCCACTTCTGGGATTCTCTGACATTTTTGGAATGAGGAGGCTGAGCTGATGAAAGTGAATTCCTTGAAAGACTTAAAAGCCTCATGAAAGGGAGTTCTTTCCTTCCAGGGGAAGAAGGAATGAGGCTAAGAAGCTAGTACTGTAACAAAGCCTTAGTCATAGTGGGATGAGCAATTCTGCTGTAGGTTATCTGTCACACAAAATAGCTCTTATCCAGGCACTGATGGCCTAATATAATGCATGAGTCTTACAAATATGCAGGTGTGGGGAAGGATTGATGGGATTCTAAATTTAAAAGAATAAGCTGCTTCATTAAGAACTCTGTGGGAAAAAAAAAATGTTGAGTATAAACAGCATGCTTTGGTACCCTTGTGGAACAGTCTTAACACTGCAGGAGAGAGCTAATATGAAAAAGCTTGGTTTCTGAACATTAGGGTATCCAAAAAATGCCTAGCCTGGCTGCTGTGAGATGGAGTAATCTTGATCCCAGTTTCAGAATAGAGGTTGTCACAGCTGGAGAGTAAAATGCCCAATAGAGGCAGCTCCATGTGCCATTCCTCAGGCGGGACCCAAGAAGTGACAAGTTGATAGCACACACAGGTTCCTCCTCTGTATGGAACCTTCCATTTCCTGAGAGAAGACAGAGCAGGAAAAATAAAACAAAAATAAGCCTATGTTACTTGACCAGACCTAGACTTATACCTCAACAACAGCAAGTGACCACCAGAAGATTTCCATCAAAAATGTGATGGATGGTGGAAGTTACATTAGTTGGAAAAGAAAATGCTAGGATCAAGTAGCAACAAAAAAGAGGTTATCTACAGACAAGGAGATTGCATAACCTTTACTCTTTCAAGTTTTAAGAAAATAATTGGTCAAATTCTTTCTCTACTCATTTATACACTCTGTCTTTGCCCCTCCTGGAGTATTCCAATCATTCTGATTGGAATATTCCAATCATTGTGCTAAGGAGAGCTCAGCAGCCCTCTGGAGCTCACATGTAATAGGTACATTTCAGTGTGATTGCCTTACAAGAGATTAGATGTGTGGATTTCCCTTCTTTCTTCTTTACTGTGAAAAGCCAGTGCTACATTACAAGACAGGAAGTTACTGTGGAATCACTGAGGATAACGTTGCTGGGAATGGTAACCCACCTTGGAATCACTGGGAATTGCTTTCCTTATGCACAGAGGAGGCCATAGCCTTAGTTTGGTAAAGATTGTGGTCCCATGTGGTTGAGAGATAATGCAAGAGAAGCCACATGTTCCATGTCCACGAGGTGGCAGGAAGCTGATTTCTACCCTGATCCAGTGCTCATGGGACTATAGATTTGTCTTCCTCAGAGGTAGACAGATATAGGATTAGAAAATCTTAGTCACCAGAACTGGAACCTTGGGTAGAGAAAACAGTCTCCTAGGTGTGCTCCAGAGGCAACTCTCAGGTGCTGGTTCAGGCAGGCAGTGCCTCACCTTGAGCCACCTTGGTCCCCCTCAGCAGCTCTAAGGTGCCCTACTACTGGCATCCACCATAGTCTGAGCCTCACTGTCTTGTTCATGAAGTGACAGAGAACTAAAAGGACTTGAACCTCAGGCCACTAGCCTCTTTGATTGAAGACTTCCTCTTTTAAAGATGTTCTGAGTGTTTTTTTTGAGAATCCCCAGAATTTCCCTACTGCTGCCCCCCGATTGCAGATGGACTGTCCTGGCTGCCTTGAGTTCCTTCCTCAGCTTCCTGCCTCGGGAGTACATCTCTTTTCTCTTTTGCTTTCCAAGCAGGAGCACCCTTGGGAGACTTTTCAAAATGGTCCACAGCCAGTTCCACTCCCCACAGATACTTTGCACCTTGCTCCCAGGGAGAGGCCTCTTACCTCGTTGCCTCAGCTGCCTTATCCAAGCAAAGCTGTTCGTTCCACTTTCCAGATGTGACTCAGGTTTTTGTTCCAGGGTCCCTCAAGCTCCAGGGAATCTATGTCAAGCTTTACAAAATATTCTCTTGAAAATCCTACCATCTGGCTTTATCTTTTACTTTTTTCCCTCATGGGAAATTGTGAGGAGGACACAAAATAATCTGTCAACTCTTTAAAAAAGCTGTCTCGCTACAGCCCTTTAAACGGCAGGTGAAATACTGTTGACTGAACCAGTTTCATAATCTCTGAGCATGTCTCAAAGAGGTCTGGCACTTTATTTCAGAAATGTAGCGACTTGGTAACTACTGTGTTGTTCATGACTTTCCAGGCTCCTGACAAATGATGCACAGCTGTAACTTTGATAACATTACACACGGATCACATGGCACAGTTATCACATTATACACTGATAACATTACGCATCAATGGAAAGAAGTAAAAACATTTGGAAAATAAAGGATACTGTGAAGATAATTGGCAAATCTCATACCAAAATATGCTACATAACTATAATAAATAAGCTAAGGAGATTCCAACTGGACACATTATATACCCGGAAGCCACCTAAAAATCTATTATATCATAAAAGAATTCCAAACCAGTGAAGCAGCAACCGGTTCTTAATAAATGTTGTTGTTGTTGTTATTGTTGAGGAATGTCTTAGCTCAGGGTCAGTGGAAAGTAGATTCAGAGGTAAAGGTTTATGCGATACCCCAACATAAGGGAATCTAATCCCAGATAGCAAGAGTGAAGGAAAGAAGGATGAGGCCAGGAAGGGGGAAAGCCAATGGAGGATGCAAGCATGAGTTGACTGACTGCTCCACCCTTAAAGCCCATTTTCTAAGAGGCAGTATGGACAATGGCTTCTCATGAGGCAGAAAAATTGATCTCTAGCTGCCCCCTCCTCCCATCCATTATTGGTTAGTCAAGGATGTGCCCCAAAGAGATTAATTACTCCTGTTCCCCCAACATGCCCACATGTGTGCGCGTGCACACGCACACACACACAGCCTGTTTACACATATTTTGACATCAAACAGAAATGCCTCTACATCACTACTCTTCAATAAGGAAGTCTTAGGGCAAGAGGCAGGAGGCCTGTGTTGTGAAGTTGGTCATAGTCTACCCCCAGTTAGTCCTGGCTATAGATACTGGGGCTAGAACAAGTGAAACAGGTGAGACAGAAAGGTTGAGGCAGAACTATTTTGATGTAGTGCATACCTGAAACCAAAAAAAAATTACTTTTGTGTGGAAGGCAAGTATCAACTTACACCTATATGCCACATTTTACCCCAAAATAAATGCCAGTAGATTGAAGAATATAGAAAATGAAAATATCAAATAGAAGGTGATGTTGATGCATATTCATCTCTAAAGAAGAGCTTCTTAGCACACTGGGAATGGAGGAGGCTGCAAAGAAAACAAAAATGTTAAGGGAAGTCCAAATTCTGTGCAGCACTGAGGGATGCACTGATGTATTTTTCGAAGCTCTTTCCTTCCCTGTAATTCAAACTACTACCCATTCCTTGTTCTCCTTCAGTGTCATTGAATTGCATTCTCTTGGTCTTCTCCGAGAGCTTTCACCCATTAGTTTATACTATACATGTTAGGTTTGCCAGATCCCTGTCTTGTTTCTGTTTCTCCTTCACTCTGTGCTCTCTGAATGTTCTTGTCGACATTCTCAAATGCAATTTTCTGTAGGTCGATGACTTCCAGATCTACTCTGTCAACCCTGATCTCTTTTGAGTTCCATATAAATACTTTTGCCACATTGTTGCTTTACAAGTACATCAAACTTTGTGGGTTCAAATCTGAAATCAGTACCCCTTTCCCAGGATGCATCAGTGCTCCTTCTTCTGTTTCGAGTACCATCCCTGCCATGCCCTAAGATGGAAATCTGAGAGTCACCATTGACTCCTTTCTCCCCCATATTCAACACATCAGCTTCTCTTGTCAGTTCTTTCTCAGAATGTCTCTTGGGTCTGGCTTGTCTTGTCTAATTCCACTGCAACTGCCTTAATTCAGAAATTTAGAATCACTCATCTGAAATATTGCAATAGCTTCCCATCTGTTCTTTCTCTCACTAGGCTCTCTTACTATAGTACCTCCACCAAATTCCTGCCAAGTGATCTTCCTGAAAGCATTTTTAATTGATCATGTCCCTATCCTGATTTAAAACCTCCCTTGTTCCCACTTCTCACAGAAGGATTATGGTTTTTTAAACAATATTTTTAACCTCGTTTACCTAGAAGACAAATATATAATCCTCAACTCCTTGTACCTCACTGTTCAGGCATCTATTAAACATCTACATCATAGTTTTGCAATTTATCCATTTATGTTTCTGGAAATTCTAAAATGTGCCTTCCCTCAGAATAAGAACTCTATATCATTCATATTTGTATGCCCTAGAGCATAAGCTATTGCCTAGAACAGAGGAGGATCTCAAAAATGGTTATTATTGAATGAATACTTAAAGACAGGAACTGATAAATTAGCATCTTCCAAAATATGTTTCAGAAGTATGTTAAATACTGTTATGTAAAAATATGCTTTTGTAGATAAACCAGTTTGGGACATTTTAGAAAAACAAATGAATTTTTTAACTGGACTGGTTCTCACAATCACTAATATTCTTTAATGTACATAATAAATCTTAAAAAGCAATGTAGTATAAAAATATTCACTGAGCTTTTTGCTACCAAACCAATTTTTGAAATGAGTTGCATTCTAAGGAAATTATTTTGAAAATGCTTTTATATGCAGGTTCACTAATTCACTGTAAGAATATAATAAAGACAGGTTCATCTCATGTACATCGTTATTCATCAGAAGAATATATAGTATGACCCAAAGGTTATACAGTTTTCTTTAAATTTAAACTATTCTGCAAGGCAGGTAAAAGCAACTTAGGGCAAGGTTACTTTTCCAGTGCCATTCTAAGCAAATATTATGTATGATTTCCTATTCCTGACAACAACAACGGTAATAAAGTCATATTTTTTTCTTGGATTGTATTCATATCCTTCACAAAATTGTTGGCTCAGGCCCTTGA
Organism: Lipotes vexillifer; assembly: GCF_000442215.2. Taxonomy (NCBI): domain Eukaryota; kingdom Metazoa; phylum Chordata; class Mammalia; order Artiodactyla; family Lipotidae; genus Lipotes; species Lipotes vexillifer. The sequence goes on from NW_006793946.1 coordinate 255,621, forward strand.
GAACTCAGGGTAATGCTGACAATGGAAAGCAAGCACATTGATCATTACTGTGTACATAGCAAAGCAAACAATCCAAGGAAATAATAATAAATATTTTTTGATTAGGGCATTACAGAAGAAACACAAATTATTCTCAAATTTTACTAGGTAGAAAATGATTTGCTGAGTTAGTAAAAGAGGCAACTTCTGACTCCATCAACCTGTACTGGCACTCAGGAATCTGCCCTTTAACAAGTTTTCCTCGTAATTCTCATGCAAATAGTCCAGAATTAACAGATAACACTTTTACATACCCTGCCTTCACTTATAACAATCTATTAAAAGTCTACACAAAAGAAAGTGAACAAACAGGGTGTGATGGTTAGTTTTATGTGTCAAATTGGCTGGGCCATGGTGCCCAGATAGTTGGTCCAACATTATTCTGAATGTTTCTGTGAGGATGTTTCTGACTGAGATTTACATTTAAATCAGTGGACTCTAAGTAAAGCAGATTGCCTGCTATAATGTGGATGACCTTATCCAATCAGTTGATGACTTGCCTAGAACAAAAGTCTGACCTCCCCACTTCCAACTGAGCAAAAGGAAATCCTCCAGCACACCGCCTTCAGACTTCATCTGCAACAACACTTCTTCCTGGGTCACCAGAAGGCTGCCTTTGGACTTGAACTACAGGTCTCCTTGGTCTCTAACCTGCTAACCTCTCCCATCAAATTTTGGACTTAAGTCTCCACAATTACAGGAGATAGCTCCGATAGATAGATAGATAGATAGATAGATAGATAGATAGACAGATAGATCCAATCCTATTGGTTCTGTTTTTCAGAAGAACTCTGACTAATACACAGGGGAAACCATGTCAGCATTTGTCTAATAACTCTACTCCCAACATTTCCCAAGCTGGGTGATAGAATCCCTGTTGATTGGTTTGCCAGAACTCTGTAATCTTCTGGGAACTTCCATTCCATTTATTCCTCTACCTGTCTACTCCAGCCTGCATGTCTGGTTAAACCAACCAAACTCTATCCCTAGGACATCAGAAATAAAATTGAGAGAGTGAAATCAATCTCCCTAGGGGTACCTGAAATATTCTAAAAGAATCCGTCCCAGATATTTATAATTTGAAGCCAGGACTGAGAACCACTGATATAAGTCTTATGTGCAATGTCAAGGCCAGTGGTTTTGTTTGTTTTGCATACTAGGAGTCATGGAAGCCACTCAATGCTTTTAAATAAGAGGGTGTCCTTATCAGGTTTGAGCGGTTTTTTTTATACACTCATGCTGACAGCTGGGACAGAATGAATTGGGTAGGGAGGGAAAAGTGTGAATATAAGAAGATTAAGTGACTTGGGTGAGGAAAATACCAGTGAAGAATAAAAAGCTGATGGATTCAAGATACATTAAGAGATAAAACTGACAGGAAATTATTAATTGATTGTCTGGGTGTGGGTGAAGAGTGAGGGAGTGAGGGGTGACTCCTGGGTTTCTACAAGCGATAGATGGCAACAAGATTCTGCCATTTACGAAATAGGAAACAGTGTAAGAGGATCAAGTTTTTAATTCCATCTTGGGCATTTGAGTTTTAAATGCAAAAAGTTGAGTATGTATATCTAGAATACAGAAATAAATTTGGGAATAATTGTCATACTGACAAGCTCAGTACTCTCTCTTCTTTGACAACACATTGGTTCTAGGGACTATGAATTATTACAGAGATGAGAAAGGGGCTGAATTAAAAAGAAAGTAGAAAATATTGCAGTAAGAATTATTTTAACTTATTTAAAGTACGGTCAATATGTGCTTCTTTTAACTATGCTTAAGATACTGCATTGCCTGTTGTGAGAAGGAGAAAAAAAGAGAGATCAATAGTTTCCAAATGATCCTTTAAAGCAGTTTTATTTTTCTGTTCTCTGGTTTAGAACTTAAGGGAAGACTCAGTTAAGAAGCAGTTTCTAGTAGCAGTTAAAGTCAATGGAAATCCAGTTCTAATCATTTCAATAAAAGTTTCTTTGATTTTTATTTTAGCTATTAACAGATCTACATATGCCAATATTATTTATTCTTGATGTTAGGGAAATACGTCTAAATGTTGTCTGACCTATGAAGGGGATTGATTTTCTTGGTTCCAGGGTTTTACTTCCATGGTGAATCTGAAAATAGTGACTATGGTCTCGGGAAACTATAGGTGACTAGAGAAAAGTACTTACTAAAATTTTTCCAGAAGTTACCAGCAGTGCCTCTCTGAGAAAAATTGTTTTCTAACAAAATGATCCTTCTCTTAAGGCTTGGCAGATCTCAAGTGTGGGCCCTGTAATTACTCATCTCTAAAACTAGCAGAGCTGTGAATGCTGACAAACAATTGGTGGATGGCAGTCAAAGACATGATGGTTATTTTTCAGCAAACATTCTCGCAAACGATAAAATAAAAGATAATTGACAGATCATTGACATTGAAGCAACAGATGAAAAATAAAACAATAAGTTGGTTATATAGGTATAGGAGAAATAATTTATAATTAGTAGGTGGATTTATTTGTTCTTCGTGATGACAAAGCTTAAGTGTGTTTGATAAACCATCTATTTAAAAAATAGCAACTTATACTTACTGATTGTAGTAGAAAAGTTCAGACCAATAGTGAAAGACCAGCAGTGAAAGAGATGGAAGAGACCTCACACTCACAAATATCAAGCCGTTTGACATCCGTTTTTACTGCTAGAGTTGCATTTATTTAAATAATAAATCTTTCTGAAATCTTAAAAATCCACTGCAGCTACTCAAGGGTTCCCTGCAGAAGAAGCTAATCAGGCTGTCATTTAACCAGGACTCACAGGTTAGGGACAGTAGGTGGCAGCCCATCTTCTCGGCTGGGGGTGCAGTGATTGGCAGAAGCCCATGACATAGCATTTGTTAAATATTTTGACTATCTCTCCTGGGCCTACCTGAAGCCACTATTTGCTAAAACCTGGAGGAATAGCTACACCTAATCAAAGAGACGTGGTTAATCCAAAATGATATGTGGTGTGAAAAAGCATTCCTATTTGGCTTTGAAATGTATTTTTGTACTAACATTTGAATGTGTGTCTGATGTTCTGAGAAATGACTTCAAAGAGATTAATGAAGCCATACTGTGAAGACCTGACTCAAGAGCTGGGAAATGGTCCAGCTTTCTCTTCATTCTGCTTCCCTGCCGAATTCCTCTTTGACTCCCACTCTCTGACACCACAAGGAATAGCTCAAATGTCGGTTAGAATCATGTCAGTCCATATAGAAAGGAGAGATGAGCGTGTGAGAACCACAGACTTTTTTTTTGCAGCAGGTAATGCAGATTTTTAAAAAATAACTATATTTGTGGATTATGTCTTCAGTATGCATTTTCTTTTTATCCTAATTCTTTCCAACAGTCTCTGGTTCTTATTTAGAGATCCCAGTGTTTCCAGGGAAATTGGCTCCCTTCCCAGCTTCAGGTATGGGTAATGGGACCTGGGCATCCTCCAAGCTTCAGGCACGGGAATGTGACCTTGACACAGTACATCCCATTCTCTTCACCACAGTCATGGGGTTCAGACCTGAATATTCCTTCTAAACTGACACAATAATGGTAAACCTCAGGATTGTTGAAATGTTGCAACTGGGCTCCCTTCCTTAGATGATTTCGTGTATAGATGTGAGGCCTAAATCTGCTGCAGTCATTTTAATAAAGTCATCATGAGGAAAAACCAATATATAAAGATGGACAGAGCTGAAAGACACAGAGCTGGATCCCTCATGATATTACAAACCTCAGGATAAAGCCAATCCTGAGCCTGCCCTTCCCCTTCCAGCAATAAATCTACTCAACTAAAATGTTCCTTTATTTCTTAAGCCAATTAAACTGGAGTTTTCTGTTATTTGCAATTCCAGGCCTTCTAATTAAAACAGTAAGTCAACAAACAGGTAATTAAGCTGATTAGGAACTGTCAATTATGTTAAAATATAAATGTTGCCAATGAATATAGAGCAGAATTCCACCACAGATAATCACAAGTCGATACACACATTCACTTCTCTCTCCACACACACACAAACACACACACACATGCCACCAATCTATGTTATCTGCTATATTTTAATTCAGTTGAGCTGTATATTTTCACAGAATACATGACAAGAAGACAAAAGTAACGTCTATGTTATGAGTTAAGATTCACTCGATTCTGGGAGAACAGCCTGTATGAAAGTGGAAATATCTCAAATATTGGGATATTCAGCCTCAAAAGTTCTAGTAACTTAAGCTTTTGTGCTTTAGTCAGAGGTAAATTAAATCTTTTTGTACAAAGAAGTATACAAATTTTGATTAGAAGAAAGAGAGCCACAAACGGCATTATCAATGAATGAAAATAAATCAAATGCCATAAATTAGACTTATCTTTATATAATCGTATTACTCAAAATGGCATGCCATCATTGTCAATATTTTGAAATATTCAGAAGAGTCTTATGTCCTTTATAGCTATTTCTTTTGTTATATTCTTTAAGTAATAACCATTCTCTTGTATATGTTAGAACCAAGGGCAAAAAGAAGTCAGCAGTCAGCAAAGTTAATGAAGTGAAAAAAATGCTGTCATTTTTTTGGAATATGATAGTAAGTATAAATATATAATGAATCTTTCCTCCCAAATTTTGCTACAACAGTTTCTTTAACCTATGATCCAGGGGTTGCAGAAAGACAAATTCACCAGATAAAATGTTGCCAATATTACTGGGTATCTGCATAGAAGTAATTAAAATATTAATAAAGAGAGTGTCATGATGGAAGGTCGTGTTGCTGTTATTCAGAGCCCACATCGAGGTAATTGCTTTCGCTACAAAAAATTCTTGGAGCTGCTTCATTAGCCTTGCCTTGTAGTCAGAACAACTGCAGCGAGGCTGTTCCTAAAAGTGCTCACACATGCTGCCAGAGTAATGGCTTACGCCGAGCACTGTGCATTCTGCTGAGATGTGTGGGTCTGATTGACAGGCTCATCCTTGACAGCAACTGGGAAACAGGAATTATGACACAAGAGAAAGATAAATCCATCGCAGCCACAGCAGCCAAAGAGAAAGGCAGAAAGACAAAGGTCAGTGTTGGTTCAGGCGATTTGGGTGACTTCAGTGGCAGGCATATAAGATTGAGTTGTCAACTGAATTCTGAAATTCAGCAGAATCTGAGAGATTTCAAGGACAGTCATGAACAAATCCGAAATTGGTGCTGGTTATGAAAGAGTTCTAAAGAAAGAAGTTGTGCTTACTCTAAAACTAAGCAAGGGAATAAATGGTCTTACCTATACTGTCCTGACTTCCTATAATTTAAAAAAAAAATAGGAACTTATTACACCATATTATATACTATATGTCAATTGTATATTGACAATCAAAGAAATTGTATAATATTCACAGGGGTTTTTTAGTACATGGGAATGAGGTATCTCCCTCTTCATCCTAACCATGTATTTATAAATAAAAAACACACAAAAGATTGTGATTATTGAGTTAAACTATAGATACAATTTATAGAGGACTAAAGCAGAAAAACACAAAGCAGTTTTGCATCATTTTAGCTTCAACATAATCATCATTATCATGATCATCACTGTCATCATCATAAGACAAAATGACTATCAGACGCTGAACTAGATTCTGTAACTTGTAAATATTAACATACCTAATGTGAGACAATGTTATCAAGAGGTAGACTTCTCTGCTGTGAAGGTAGAGGAAAAATAAGCCAAATGGGCAACTGTTGACATGCCAACAATGCTGCATAATAGGATCACACGTTCTATATAACAGATACATCCAAGAGGAGGGAAGGCTGTATTCTATTCCTGGTTTGATAACACTGGTCATAGATATTGCAACTAACTCTCTGTTTTCTAACTTCATGGTCACCCAGTAATTTTTTATAATAATTTGGCTTCTCATGTAAAATTTCTTGAGCAGTAAATAAAGTTATTATTATCATTGATTATTAGTCATTTGACATTCAGGTTTTTATGCATCAGCTCCTTTTAGCTTATTTAACAGGAAACTGTCCCCCACAATCCTGTGATCTCTTAATTTAATTTAATTTCTAATCCTGAGAGAAGGAGGAACAGACCTTGCAATGAGGAGACCCATCTAGCCTCAAGACATCCTTCCCAAGTAGCATCCCATTCTCTTCCTCTGTGCCTTTGGTTTTCTGACTTTCTTTACTCTTCCCTCCCATTTACCAAAGGAAAAATGATCATTAACGATGGTTTTGTTGTATTTTCTAATTCACAATAACTATAAGAAAATTATTATTTTCTAGCAAGATGTGAGTAAACAGCAAAGGAGACTAGGAAAGTGCAGATAACAATTCAAAGGAAGATATTTATTTGATAAGTAAAAATTTCCACAGTTATAACAGTAATTTGAAATACTAGAAAAATTCACAAAACATATGTTAATATAAATCTTTTGAAAACCGATCTATGAGTAGATTTCAAGTATCTTAAGGGTGTCTACAGACTTTAAACTGGAAGTTCAGTTACTCAGATAGCATTCCAAGGAGTAATTCTACAGCAGAAACAAGGTTCATATACAAACATGTTCATTGCTTATATTGCTTACAACCTAACAAAACTGGTCAAACCCAGTGACTTACAATAAGAAATATCTAAGTAAAAACATGGTGTATCTATTGGATGGACTATGTTCACTAAGATATTGGAATGACATAGAAAATATTTACATTAGTTTTATTGTTGAGTAAAAGGACAAAAAATATTCTAAAATATTAATAACACTGGTCTTTGGATAATATAATTATGGCTGTTTTTAACGTTTATTTTTCCTTTTTCATATTTTCAAAATTTTTATTAATAAACTTGATGGCTTCATAATGAAAAATTGCTTCCGATTGATTCAATATTTAAAAACACTTGTTGGTAGAAGAAATGGAAATTGTCACTATAGACAAATCGACTTATGTATAAGAACAACATCTCTCTCAGATTTATTTGAAGCATTTTTAATCTTTGAGTTGAACACAGCTCTTTCATTTTCTTATTCACTTATCCACTGAATATTTATAGAGCACTTACTGTATATCTGGTGAAAAGATGTGCTCTGGGAATGCAATGAAAACTAGACCTTATTCTTATCCTCAAGATGTTTCTAGTTTGTATCACAGATGCTACTGTAATAGTCAATTAAAATAGAATGTAGTATGGACTTGATAACATGGAAAAACATGGAGGGCAGCTACCCCAGTCAGGGACAGTTCCCCAGAGTAGGAGACCCTATGCTAAATCTTGATAACTAAAACTTATTGAATGCTTATAATGAGTCAAATAATGTTCTCTTTTCATATATTAACTTATTAAGTATAACAATCCTAGGATGTTAATTTTGATATGAATTTTATCATGCAGATACATACAGATGAGAAAACTAAAACAGAGACAGGTCATACAGGTAATTAGTGACAGAACTGGGATTTGAACATATAAAGTCTAACATCAGAGTCCCTCATCTTAGCCACTACACTCGTTTGTCAAACATGGTGTGGTTAAGAAAGAATAAACACAGAGAGAAGCAGGTGAAATAACAAACAGGTGAGAAAACCTAGGAACACAGCAGGCTGGGGAGCTGGACTGCAGAGCACTAGTTGAGGGCAATGGGAGGGAGGTTGAATAGGCAGCAGTCATCAAGTTACCATAGACCCTTTGTGCCATGCTCAAGAGATTGAAATTTATCTTGAATGGAAGGAAGAACAGTTCAAAAGTGTTTCCCAAAAGTGCCACGATCAACTGTATTTGGAAAGGTCACTCTTTTGAGTGAGAATAATGGATTCGAGGAAATACAGAAGCAGAGAGAGGGTGAGATAGAAGGTTTTATGATCCAAACTATTTAGATTGACTCATTATCAGGTCATTGTTTTCTAATGTTTGATGATTTGTCATGATTAGAGTTTGGAATCTAACTAATGTCATATCATTTAGATAATAAGTAATTGAGTATAGTGATTATGATGATTACCCTCTCTAAAATTGGACAGAAAAATAATAATAAAATATTCATTTCATAGATTCAGAGCACTTTTTAAATTGGCTATCTTTCCATAGTGCTTAAACAGTTGTAAGTGACTGAGTGAGGAAAGGAAGAGGTAAGCTGTCAATTTGCTCTGTGCAAATGAATTCTGGTCTTCTCCCATGTCCAGACATATTTATTCACATTCTCTTTTTATAATCCAAAAACTAAGGAAAGGGTAGTATTGGAACTTTGGAAAACAGGAATGATGAAGTCATACCAAAATCCAAAATTATTATTTTTATTCTTTTGGTTCGTGTGCCTTTCCTTAATGTAAGAGCAGCCCCAATGTTTCCTATAGGTTAAAAAAGATTGTCTTCAATGCAACATTTATAGATAAGTACCAGAAAAGTCCTCTTTCAAAAAATATCTATTCTTCAATCCTGTTTTGTTATTTTCCTGAAATTTTCACATTAAAAGATTCACCTGTTGATGTCAAGTATTGATCTAGCTTTTTTTTTTTCTAACATCTTTATTGGAGCATAATTGCTTTATATTGTTCTGTTAGTTTCTGCTGTACAACAAAGTGAATCACCTGTACGTGTACTTATATCCCTATATCTCCTCTCTCTTGCATCTCCCTTCCACCCTCCCTCTTGGTGGTCACAAAGCACCCAGCTGATCTCCCTGTGCTATGCGGCTGCTTCACACTAGCTATCTATTTTACATTTGGTAGTGTGTATATGTCCATGCCACTCTCTCACTTCATCCCAGCTTACCCTTCCTCCTCCCCATGTCCTCAAGTCTATTCTCTACATCTGCGTCTTTATTTCTGTCCTGCCCCTAGGTTTTTAGAACCAGTTGTTTTTTTTTTAAGATTCCATATATATGTGTAAGCATACAGTATTTGTTTTTTGCTTTCTGACATACTTCATTCTGTATGACACACTCTAGGTCCATCCACCACACTACAAATAACTCAATTTCATTTCTTTTTATGGCTCAGAAATATTCCATTGTATATATGTGCCACATCTTCTTTATCCATTCATCTGTTAATGGACACTGAGGTTGCTTCCATGTCAAGGCTATTGTAAATAGTGCTGCAATGAATATTGTGGTACATGACACTTTTTGGATTATGGTTTTCTCAGGGTGTATGCCCAGTAGTGGGAATGCTGAGTCGTATGGTAGTTCTATTTTTAGTTTTTTAAGGAACCTCCATACTGTTCTCCATAGTGGCTGTATCAATTTACATTCTCACCAACAGTGCAGGGTTCCCTTTTCTCCACACCCTTTCCAGCATTTACTTTTTGTAGATTTTTTGATGATGGCCATTCAGACTGGTGTGAGGTGCTACCTCATTGTAGTTTTGATTTGAATTTCTCTAATGATTAGTAATGTTGAGCATCCTTTCATGTGTTGGTTGGCAATCTGTATATCTTCTTTGGAGAAATGTCTATTTAGGTCTTCTGCCCATTTTTGGATAGGGCTGTTTGTTTTTTGATATTGAGCTGCATGAGCTGCTTGTAAATCTTGCAGATTAATCCTTTGTCAGTTGCTTCATTTGCAAATATTTTCTCCCATTCTGAGGGTTGTCTTTTCATCTTGTTTATGATTTCCTTTGCTGTGCAAAAGCTTTTAAGATTCATTAGGTCCCATTTGTTTATTTTTGTTTTTATTTCCATTTCTCTAGGAGGTTGATCAAAAAGGATCTTGCTGTGATTTATGTCATAGAGTGTCATGCCTATGTTTTCCTCTGAGAGTAATATAGTGCCTGGTCTTACATTTAGGTCTTTAATCCATTTTGAGTTTATTTTTTTGCATGGTGTTATGGAGTGTTCAACTTTCATTCTTTTCCATGTAGCTGTCCAGTTTTCCCAGCACCACTAATTGAAGAGGCTGCCTTTTCTCCATTGCATATTTCTCCATTGCATATTTATATGATAAAAACCCTCCCGAAAGTAGGTATAGAGGGGTCTTACCTCAATAAAATAAGGGCCATATATGTTCTCAATGGTGAAAAACTGAAACCAGTTTCATTAAGATCAGGAACAAGACAAGGTTGCCCACTCTCACCACTATTATTCAACAGAGTTTGAATGAGAACATGACCATATGTGTGTGACTTTATCTCTGGGCTTTCTATCCTGTTCCATTGACCTACATTTCTATTTTTGTGCCAGTACCACACTGTCTTCATTACTGTAGCTTTGTAGTATAGTCTGAAGTCAGGGAGCCTGATTCCGCCAGCTCCGTTTGTCTTTCTCAAGATTGCTTTGGCTATTTGGGGTCTTTTGCGTTTCCATACAAATTGTGAAATATTTTGTTCTAGTTCTGTGAAAATGCCTTGGTACTTTGATAGGGATTGCATTGAATCTGTAGATTGCTTTGGGTAGTATCGTCATTTTCACAGTGTTGATTCTTCCAATCCAGGAACATGGTATATCTCTCCATTTGTATCATCTTTAATTTCTTTAATCAGGGTCTTATAGTTTTCTGCACATAGATCTTTTGTCTCCTTAGGTAGGTTTATTCCTAGCTATATTATTCTTTTCCTTGCAATGATAAATGGGAGTGCTTCCTAAATTTCTCTTTGAGATTTTTCATCATTAGTGTATAGGAATGCAATCGATTTGTGTGCATTAATTTTGTATCCTGCTACTTTAACACATTCATTGATTACTCCTAGTAGTTTTCTGGTAGCTTCTGTAGGATTCTCTATGTATAGTATCAAGTCATCTGCAAACAGTGACAGTTTTACTTCTTTTCCAATTTGGATTCCTTTTATTTCTTTTTCTTCTCTGATTGATGTGGCTAAAACTTCCAAAACTCTGTTGAATAATAGTGGTGAGAGTGGGCAACCTTGTCTTGTTCCTGATCTTAGTGAAACTGGTTTCAGTTTTTCACCATTGAGAACAATGTTGGCTGTGGGTTTGTCATATATGGCCCTTATTATATTGAGGTAAGATCCCTCTATACCTACTTTTGGGAGGGTTTTTATCATAAATTGGTGTTGAACTGTGGTGAAACCTTTTTCTGCATCTATTGAGATGATCAAATGGTTTTTCTCCTTCAATTTGTTAATATGGTTATCACATTGATTGATTTCCATATATTGAAGAACCCTTGCATTCCTGGGATAAACCCCACTTGATCATGGTGCATGATACTTTTAATATGCTGTTGGATTTAGCTTGCTAGTATTTTGTTGAGGATTTTTGCATCTATGTTCATCAGTGTTATCAGTCTGTAGTTTTCTTTCTTTGTGACATCCTTGTCTGGTTTTGGTATCAGGGTGATGGTGGCCTCGTAGAATGATTTTGGCAGTGTTCCTCCCTCTGCTATATTTTGGAAGAGTTTGAGAAGGATAGGTGTTAGCTCTTCTCTAAATGTTTGATAGAATTTGCCTGTGAAGCCATCTGGTCCTGGGCTTTTGCTTGTTGGAAGATTTTTAATCACAGTCTCAATTTCAGGGCTTGTGATTGTTTATATTATCTATTTCTTTCTGGTTCAGTCTTGGCAGGTTGTGCATTTTTAAGAATTTGTCCATTTCTTCCAGGTTGTCCATTTTATTGGCATATAGTTACTTGTGCTAATCTCTCATGATCCTTTGTATTTCTGTGGTGTCAGTTGTTACTTCTTTTTCATTTCTAATTTTACTGATTTGGGTCTTCTCCCTTTTTTTCTTCATGAGCCTGGCTAATGGCTTATCAAATTTTTTTATCTTCTCAAAGAACCAGCTTTTAGTTTTATTGATCTTTGGTGTTGTTTCCTTCATTTATTTGTCATCTCATCTTTATGATTTCTTTCTTTCTGCTAGCTTTAGGGTTTTTTTGTTCTTCTTTCTCTAATTGCTTTAGGTGTAAGGTTAGGTTCTTTATTTGAGATTTCTTGTTTCTTGAGATAGGATTGTATTGCTATAAACTTCCCTTTTAGAACTGCTTTTGCCACATCCTATAGGTTTTGTGTTGTCATGTTTTCATTCTCATTTGTTTCTAGGTATTTTTTGATTTCTTCAGTGATCTCTTGGTTATTTAGTAGTGTATTTTTTAGCCTGCATTTGTTTGTATTTTTTTACAAAATTTTTCCTGCAATTTATATCTAGTCTCATAGCATTGTGGTCGGAAAAGATACTTGATATGATTCAAATTTTCTTGAATTTACCAAAGCTTGATTTGTGACCCAAGATATGATCTATCCTGGGAAATGTTCCATGAGCACTTGAGAAGAAAGTGTATGCTGTCGTTTTTGGATGGAATGTCCTATAAATATCAATTCAGTCCATCTTGTGTAATGTATCATTTAATGTTTGTGTTCCCTTATTTATTTTCCTTTTGGATGATCTGTCTGTTGGTGAAAGTGGGGTATTAAAGTCGCCTATTATGATTGTATTACTGTCAATTTCCCCTTTTATGGCTGTAAGTATTTGCCTTATATATTGAGGTGCTCCTATGTTAGGTGCATAAATATTTACAATTATTATATCTTCTCCTTGGATTGATCCCTTGATCATTATGTAGTGTCCTTCTTTGTCTCTTGTAACATTCTTTATGTTAAAGTCTATTGCGTCTGATATGAGAATTGCAACTCCAGCTTTCTTTTGATTTCCATTTGCATGGAATATATTTTTCCATCCCCTCACTTTCAGTCTGTATGTGTCCCTTGGTCTGAAGTGGGTCTCTTGCAGACAGCTTATATATGGGTCTTGTTTTTGTACCCATTCAGCCAGTCTATGTTTTTTGGTTGGGGCATTTAATCCACTTACGTTTAAGGTATTTATCGATATGTAGGTTTCTACTACTATTTTCTAAATTGTTTTGGGTTTGTTATTGTAGGTCTTTTCCTTCACTTGTGTTTCCTGTCTAGAGAAGTTCCTTTAGCATTTGTTGTAAAGCTGGTTTGGTGGTGCTGAATTCTCTTAACTTTTTTTTGTCTGTAAACATTTTAATTTCTCTAGCAAATCTGAATGGGTAATCAGATTTACTCTCCCCTTGTTGGGTAGAGTAATCTTGGTTGTAGGTTTTTCCCTTTCATCACTTTAAATATGTCCTGCCACTTCCTTGTGGCATGCAGGATTTCTGCTGAAAGATAAGCTGTTAACCTAATGGGCATTCCCTTGTATGTTATTTGTTGCTTTTCCCTTGCTGCTTTTAATATTTTTTCTTTGTAGTTAATTTTTGAAAGTTTGATTAATATGTGTCTTGGCATGTTTCTCCTTGGATTTATCCTGTATGAGACTCTCTGGTCTTCCTGGACTTGACTTGACTCTTTCCTTTCACGTATTAGGGAAGTTTTCAACTATAATTTTTTCAAATATTCTCTCAGTCCCTTTCTTTTTGTATTCTTTTTCTGGGACCCCTATAATTCGAATGTTGCTATGTTTAATGTTGTCCCAGAGGTCTCTGAGGCTGTCCTCAATTCTTGTCATTCTTTTTTCTTTATTCTGCTCTGCAGTAGTTATGTCCACTATTTATCTTCCAGGCCACTTATCCATTCTTCTGCCTCATTTATACTGTTATTTATTCCTTCTAGAGAATTTTTAATTTCATTTATTATGTTGTTCATCATTTTTTGTTTGCTCTTTAGGTCTTCTAGGTCCTTGTTAAAAGTTTTTTATATTTTCTCCATTCTACTTCCAAGATTTTGGATCATCTTTACTATCATCACTCTGAATTCTTTTTCATTTAGACTGTCTATTTCCTCTTCATTTGTTTGTTCTGGTGGGTTTTTACCTTGCTCCTTCATCTGCGGTGTGTTTCTCTGTCTTCTCATTTTGCTTAACTTACTGTGTTTGGGGTCTCCTTTTTGCAGGCTGCAGGTTCATTGTTCCCATTGTTTTTGGTGTCTGCCCCCAGTGGCTAAGGTTGGTTCAGTGGCTTTTGTGGGCTTCCTATTGGAGGGGACTGGTGCCTGTGTTCTGGTGGATGAGGCTGGATCTTGTCTTTCTGGTGGGCAGGACCACATCTGGTGGTGTGTTTTGGGGTGTCTGTGACCTTATTATGATTTTAGGCAGCCTCTCTGCTAATGGGTGGGGTTGTGTTCCTGTCTTGCTAGTTGTTTGGCATAGGGTGTACAGCACTGTAGTGTGCTGGTCATTGAGTGGAGCTGGGTCTTAGTGTTGAGATGGAGATCTCTGGGAGGGCTTTCACCGTTTGATATTATGTTTGATATTACTGATTTTTTTAGTAATATCACTAAATTTTTTAGTAATATCACTATTACTAATTTTTAAGTAATAAATATTTAGTTTGATATTACTAATTTGATATTACTTGTCCACCGGGAGGCCTCTGGTGGACCAGTGTCCTGAACTCTGCTCTTCCACCTCAGAGGCACAGGGCTGACACCCAGCTGGATCACCAAGACCCTGTCAGCTGCATGGCTCAGAAGTAAAGGGAGAAAAAAAGAAAGAGAGAAAGAATAAAATAAAATAAATGTATTAAAAATAAAAAATTAGGGGCTTCCCTGGTGGCGCAGTGGTTGGGAGTCCGCCTGCTGATGCAGGGGACACGGGTTTGTGGCCCGGTCCGGGAGGATCCCACATGCCGCGGAGCGGCTGGGCCCGTGAGCCATGGCCGCTGGGCCTGCGCGTCCTGAGCCTGTGCTCCGCAACGGGAGAGGCCACAACGGTGAGAGGCCCGCGTACCGCAAAAAAAATAAATAAATAAAAAATTAAAAAAATATTAAAAATTTAAAAGTAATTTAAAAAAAGAAAGAAGAGAGCAACCAAACCAAAAACAAATCCACCAATGATAACAAGCACTAAAAACTATACAAAATAAATTTTTTTAAAAAAAACGGAGGGACAGAGCCCAAGGACAAATGGTAAAATAAATGTTATACAGACAAAATCATATAAATCCACTGCCTCAATTTTGAGATGATTCCTTATCTATTCAGGTATCCCAGAGATGCAGGGTACATCACGTTGATTGTGGGGATTTAATCCGCTGCTCCGGAGGCTGCTGGGAGAGATTTCCCTTTCTCTTCTTTGTTGGCACAGCTCCTGGTCTTCGGCTTTGGATTTGGCCCCACCTCTGAGTGTAGGTCACCTGAGGGTGTCTGTTCTTCGCTCAGATAGAACAGGGTTAAAGGAGCAGCTGCTTACAGGGCTATGGCTCACTCAGGCCAGGGGGAGGGAGGGGCACGGGGTGCAGGGTGAGCCTGCGGTGGCAGAGGCCGGTGGGACGTTGCACCAGCCTGAGGTGCGCCATGCGTTCTCCTGGCGAAGTTGTCCCTGGATCCCGGGATCCTGGCAGTGGGGGGCTGCACAGGCTCCCCGGAAGTGGGGTGTGGATAGTGACCTGTGCTCGCACACAGGCTTCTTGGTGGCAGCAGCAGCAGCCTTAGCGTCTCATGCCCGTCTCTAGGGTCCGCGCTGATAGCTGCGGCTCGTGCCCATCTCTGGAGCTTGTTTAGGCCGTGCTCTGAATCCCCTCTCCTCACGCACACTGAAACAACGGTCTCTTGACTCATGCAGTTCCAGACTTTTTCCTGGACTCCCTCCTGGCTAGCTGTGGCGCACTAGCCCCTTCAGGCTGTGTTCACGCAGCCAACCCCAGTCCTCTCCCTGGGATCTGACCTCCGAAGCCTGAGCCTCAGCTCCCAGCTCCCAACCGTCCCAGCGGGTGAGCAGACAAGCCTCTCGGGCTGGTGAGTGCTGGTTGGCACTGACCCTCTGTGCAGGAATCTCTTCACTTTGCCCTCTGCACCCCTTTTGTTGCGCTCTCCTCAGTGGCTCTGAAGCTTCCTCCTTCCGCCACATGCAGTCTCCGCCCACGAAGGGCCTTCCTAGTGTGTGGAAACTTTTCCTCCTTCACAGCTCCCTTCCCGATGTTCAGGTCCCGTCCCTATTCTTTTGTCTCTGTTTTTTCTTTTTTCTTTTGCCCTACCCAGGTACGTGGGGGAGTTTCTTGCCTTTTGGGAAGTCTGAGGTCTTCTGCCAGCGTTCAGTAGGTGTTCTGTAGGAGTTGTTCCACATGTAGATGTATTTCTGATGTATCTGTGGGGAGGAAGGTGATCTCTGCGTCTTACTCCTCCACCATCTTGAAGGTCCTCTCTGATCTAGCTATTTTACAATAAAATATTCTTAGAAAAGTAGGTTTCAAACCTTTCTCTTTGGTAGCCCAGTGCATTATTAAAACAAGCATTAATGGCATTTGAAATACAAAAGTTAAAAACAGAGCTACGCTTGTTGAAGTGGCCTCAGGGAATGAGGAGCCCAGAACACTAAGCTAAAATAGCAAATTTAGAATACTATTGTCTTAAAGAATGTAATGTTTTCCAGTGAATAAGTTCAGCAATTCATTTTCTGCAAAGGTTACAAAAATGCTAAGTGTAGCTGAATTAGAAAGGCAACAGAAAATGAGATGTCTTTGGAACTGAGGCTAGTACTAATTGGCCCTTTCTGAATCTTTTTTTCCTGAGAATGCTTTTTTTTTCCTATGGCTCAGCTATGGTTATAGTAAGTATATTAACAGAACTTATTTATTTTCCCACTTTTCTGCTTTTCCTAGAATCATTTTATCAATGTTCCCAGTTTTTCACCCAACCGTGTGATGGTTTATCTCCAAGAAGTACATTTTCACACACAGACTTATTTAAAATTATATAATATTATAACTTGCACAAATAAATGTTTCAAATGGATCTAGTGCTTGTTAAATGCCTAGGTGGCACTGGAGTATGTACTTACACTAAGAAATTAACAGCCACCACTTCATTGACTGATTTGGAAATTATCTACTCAATTATGTCATGCAGCCATTCCCAGATGTTCGTTAGTTATTGCTTATTCAGAGGATTGGCTATATTGGTGTTCATATATTTTTAGGTTTATTAGAGTGTGAACATATACTGTAATTACACGATGCAGATGAACCACCATCTGCAGATATTTCTCCTCCTCTCAAGGACTTTCAGATCAAACTGAGTCATATTCCTCTGATGAGTTTCCCCTGGATTAAAGCTTTACAGCACTGTAAATGACAATAATTATGGAGCTGAAAATATAATGTTTCTTTGGACTAGAAACTTCCTTTTCTATCCTTTCATGCTTTTAAAATAACTTCTAAAATAAACCACGTCTTGTGTGTTATGTTAATAAGCCCTTTGGGGCAACATTATTAAATATGTTTTAAATAGACTATCATTGATAAATGAGAAATTTACTCTTAGGTCACAATTTAGAGACAAAAATAGCAACTTAAATATTCAATGATTATTCTTAAACATGTATCTTTATCCAATTAGTCACCTTGTCTTCCTCATCCTATCTCAGTTGTGGTGTGCATATTTATGGATATTTTGAGAAAATACTTATTGGAAAAGTCTACAGTAGAGGGGTTCTCTAGAAGCTGTCCAGGTATTCCTACCATAGCCTAACATCACAAATTGGACATTCAAATCCTATCAGCAAATTTTGCTTGTAAAAAATGAATTTACAGGAATATTTGAAACAGAGGTATTTTTTAAAATTGTGTTTTCCTTTTTCTGTGGATTATCCACTCAGAAATACATTATTTTAATACCATGGAGCAAAAGATTATGACTTTGTACAGTCTCTTAGAAAATACTAACTTTGTTTTTGAATTATAACAAATGAATAGGCTTTGGGAAGTTCATTCACAGACCTGTAAAACCAGTATATACTGTTTGAAAGATTTCTCCTCAATCTCAATGTTACATTATTCAACACATATTTATTGCATGTCTAAAATGGGCAGAACTCTATTGTATATTTGATAGATCCAGATAAAAACAACAACATGGTTTTGATGTCCTTCTTATTAACTAATGGGAGCAGATAGATGTAAAACTGTCCAACTCTAGTAATAAGAATGAAGTTGATGCCAGAATATAGGCTCAAACAATGTTCTGGAAGAAAAACAATGAGTAGAAAGGATTAATTCTGGTTGGGATTTCTCAGCTGTCTGTCTGCCAAGTATTTCCCTTCTTGTCTTCTAGATCAGCTCTCTAAATATTTATATTCTTTTCTATCATTCTTTTTTTATTGGGGTAGAGTTGTTTTACAATGCTGTGTTAGTTTCCACTGTACAGCGAGGTGAGGTAGAGTTCCCTGTGCTACACAGCAGGTTCTTATAAGATGTAAGTTGTAGAAGACCCCAGTCTTGAAATCAGAAGGCCAACAAACAAATGACAAGCTACTAAGCATGTGCACGGAGATGCAAATGAAAGCAAAAATAATATGGCATAAAGAAATAGAAAAAAAGGTTGATAAGTTTTGATGAAGGTGTGGAGAGTGAGTATATGTTCTCATGTGAATATTCAATGATTTAACACATCAAGAACGCTGCATTTTCATAAATCAGGTAATTGCACATGAGGGTGCCTTTTTAGATTCTATTTTGTTCCTCTGACCATTTGTCCCGATCCCCCTATGCACACACATACACACATACACACAAACACACACACACACACACACACTTGCACCAAAACCACATTTACTTAATTACTGTAACTTTATAGTATGTCTTTCATCCTAGTTGTATAAGTCTTCCAGTTTTGTTGTTCTTTTTCAGAATTGTATTAGCTATTCTTGACTTTTGGATTTCCATATTAATTTTAGAATTTCCACCCAACTCTAAGAGAAGCTAGCATTGAGCTTCTAAAGGTCCCCTGAGTGGGATTTTGTACAAAGTTCTTGCAAGGAATGTGGAAGGAGGGAAATGCTTTGATTAGGGGAGATGGACAAGGTAGATCATGGAGAGAATGAGCACTTCCCCAAGACTGGGCAGAAAAGCAAATGGAATGGCTGCAGGCCCACAGTCCTTGTTGGCAAGGAGGGCTGCTGTCAGGGGTGTTTCTAACCCTTCTATAGAAAAGTGTCCAAGAAACAAGGGTAGACTGCAGGGCTGAACCTCAGCATGAAGTGGCAGAGAAGTGACATTATAGGTAAAAAGCAAATGGAGCAGGGATCCAGCAAATATCTTTGATTTCTGCCTCACAGAGGCCCAGAAGTCCTGGGTGATCATAGAGGGATGGAAACAAGCACAAGAGGTGAAGAAGTTGAATTTCCAGCCTCCCGACTGGGGAGCAGAGTAAATCTGTCTCACAGGGAAAGAAAAAAAAAAAAAGGCATGTGATGTTGTAAAATTAATTAATTATTTATATAACTTAATTGCAATAAAAATAAAATCCTTATGTTCCAAGTGTGGAATTAGGTTGACTATCAAAGTCTGCCTAGGATGTACTTTGCCAAAGCAGTTTAGGATTAGATGTAAATGACTCTATTCTCCCAGAAAGGGAGAAAAGAAATCGGTAGCTAGAAGAAAACATGAAAACTGTTTCAGAGTTCAAGTTATTTAGAGAAGTTTCTTGAATTCTTCAGTCACATATTTAGCCTAATTCCTAATCACTTCAAACATCATCTACTGTAATAGCCTGGCCTCACATGTGAATGTAGTTCCTGCTAAATGTCCCTAAATATGTGCACACGTATATACCTGGAAATCTTTACTCTGCAGAACTTTCCCAATCACCTCTCAAATGAAATCAATCCTACCTGCTACCTTCAAGACTCATCATTTTTTGGTTACCTTTCCAAAAGTACTTATCTCCCACCACAATCCTTTTCATCCTTTTTTGGGAATGCTGGAATATTCAGAGATATCACTGAGTTGTATATATGATCACTTTTAGGAGGAGAGAATGAAAGTGGAAGAGGGAGGTGGTAGGCTGCTGAGGTTGGGAAGAGCAGTGGGTTGCTGAGAATGACAAACAAGTAGGATTTGACACAAGAGTGCTTTTTTATCCTCCAATTTTGGTTACATGGGGTTATCAGAAAAAAAAAAATGCAATGGGACCAGAAACATTATCACAGATACAGTGTTTAATAGATCAAAAGAGGAAAAATGTTCTTAGGGTGAACATGGGCAAAGAATAAAGGAAAGGAGTCAAAGTCTCGGGTTCAGTATTCAATTACACATAAGAATAGGGCAAAGGCAGAAGTAAAGCAAAGGGACTTCAGCAATAAACAGATCTGTGATCCTCAGAGCTTGTTTTTAGTGGGAGTGGTACCATGTTGTGTAATTGTGTTTTTCAGTTATAAGCATTAGAATGCATCGTCAGTACCTTGATCTTGGATTTGCCTTCCACTAGCTCTTCCTCACTGTAGAAATCTTCAGAGAAGATGGGGCCAAATTCAGAGGGGTATCTGGTTAGCAAGCCCAAAATTCCTACTCCACTCACACAATTGATATCCTTATTGTCTGCTTAAGACATTGCTGTTCTTTTTCTCCCAATTAGCCTATTAGACCTTTGAGACTAAAGGCCCCCCCAAAATTCTAAAGTATCATTTCACTGTAAAACAATTTTTAGATAATTTCCTTTGTCTTCTTCCATTTGTTGGTGAGCTTGAAACCTTGAAATCCTACAGCACACATCAGAGTCTGACTTCTGCTCCTTGATTTGATTCACTCTGTTAGTAAATCTAAGGTTTATTCAAGCCAGTAATTTTTTCCTTTTTTCCTACTCTTACCCATCTTCGTAATTTCTTAGCAATATTTATATTAATATTCATGAGAAGGTGCATAGA
Organism: Lipotes vexillifer; assembly: GCF_000442215.2. NCBI lineage: Eukaryota > Metazoa > Chordata > Mammalia > Artiodactyla > Lipotidae > Lipotes > Lipotes vexillifer. Next base: position 276,191 of record NW_006793946.1, read on the forward strand.
ATTTGAAATTCAGATCAAATATATGTGTCGAATTGTAGCAGAGCTAGTAAAGTTTATGCATAAAAGAAGGTTTTTACATGACTGAAATAAAGGCATTGGATTTTCCAGAGTGTATTTTGTCATTTGTTATAATTTTGTCCCATTTTACCAAAGATATTCAAATGTAAAACTCATGACATTAATATTTACTAAGCTTTTCTCTTAAACTCATTAGTTTTCATATTTGCATTCTCATTATGATGAATGCAATGTATTGAATGTAGTAGGAGCCCATTAAATATTTGTTAATCTAATGAGTGACAAATGAATGTGTATTCAAATTGAATCTGCCTCAGAACAAGACTACAAGTCTACCAACATTCTAAAATACTAACTGGTTAATTCACTTAGGATGACTCTAACTGAAAATAATTGCCCCTGATTTAATATTTGTTTTATCCTCTCTGACAAACGTTATAGCCACTGTTTTATCCAAGACCACTGTCTCAGTGCATTTGGGCTGCTATAACAAAATACCATAAACTGGATAGATTATAAACAATAGAAATTTATTTCTTGCCGTTCTGGAGGCTAGGAAGTCCAATATCAAGGTACCTGCTGATTCAGTGTCTGGTGACAGCCTGCTTCCTAGAAGTCTCACCATGTACTGACATGGTAGAAGGGGTAAAGGAGCTCTCTAGGGCCTCTTTTATAAAGAAACTAATTCCAATCATGAGGACTCTGCTCTCATGACCTGATCACCTCCCAAAGACTCTACCTCCTAATACTATCACCTTGGGAGTTAAGATTTCAACATAATAATTTTGGTGGGGGATATAAACATGCAGTCAATAACAACCACCATGTTATGCTCATTTAAATTTAATATGTAGCATTTAAAGTGGGAAATACTATACATTCCTAGCAACAAAGAGTTTGTATCTGGAAGATTAGTGGTCTGGTAAAACCTTAATTCTATGGCAGCCAGGAGGCAAAGCCTTAGAACCCTCAAAAATCTCTGATGTAAATACAAAAGTAGCAAATGCTTAAGGATCTTCTAGGAATGACCCAGAAATAAGGTAGATTATTGAACAGATTCCCTGATTCATCCCATCCACTCTTTTTTTTATCTTGGGAACTGGAACAAAACGATGTTAGCCAGAGTGGTAGGAAGATAAAACATTATTTATCCAAGTTTATATTTTAATGGTTAAGTGCATATTCTCTGGAATATGGCAGAGAGGAATTTGGAGTCCTAGATCTGCTACTTACTAGTGTGTAAACTTGTTTGGTCTATAACAAAATACACCGAAGGGGTGGCTTAAATAACAGACTTATAGTTCTCACAGTTCTGGAGACTGGAAGTCCACGGTCAAGGTGTCAGAAGATTTGGAGTCAGGAAGGGGCTCTTTC